>NC_133453.1:36873290-37181207 GCF_048565385.1 Saimiri boliviensis
CACTTAGCCCACAAAAAAGTCGAAAAAGGTCAGAAAGCATGCTGGGAATCTCCTTTATCATTTGTCTCATTCATCTGTCCTCCAGCCTTCCCGCCCCTCCACCAACTGCCTCTCACCCCCAGTCTGTGGCTTTGTCTGGGAAGGGTTGCCACAGGAAGAGAGATGGAGAAATGTCACTTACAAAGTGTTTCAGTTGAATAAGTTCCTTTTCCACAGTCAGACTTGGAACACCAAGACTTACGGGAAGCCAAATAATAAATCCTCCTAGCAACCTGTGACCAATCAATTCCTGTGTTAATTGATAAGCATGGGTAGGAACTGCGATAACAGTGGGAAATAAGGTCTGATCTCTGTAATGAGGATCTCAATGGAGCTGGAATCATGTGCCAGCAGAAGCAGAAATCAGCCAGCTCTGGCTGCCATTATCTCTCCCCAGAATGCCCGCAGCAGCCCTCTGATTGATGCCTTTGCCTCCTATAAGTCCCCTGACCTCTTCTCCAGAGGCAGGTGCAAATCCCTTCCATGACTCTCCATGACGTTTGGCATAAAATCCAAACACTTGAGCGTGGCTATCAAAGTCCCTCATGATCTAGCCAGTGTTTTTCTCTCTCCAAACTCACCTCCTGCCTCTCCTCCGGCAGCCCTCCCCTCACGCATCCACACACACACCTACTATGTGCTCCAGCCTTAACCATACTCTATGCAGATTCTGTGATTCACCACACTCCCTCTCACCTGAGGGTCTTTGCCACATACTGATTTCTCTGCTTGGAATATTATTTACCACTCTTGCTGCTTCTCCTCCTGACAAACTTCTGCCTCATTTTTTAAGCCCTATTTTATACACTGTTCCCCCAGGAAACCTTCTTTCATCCTTATCCCTTGCAGTAGTAGTAAGTTGAATAATGGCTACCCAGAGATATTATGTCCTAATCCCTGGAATATATACATACTACCTTACTTGGAAAAAGTGTCTTTGCAGATATAATTGAGTTAAGGATCTTGAGATGAGAAGATTACCCTGCATTATTTGGGTGGATCCTGGATGCCATCATAAATGTCCTTATAAAAGAGAGGAAATGGAAGACCATAGAGAAACATACAGGGCAGAAGGTGCTGTGAAGTCAGAGGCAGAGACTAGAATGTTGCAGCCACAAACCCAGAAATGCCCAGGAGCTGCCGGAAGCTGGAAGAGGCAAAGCACTGATTCTCCCCTGGAATCCCCAAAGGGAGTGCAGTCCTGCCAGATTTCTAGCCTCCAGAACCCTGAGAGAATAAACTTTTCTTGTTTTAAGCTACCAAATTTGTAGCAATTGGCTACAACAGCCTCAAGAAACTAATATGTCCTCCAACCTGGAAGAGTTCTTTCTTTCCCTCTTTTCCCAGGGCACTTACAACACTGAACTATTATCACCTATTTACTTGACTTCAGACTCCATGAGATTAGAATTAGGAGCACCATCTGCTGTGTTCCCCACAGTATCCTCAGTGCCCAGTACAGGGCCTTTCACACAGTAGAGGCTCAGTAAGTAACTGTAGAATCAATAGATGGAAGAATGAATAATGGAATGAATGAATGCATGCACAGGCAAAGCTTTTCTTAGAGAAGGTAAAAAAGGGATACCTAATAGATCCTGTTAGTTGAAAGGCTGTTATTTAGAGAGGGAAAGAAAATAAAAATGTATTGAATGTCTACTTTATCAGCCACTATGCCAGACAAATAATGTCCATTATATCATTAATATTCACAACATTCTTTTTCTTTTCTTTTTGAGACAAAGTTTCACTCTTGTCACCCAGACTAGAGAGCAATGACACAATCTCTTGGCTCACTGCAACCTCTGCCTCCTGGGTTCAAGTGATTCTCCCACCTCAGACTTCTGAGTAGTTGGGACTACAGGTGCTCACAACCACACCCAGCTAATTTTGTATTTTTAGCAGATATGGGATTTCACCATATTGGCCAGGCTGGTCTCAAACTCCTGACCTCAGATGATGCACCTGAGGCCTGATCCACCTAGGCCTCCCAAAGTGCTGGGATTACAGGCGTGAGCCACAGTGCCTGGCCAATACTCACAACATCCTTAAGGGGTAGTTACTATTGCCCTGGTTTTACAGAAGAAGAAGTAGGCTCCAGAAATTAGGTTATTCACTCATGGTCACATAGGAAGAAACAGACATCTGTGAGGACTCTGGGGTTGTAATGAGGCCCACAGGTGGAAGCCACCGGGGAGGCAGAGTGCAATTTAGAAAGATGATCTTTGCGTTAATAACTAGAGCTATCCAACAATAAAACGAGTTGTAGAAATCTAGCAGAGGATTAGTAACCTACAGCCCATGTACCAAAACAGAAGTGAAAGTTGGCAAAGAACATGGGCTCTCCTGAGACCCTCTCCCCCATCTATAGGCTGGCAACCCACCAGTTCTTTCCCTCTCCTGAAACCTAACTCTCACAATCCTCAGCATTAGCCCAAACTTCCTCCCCATCTCCTGACACTAGACCAGGATTCAAACTTTCAGAAAACCACTTTTGAGAGTTCTCTGAGGCCTGCACAACATTTCCCAAAGTGTGCTTAAGCCTAAAGAGTATTTCATGAAAAACAGTCTTCCCTGGAAAAGGGGTTTATGCCATAAGGACTCCAAGACAATGTATGAATAATCCTTTTTTTACTTTTTATTAAAATTTCTGAAATTAACTTGTTTTCTTATCTCTTTCTCTCAAAAGTAGACCGCAAAAGATAAGATCAGTAAGTCAAGAGTGAGGTTGGACTTGTGATCCTCAATCTGATATAAACTCTCTCCTTCCTTTCCACAAGCAGAGATACTGTGAGCTTCTCTTATCATTTTTATTCAATCACTTTTCTCAACTGCTTGGTAGTATTGCTATTTTTCTCCTTCTCCTATCCTCCCTATGAGATTGTAAGCTCCTTAGGAGCCAAAGGCAATATCTTGTTTTTCATTCCTTGCAGCACTATCTTCATCTTGTGGCGTGTGGCAGTCAATTGGACTGCTCAAGGAAGTTTGACTATATTATATATATTTTTTTAATTTATGTGAATCTGATTATATTCTATGAATGGGTTAGAATTTCTTGGTGATAGAATAGTTAGTACTTTCTGAATTCATATTCAATGCAATGACTTCTCAGTTTGGAAAGATTCACAACTTACTACATGCAGAAATCATCGCAACAAAAAATGTAAGGTTTTTCTTTATTGTTTATCAATTTAAACAGTTCCTTTTTATCCTCAGACCCAACAACATATTCTTGATTGTTGTTAGGTTTTAGCTTTAATTTTTCAATTAACATACAGCAAAATCAACTTTTAAAAACGGGTGTCCAGTTCCATGAATTTTAACACATGTATAGATTCTTTATAACTACCACTATCAGAATATAGGACAATCCCATCATCCCCAAACCCTCTCACACTATCCTTTTCAGTCACACTTGCTCCCAGCCCTAACCACTGTCCCCATCTCTTTCCCCATCACTACAGTTTTGTCATTTGGAGAATGCCAAAGAAATGGCATCATATACCATATATTCTTTTAATATGGGCTTCTTACCCTTACAATAATGCTTCTGAGATCCATCCAAGTTATGTGCATTGGTAGTTTCTTCCTTTTGCTAATGAGTAGTGTTCCATTGGATGGAGGTATCATAGCTTACCCTTTCAGCCACTGAAGGGCATTTACATTGCATCTGGTTTTGGTGAATATGAATAGAGCTTCTACATTTATGTACAAGTTTTGTGTGAACATGAGTGTTCATTTCTCTAGGGTAAATGTACAGAATAACTTTTTTTCTGGGTTTTATGTTAAGTGTATGTCTAGCTTCATAAGAAACCATTAAAGTGGCTATACCACTTTTTGCTTTCCCACCAGAAATGTCTAAGAATTCCGAGTGTTTTAACTCTTCACTAGCCCTTGATATTATCAGTATATTTTATTTTAGCCATCATGATAGATTTGTAGTGATATCTCATTGCTGTTTAGGTTTTTACAACATTTATAAGTGGGGCAACTCAGTCAGTGAGGGTATTATCTAGCAAAACATATGACCTCATAGCCACAATTTATTTGATTCACCAACATCCCTAAGTATATAATGTAGCAGTTGCTTTACAAAATATCCAAGGATAAGCTCATCATTGTATCATTTTCCCAATCTATATTTGAAGTTTAACTGTTGGTGTATTGTAGTAGGGCAACTGAGTGCTCCAACTGAACCTCAGCAGAAATTATGCATAGACATAACAAAATGCAAGTCACCTCTAGGCACAGAAAAGGCAATATGGTACAGAGCACGGAAGAGGTAGGTCACCCTTCCATGCATTCTCAGAGCTGGATTCATCTTCCCAGATCCCTTACTGCCTACGCCCCAGCCACACTTGTCCAAACTCATCCCCACTCCAGCACTTTGGCATAATTTGTCCCCTGTGTCTGAAATGTTCTTTCCCCGTATCTTAGTAAGACGGGTTCCTTCTGGTCATTCGGATTTCTGCTTAAATGTCATCTTACCAATCATATCAATGATCACCCGATCAAACTGTAGCCCCACAAGTCACTCCCTGTTTCATCATGCCGCTTATCATTGCCTGAGATTATCTTCTTAACTATGATCTGTCTTTCTCTACCAACTCAATAGCTCCAGTGCCGGGAACAACACTGCATAGATAGTGAACACTCAGTAAATGTGGATGACTGAATGGATAAACACACGTGTAAGAAACTTTCTTCTTGCAGACACTGCTGGGGGGGATGTTACTCATGGTACTTTAAGCATAAGCCCTGACCGTAACTTGGTCATCACATCTTTGAAGCATGATGGGAAAGTTAAAAGCTGGAACCAGCATTTCGAGGCTGTAAGCACTTTTCTGGCTTGTGAGGCAGAGACTCAAATAAACCTTTGGTACAGACCAATCTGTCATTCTGGGAAAATCGCTGGAGCAGGCCTTTCATGTGCAGAGCAAAGACCCTAATCATAAATACAGATGCCTGAGACAATGTCACACCAGGAAAGCGAACTGCTCTTCTGAGAATGTAAAAGGTTGTCTGCAGGGTGGGCAGACTATGCTTCCTCTGAAGAAACACTTCTTTTCTGAGAATGAACTTGGATGGTGCTGTGCCTGCACGCTTGCTCTGGTTCTCATGGAGCACTGTTTTCTGCACTCCTCTTTGCCTCAATCTGTGGGCAGAAGATCTGTGGCTGAAGCCTTGAAAATGTAGGATGTACAGACTCCATTTCACTTCATGTAAAAGCAGACTGACCGGGCTTAGCGGCACACGATCACGACTCTCCTATGATACCCCTCCCTATCTGTGTTACTATTGAAGCCAGAGCAACCAAAACTTTCAGAAGTGATTAAATAAATAAATACATAAAGCTGCCATAGTTAACTGTCTTGGATCTAGACCCTGAAAAATTTACATGTTTTCAGAGGGCTCCTTACCAACTGCTTTTCTTCGTAATAAAATGACAGTACGTACAACCAACAACAGCATCCAAAATTATGGTAATAAACCCTTCCTCTTACAAAATAATTTGGTTTGGCTCTTCAGTCAAGTGATAAATATTTGTTGAGTACCTATTCCATGCCACACACCTTGTAGGCACTGAGAAAACAGCAGTGAGCAAAACGGGCATGATTCCTACATTCATGTAACTCATAATAGAGGGGAAGCAGATAACAGTCAAATACAACAATCAAATTACAAACCATGAAGAGTGCACAAAAGCCATGGAAACATTTAATGGAGAGGCATCACCACATCGAAGGCATGAAGGAGGCCGTCCTGAAGAAGTCAGTTCCTGAGCTGAAACCTCAACTATGAATGGAACTAAACTAGGCAAAGAGGAGGGAAGAACCTCCAGGCACAGGGAATAGTATGTATGGAAGTCCTGAAGGAGAAGAGAACTTGGCATCCTCAAGGACTGGAGGTCAGCCAGGCTATGGAGAGATTCAGGTCCAGGATGGAGATGGTAATGCGCAGGGGCCAAATCACATAGGCCCATGGTCATGTAAAGGATCTTTGCCCTTATTCTAAGAGCCAGGAGAAACTTTGAAGGGATTTGGGAAGATCACACTGGTTCAGGGCAGGGCTCCTATTGGAGAAGGCAAGAGGTAATCCAGAAGATGTATTTAGGAGGTGTTCCAATTAGCAAATGATGGTCCCTGAGCTCACATCAACATTACTATGATTTGTGATTGCTGAGGCTGGGAGTCTGCAAACTACATTTCTGCTTTTCTTTTTCTTCAACTTTTATTTTAAGTTCTAGGGTACATGTGCAGGAGGTACAGGTTCGTTACATTGGTAAATGCGTGTCATGGTGATTTGCTGCACAGATTAATCCATCACCTAGGTATTAAGCCCAGCATTCATTAGCTGTTCTTGATGCTTTCCCTCCTGCCTCCACCATGTGACAGGCTTCAGTGTCTATTGTTCCCCTGCGCCACATGTCCATGTGTTCTCATTATTCAGCCCCCACCTATAAGTGAGAACATGCAGTGTTAAGTTTTCTGTTCCTGTATTAGTTTGTTGAGGTTGACGGGTTCCAGCTCCATCCATGTCTCAGCAAAGGACATGATCGCGTTCCTTTTTATGGCAGCACAGTATTCTGTATCTACGTTAGACTCTGTCAGCAGAAGGTGTTAGAGGGAGAACTGCAGCGCTGAAGCAGGAAGCAGGGACTTGCTCCACATTTGTGTGGACATCACCCCAGGCTCACTTCTTTACCCCAGCAGCAGCAGGTCTGTCCATTAACAGCAGCTGAATCCACTTTGCAGTTTTTTCAAGACTTGCACAACCAGCTTCACCGCCCCTTATCCCACTCCCCAGAGACATCAACACTAGCCAACTGGAGACCCCCCTCAGAGGTCTGGATCCCAGGTTAGGAGACTCTTGTAAATTTCTAAGTTTTAGTAATTCTAACCTTTTCCTCTTGTTCCTCCAACCCTAGGAATAGTAGCTGCAGCTGCTTCCTCCAAGATATGTTAGCATTGTCCTTTTGCTTCTCAATTAACTAGTTAACTGCATTATGCCTGGTTAACAACTCTTTATATAAAATTCTCTGTTCAAATAGTTGATGTGGTTTCTGTCTTCTACCTGGACACTGTCAGATACAGGTCACTACTGCCCCACTCAAACAAACAGGGATAAAGGTGCCAGGGAAAATGGGGAAACATTGTTTTTGTTTTGTTTTGTTTTGTTTCTTTTTTTTTTTTTTTTTTTTTTTTTTTTTTTTTTTTTGAGACGGAGTTTCGCTCATGTTACCCAGGCTGGAGTGCAATGGCATGATCTCGGCTCACCGCAACCTCCGCTTCCCGGGTTCAGGCAATTCTCCTGCCTCAGCCTCCTGAGTAGCTGGGATTACAGGCATGTGCCACCATGCCCAGCTAATTTTTTGTATTTTTAGCAGAGATGGGGTTTCACCATGTTGACCAGGATGGTCTCGATCTCTTGACCTCGTGATCCACCCGCCTCGGCCTCCCAAAGTGCTGGGATTACAGGAAACATTGTTTTTTATCTGAAGTTTCCATCTCAACTTGATTACTCCATAATTGATTTGTTCTTTAAGATTATGAGGAGAGGGACTATCTTTCATTCAAGTTATCGGTTAAAAAAAAAAAACTGGGCCGGGCGCGGTGGCTCAAGCCTGTAATCCCAGCACTTTGGGAGGCCGAGGCGGGTGGATCACAAGGTCAAGAGATCGAGACCATCCTGGTCAACATGGTGAAACCCCGTCTCTACTAAAAATACAAAAAAAAAAAAAATAGCTGGGCATGGTGGTGCGTGCCTGTAATCCCAGCTACTCAGGAGGCTGAGGCAGGAGAATTGCCTGAACCCAGGAGGCGGAGGTTGCGGTGAGCCGAGATCGCGCCATTGCACTCCAGCCTGGGTAACAAGAGCGAAACTCCGTCTCAAAAAAAAAAAAAAAAAAAAAAAAAAAAAAAAAAAAAAAAAACTGAGTCTATAATCCCTACTAATAAATATTTAGTGAATAAATTAGAATGGGCTCTATAAAAATTTAAAGGATATCAAGAGACATTTTTACAATTTCTAATTTATTCTACCATCTTGAAATATATATCCATATAAGTTTAGAAATAGGTATATCTAGAGATTAAAGTCATAAGATATAATGGCCCAGGCTAAATGTATTTTAACACAGCAAAATACTCCCATGCTATTTTATTATGCTAAAATAGCATGAGGATAACATTGAATAATTTTAGTGAAGAATTTTATAACACCCTTTAACCCTACTGGTTGGTATGAGGCAAAAGTTATTCTGATAAAAGATTCATTTTAATACACTATTTTTTCCAGCAAAAATGAAACAGCTATTGTTCGATTTTAGGAGACAGCTTTAAATGTCTTGAGAGAATAAAGTTATGAACTCTCATTTATCTGGGTTATGAAAAGGCAGACATATCTTCAATGCTATTAATAACATATTTAAACTGCTCAACACATCTACCAAAATGATAACTATTTTTAAAGAACATCACTTTTATTAAATTTTTAATTTAATTTAAACTTGCAATAATGTCTTTCAATGTTCCTTTCACTGTACTAATCAAGGCTGTCAATTCATAGAACAACTACTCTATGTCCAGTTCACCAATTTTTTCCTTTGAAATATATAAATTTTCTATTAGAAAATTAGCCTATTAGATCCTGGCTTCTCTTTTCCACATTATGGTATCTAAAGCCACATCATTATCTCTTATCAGTTCCAGCTCCTAGCAATTTTACCTTCTCCATTCTTTCGCGTTCATCCCATCCTATCAATTTCCTCTTCCGCCATCCCAGTTAATCCTTTGTTACCTCTTACTCACACTATTGCAGTAACCTCCTAAATGGAGTTGACAGTTTTAGCAAATAAAAATACAAGATACTCAAATATGAATTTATTCAGATAAACTACAAATACTTTTCTGGTATAAGTATATTCCAAATATTTTCTAAATATTGCATGGAACATATTTATGCTAAAAAAAAATTGTTTACCTGAATTCAATTTAACTTTGCTTCCTATATTTTATCTTGCAATCCTAACTCCTAACGCACGTCTTTATCCTCTCCTTGTTTCAATCCACCTTTCATAAGTTTCCACATATATCTAAAAAATAAACTTAAGATCATACCATACCATCACTACCACCCTGTGCATGCTTTTAATTTTTCAGACAAAGGGAAATCATTGAAGATTTTAAAACATAAATGCCTTACCCTAGCATTTAAGGCTATCATAATATCCTCTTAAAATGCCATCTTGGCATTTTAACTTAATTACATCTTGTCAACATATACCAATTTCTAGAATATATTTTCAACCTTAAAGGTTCGCATCAGAAACAGAGTAATAATGCCTATACAGAAAGCACTCAGTAAATTTGCTTTTATTGTAATTTTATCATTATAATTATCAACAGTGTCAAGACTTCATGAAGAAAAAGAAAGTGGATGAAAGAAAAATTGGAGAAAAGAATTGATTTGATTCTTACTGCACATTTGCTCTATGGAACCCAAAAGATCCAAGCTAGAAAATGGTATATTATTCTATAATAAATATAAAAGTTATTTCAGCTAAATCCTGGACACAGGAGAAATTAACTAGAGTGGTCCAGAATGGAAAACCTTAGAAACAAGCCACCAGTCATCCATGCACTAGTGAAATGAAAGCCCTCTCACCCATACCCATGCAGGCTCCAAAAATAAGTTGTCTTTCTATTATCCTTGAGCATTAATTTGTTCTGTTTTTATCGTAGAGCCATTAAATTCTGAGAGTCTGTCCTTTATTCCAAAGCCTGGGTATGTAGCTTGAATTTAATATTAAATACATATTTTAATTTTCTAAACATGGTCTTAAAAAGTGAATAAAATAATCTCAACCTTCCCAAATAAATTTTGTAAGTTTATCCACCAGGAAAAATTCCAACGGGGTCCCAGTTTTCATATTAAATTCCAGTTGGATACAGTATTAAGCAGGGTAGATATTAATTTTATTTTAAATGGCCCTTTTACATACCAGTAACAACAGTGCTTGCATTGGGCTTTTTTTTTACCCTTAATATCACCTTACATGGAAACTTACCCGGAGAAAAGAGATTGCCTTCTGAGAAGTGATATAAAGCAACTTACAGTACGGGTGTTCAGTGACTCAAGACAGTGAGAGAGAGACAGCCTACATCCCCGTGCTCTTTAGATTTAACAGTTCACACGTTTCCAAGTACTCTGCATAGATGTTTTCAACCTACTTCATTCTAAAACCTTTCAAAAACAGTTTTCCTACTTTGAGAACAGTAAGACTGCTTTCCTATTAAGAACACCAGATGTCAGTCATAATGGAATCTCCGGCATCGAAGTGCTCTGGGACAGTGAAGCGTGGGCATGGTCAGGGCGTGTGACCTCATGCAACTGGGAAATGACTATTGTTCTCACCAGGTCATTCAGTCCCCGTGATCGTGAATGAATGAGCCAGCACCTTCCCCTCCTCGTGTTGCCGAGTGGGCCTCCAGGAAATGAAAGGTCTCCACCAACACCAAACCCCAAACCAATGAGAGAAGCAGCATTTCTGGCCTTATTCATACCCAACTCAGCTCTATGGAAACAAGACTGCTGGCTTGCCAAAAAGCCAGAAATAACATTTCCTCTTCTGGTTGAGGCAAATGCTGAGAGACACCTTGAGAGGTTACTGGGTTCATCCTTTTCTACCTAGAACTACATCTTATTTGCAAAATATTTTGGAGGCTCATACTTTGGGTTGGGAAAGGGAAAAATAGCACAGAGAAGAGAACTACTTTAAGATTCGTGCAAATCTGTCACTGTGTCTTCAGCACTGAACACCCTGTCTGTCAGGAGAGCCGACTGCTAGCTCCCTTCCCAAGCCCACATCCACTGACAACAGATTGGCTGCTTGAAATGAGCCATTGGGAGTATGTACACCATGGAAATCAGCAAACGCTACAGGTGGTCCTCCTCTCCTCTCCTGGAGAACCTGTGGTTTCACATTTATCAGCCTGACATTGGTCTCAATCAATGTTTATGGTTGAAATGTACAGTGTGCTTACTGCATTCCAGGTGGTTTTATGCCATCTTTAAGTGAGATATATATGCCACCATCACAACATTGAAAGGTGGAAATCATAACAGGCAGATGTGAGTATAAAATGTCAATGCTGTCTCTCATCCCTTTCAGGACCAGGGTTCATTGTTATTGTCTTCGTTTTACTATACAGATGAAGAGACTGAGGCTTCACATGATAAGTAACTTGTCCAAGATCATCCAGCCAATATGGGGGATATCCAAGACTTGTATCAAAGCTTAGGGGAATATCCAGGACTTGTATCAGGGCTGGCTAGAGTGAAACCCCACATCCTACCCCACAATGCCAACTGGACCCTATAGACATTCCATGAAAATTAAAACAGCTCCTATCAGTTTAGTTGCTGGAAGCAGTACCACCTTGCCCTTAGACCCAGGCAAGCAGAGCTACAATTCTGACCCCTCAGAGCACCCCTGCATATAGAATGTCTTCTTTGAGTCCCTCTCCCATGTCTGGGAACACCCAGAATTAGCAATTCCATCAAAGCAGGAGCCCAGACAGACACCAACGTTGGCTCCAGTTCCTGTTTCTTCTTTTAGGGATGTTCTCCAACCCTGTACACATTGCCTAAGGGATTATGGGAGAGTCCCAGGCATCCTGGTCAGATCTCATTCCAAGAGGGTGGCCTGGCAAGTGGATTGCTCTTTCTGACCAGTGGGATTTTTCTTTCATGGAGTCATGCAGTATTGGGCTCCCAGAATAGTGCCAACATGCTGACTGAGGGTGAACTTCACTCACATAAGACCCAGGATGAGTTCAGGGCTTAGAACAACCAGCAATCCTTGTGGTAGGTGAAGTGGCCCTTCAAAGATATTCATGCTCTAATCCCTGCAACCTCTGAATATGTTACATTTCATGGCAAAGGGACTTTGCAGATATGATTAAGGTACAGAGTTTTGTTTGCTTGTTTGTTGAGATGGAGTCTTGCTCTGTTACCCAGGCTGGAATGCAATGGTGCAATCAATCTTGGCTCACCGCAACCTCCACCTCCTGAGTTCAAGTGATTCTCCCGCTCAGCCTCCCGAGTAGCTGGGATTACAGGCATGCACCACCACACCCAGCTAATTTTTGTATTTTTAGTAGAAATGGTGGGGCGGGGGGGGGGGGGGGGTCCACCACGTTGGCCAGGCTGGTCTTGAACTCCTGACCTCAAGTGATTCAGCTGCCTCAGCCTCCCAAAGTGCTGGGATTACAGGCATGAGCCACCACACTCAGCTAGTACAGACTTTAATTTGGGAGAGCAGCCTGGATTATCCAGATGGGCCCAATCTAACCACATGAGCTGTTAAAAGAAGAGAATGCTCTTCAGCTGGAAGCAGAAGAGAACTGAGGCAACAGGGAAAGTCAGAGATTCAAGGCATGAGATCCACTGCTACTGGCTTTGAAAATAGAGAAAGGGGGCTGTGATCCAAGGCAGACAGCCAGCAAAGACATAGGAACTTCATTCCTCCAACCACATGGAGCTGAATTCTGCCAACAACCTAATGATCTTGAAAGCAGATTCATCCCCAGGATCTCAAAAAAGGAACACGGCCCTGTCCACACCTGATTTTACCTTATAAAACCTGAAACAGAGAACCAGCTGAGTCACGTTTGCCTGGACTTGCAACCTACAAGACTGTGAGATAATAAAATGGATGGCCAGCCTGGGTAACATGGGGAGACTCTGTCTCTACAAAAAATAATAATAATAACAATTAATTAATTAATTAGCTGGACATGGTGGCAAGCATCTATAGTCCCAGTTACTTGGGAGACTCAGGCAGGAAGAACACTTGAGCCCAGGAGGTTGAGGCTGCAGTGAGCTAAGATTGCACCAATGGACTCCAGCATGGGTGACAGAACAAGATCCTGTCTCAAAAAACAGTAATAATAAAATAAAAATAAATGAATATGTTACTAATATTAGTCTGCCTATTAACAAGACTAATGGATGGCATTAGTCTGTTTTCATGCTGCTGATAAAGACATAACCAAGACTGGGCAACTTATAAAAAAAGAAAGTGATTTAATGAACTCAGTTCCACATGGCTAGGGAGACCTCACAATCATGGTGGAAGGTGTAAGGCATGTTTCACATGGCAGCAGACAAGAGAAAAGAACTTGTGCAGGGAAACTGTCCTTTATAAAACCATCAGATCTCATGAGACTTATTCACTATCACGAGAAGAACATGGAAAAGACCTGCCCCCATGATTCAATTATCTCCCACCAGGCCCCTCCCACAACCCATGGGAATTGTGGGAGCTACAATTCAGGATGAGATTTGAGTAGGGACACAGCCAAACCATATCATGGATGTTGCTTTAAGTTGCTAACTGTGTGATAATTTTTTATGGCAACAATAGAACACTAATAGAGTCCACCACGACCTTAGGGCTTGAGCCATACGAGCAAGCCCATGTATGGGCTCTAAGCTGACTGTGTTCTGACCTCAGTGCCACCTCTACTTACAAGACTCAGGGAGGCAGGAATGGAAGCAGGTACCCAACCTGGTCGAATCCCCTCCCCCACTGCTACCGCCCCCACCACCAACAGGCCCTTCCAAATGATGTTCTCACTTGCTTTCAATTGATGTGGTAATGTCATGCTCTCCAGAGTCAGTGTTAAGTTGTGCCTGACATGGGCCACACATTCCTTATGTGAATGAGATCTCTCTCCTCTTCCGCCCATGAGACCCTCACCTCTCCTTGCCACAGTGTAAGGAAGGCAGGGATGCAATCATTATTGAAGGAGATCACATTCTGGGAATACAGTGATTACTACCTAAAAAGTTCAAAAGAAGGCATGGTTGGAAGATGAGTTATTCCACATTAGACTATAAAATTCTGAACAAGACCAGAAAACAAATTATCATTCACACATTTCTGCATACTCTAAGACTCGCATGTGTGGGCATCCTCAGTGAAGCACAATAACAACTTTGGAGATGGTCCAATACTCACAGGCAGCCTGATGGATGATGCTGTATCACGAAGAATGCTGTATCAGCATTAAATAAATCAAATTAGGGAACCACAGAGGCTGGAAGATCTATATTGCTTCAATACAAACAGATTCTGGAGAGCTCTAGAGTTGTAAAAGCAGCATTGTTACCTTTTCATCATGATGGAAGATGCAAACTTAGCCAGGAACAGTATATTTGATGATCAAGATCACAAAGAAATGGTTTCCAGTCCTGAACAGAAATCTCCATGTGCACCGATTGGACAAAAAATAAATTCAAAAGTACCATTTTTCTACACATTGTTCTAAACTTTCATTGACACATCATATGGGCCTTACATGGGTCCGTGAATTTTTGTGATATAATTTGTGATAATTTTTAATCATATTGCTTATATAGAGAGAGGCCCACAAAATAATCTTGCCCAGGGCCCTGCATACCCAGAAGCAGCCTTTGTTAAACCCTTCAACAGCAGTGCTGTTGGCTGACTGTAGTTCACTGATTCTCCTCAATAAATTTACTTGATGGCCAACTTTCAGAGCTAGAAGCAGAGGCTTCTCCCAACCCCACCTCCACCTTACCTAGATGGGGCTAGTTAGAGAGACAGATGTGGAACGCAAGCTTCCCAGTGTCCCTTCAGACATCCTCAGGGATTACATTCTTCGTCAGCTGCTGGTTGGGAGTACCCCGAGTTCTCTGCCTGCATAAATCAAGAGTGGCAACTTCGGGTTGGCTTTTCTGCATAAGTTAATCCCAGGTCACATAAATGGAGTATAATTCAGTTCAAACCATCAGATTATAGAACAGTAGAGCCAGAAAGCACCTGAGAAACTCATCTGCTTCAAATACCACATTTTTCATGTTGGGATACTGAGGCCTAGAAACTAAAGTCAGTTCCCCGAAAGTCTCACAGGGCAGATCCAGGTATCTGCACCAAGCGCTCATCTATGCTGGGGGTAATGGGGGTACAGAAGCTATAGAGCATGTTGGTTAGGAGACTGAGCTCTGGAGTCAGGTTGTCAATATTTGAACGTCTATCTCAGTTTTTCTATAAGAAAAATGAGCATAACAATAATAGTACCTGATTCATAATGAAAATTACATGATAAGATATATGTAAAGAGTTTAGCCCAATGCCGGGCACCTAAAGAGTACTAAATGAACAGGGCTCATATCACTGTGTAAGGCTGCTTCACCAGTCAAGTAATGTTGATCTAACTCTACCTAAGCCTGGACTTAGCAGAGCAAAGCCATTCTGCAGGCATTCCTGAGAACCTGCTATATGCCACATACACTGCCAGACCCTGGGGGAGCATGCACAAAGGGGTTTACTGGAATGACAGACATAGATGGTGGGAGATGCCAAACTCCAATCTAGAGACCATGTTAGCACATGAAACCTGCAGACCCTCCTTCTCCTGCAACCCTGAAACTCACTGCAGTTTAGCTTCTAGCCTTCACACTTCCTTGCTCTTGCTAAGGTTACAGGATTGTCAAATTCAAAGGACAAATGCCTACCCTTGTCTTTGTTGAGTATTTACCTTTCTTTAAACAGCCCTTGAAGCCGTTGGTGTATTAGTCTGCTCAGGTTGCCATAACACTACATCGCAGACTGGGTGGCTTAAAAACAGAAATTTATTTTCTCACAGCTCTGGAGGCTGGAAGTTCAAGATCAAGATGTTGGCAAGGATGATTTCTGGTGAGGCCTCTATTCCTGGCTTGCAGATGGTACCTCTTTGCTATGTCCTCACTTGGCCTTTTCTCTCGGGGGAGAGAGAGAGAGAGAGAGAGAGAGAGAGAGAGAGAGAGAGAGAGAGAGAGATCTCCCTTTTCTTATAGACACTAGTCCTATCAGATATGGGACCTATCCTCATAACTTCACTTAACCTTAATTACTTTCTTAAAGTTTCTTAACTCCACATACAGTCACATTGGAAATTAAGGCTTCAATACATGAATTTGCGGGGTAGGGGAGGCAGGCCATAACACTTCGCTTTCGTGACATGGCTCTCTCATGGTTCTCCCCTAACCCTGTAACCACTCCTTCATAGTTTCTCTGCCTCTGAAGGCTGGAGTTCCCCAGTTTCATTGTCTCCACCCAGCTACACATTTCCTGAGTGATCACACCCACATGCATGGTTTTTACTTCCACATCCATGTGTATGGCACCTGAATCTGTATCTCCAACTTAGATTTCTCTCCTGGCTCCACATCTGTATATCCCACTGCCTGTTGGCCATCTTGATGTCCCACAGAAATGCCTGAGCATCTTCCCACATCAACCTACTGCTTTTCTAAGTTTTTGTGTCTCCACCATCTAAACTAGAAATCTGGGGTTATCTTTGACTCTTTCCTCTTTGTTCACTGTACAACCCATGAATAGGAATGCCAGCTCTTTTGTCTCCTTTATTTCCAGCACTTACTATACTGCCTAATTTAAAGCAGGCATTCACTAACTATCATGAATAAAATCAAGAATAAATGCATCCCTCATTCCCTACATCTAATCACCAAGTTCTGTTGAATCTATTCCCCAAGTAGCTCTCAAATCTGTACCATTTTCTTCTTCCACGCTATCCCTGTTTATCTCTCCAGGCTTGCTTTAGTCTCCCCACCACCCCCCGATTCTCTCCTCTACACACACACATATTCATCCTAGACACAAGCCATGCCGCCATGTTCTCGCATCTCCACAACTGTACACATGCCCTTCCTGTGGAAATATCTTGGTCACTCTCTTCACTTAACTCAAGTTTTCCTTCCTATAAGAAGCTTCCTGAACCACCATCCTATTCAGACCTCAGGCCAGACTCCTGTATATATTACCACTACAGAACGGATCACACGATATGCTAACATCTCTATTCTTTTCTGATGTCCAACCACCACTGAAGATAGAAACTGTCTGCCAACCATCTCAATAGCCAGGGCACTAAAAATCATGAGAAACAGTGGCCAGAATCACAGACTGTAGAGTCAAAGTGACGTGGCTTCAGATACTAATTCTGCCTCTTAAGCCCTCTGGGCTTTCGTCTTTTTATCTCTCAAATGTTGGGGGCAGGAGGGAATTAGATGTGCTGCATGGGATAAGTTTGTTAGAGGAATTATTAAATGAGGTAGCACATGCAAAGCACTTAGTGCACAGCTTAGTACATACTAGGGTCTTGGTTACCAAATGAACTAATTAATTCATGCTGAGAGTTAAGTATACAAGATGAGTAATTTTTTCTGTCTCACATATCTTCTCCCTATGCTTCCTTGACCAAGATGCAGTGTTGTAATTGGGAAGGTGCAACTCTTATCAGAACCATCCCCAATTCATTCGGTGCAACAATGTTGGACTATGTTGAACTACCTCCTGGAACAACGGGACCTACGTCATCAGGGTTTAGGCTGGGGGGTGCTCTCTGGAGGGTAAAATGGCTTGTACAACACCGCTCAGGAAGCGTTATTCCCTGGCTTCTCACTCTCCCTGCCACATCCTCTCTCTTTTTCTCACCAATAGGCCACATGCCCTGTACTCTGGGACTGCACCTCTGCGTAAGAGTGAATTGGAAACCTTGGGTGACAAAGTGACACAGTACAAATCTAGTCAGAGATGACACGTTTTTTCATCTAAGCAGAAGCAGCTCATTTGGCTCTACTTCAGGTTTTTAAATAAAATCCAAGGAGATGTTGACTAAATTGGGTTGAGGAAAACCTAATTATCTCTACAGAAGTTTTAAGAACTAAAGTGCTCCAGGTGGGGTGTTTCCAGACACATCATCACTATGGTATTGGTTTGGAATGGATTTTCCATTTTTCCATCGTTTCTCATGGAAAATAATATTTTATTTAATAGATTTAATTAATACATTAATGAGAAACAATGAAAAATATTCATGGAAGATAATCCATCCCAATCCATACCATAGCATACCAGTAACAAAGGCTTGGTGTGGGGACAGGGAGGGTGAGTGCGGAGCTAACATCCCTTAAAGGGATCTGTATGAAGCTAAAACTCCTAGTCGAGCAAAACTCGAAACAATTACATGTGAAGCAATTCTCACAGTACTGAGGATTTTCAAAAATAGGCAATAAAGGAATAAAGTCTCTTTGCTATCATGGTTACTATTGTCGCTTTTTTGTTTTGGTTTGGCTGGGATTTTAATAACCTGTGTACAATGAGGCTTTTGTCCCCTCTCTGGAAGCGGTGGGCAGGGGGTTGATACAGTTTAGTCTACGTCATGGACAATTGTCCTTCCTTCGGGCTGCCTACCATTTGAGTCTCCTGCCTCTATTTGGAGCGTTGCCTTTCTTATGAGTCTTCATGAGTCCTTAGCCCCCTTTCCACCATAAAAGCTGAAATGTATTACCTTTCTCAGCATCCTTTGCAGGTAGTTATGGGCACAGGATCTAGAACCCACCCATCAGAAGCACCCACCCTGGAGTCTGAACCAGACGCTAGGGTACAAAGAAACAGCAACTCAGACCCTCTGTAGAGGTGGTGGCAGCGGCAGCAAGACTGCGTTGCCACAGCAGCAGTGGCAGCAGTGCTGTCCCCAGCCTGCACCTGGAGCAGATATTCTACTGTGACAAGAGCAGAATACACATCTGGTGAGGCCGATGAGAATGACATCTTCACCAGAGCACCCTGTGGCATGATTTTGGGTACAGTGTCCTGCTACTGTAGCTCCAAGCCTGGTTTTCAAACTCTCCTAGAACCCAATAAATGAGTTTAAATCAGATGGAGTCTGTGTTGCCTACAACTAAGAATTCTGGCAGCACCTATAATCCCAGCACTCGGGGAAGCCAAGATGATAGGACTGCTTGAGACCAGGAGTTCAAGACCAGCCTGGGAAACATAGCAAGACCCAGTCTCTTCAAAAAGTTTTAAAATTGGCTGGTCATGGTGGCATGTGCCTATAGTCCCAGCTGCTCAGGAGGCTGAGGCAGGAGGATTGCTTAAACCTAAGAGTTTGAGGCTGCAGTGAGCCATGATCATGCCACTGCACTTTCAGACTAGCAACAGAGCAAAACCCCATCTTAAAAATAATAATAATAATTGTGACATATTCCAAGAGCCTAAGGGTGTGATGGGGTGAGGGGAGAACATTCGTAAAGCTGGAGCTGGAAGTTCCCATCTCTGGGAAGTAAAGAGTCAGTGGTGATACACTGTTCTGATCACCACAAGAGAGATGGTCACATATGAGGGGCTTTTAACATCCCAGCCCCCAGACAAGGCAGCTGGGGCACAGTGGGCAATTAGCTGATGCTGATGGGTATACACAGCCACATGCTGAGTGTAGCATAAAAGAAAAGAGATTGAAGCAACTAACTGTACTAGACTGAACGTGGAAGTGTCCAGAGAGCAGGCAATAGGTGCCCATGAACGGAGAACATCTGAAACCACAAAGTGAAAATCTGTAATCCCCTGGGTCTGTCTCTCAGTCTGTTTTGAATACAGTTCCCATTTCTGTTAACACAACTCTAGAGGTATTCAAGTAAGTGGCTCCAACTATTTACTTTTGAGAAATTAATTCAACAGAATTTTAGCAAGAATGTATTGCCTAATGCTCTGGTTTCTCTTCCTAACGAATAAATCTTTCACCTTTTACTAAAGATTTCCATGGAGAGGAACAATTATGAGTTTATAACTGAATTTTTTGGTGTCCTGCTTAGTCAGGGCTCATTATTAAAAAAAAAAAAAAAAAAAAAAAAAAAAAAAGAATGTGTTGCCTGTAGAATACCAAAGCCGGATTTTTTTAAGGATTCAGATATGAATTAGATGGAGGCCTCAATATCTATATATTTACAGAAATGTCGTATTACATGCTCAAACAGTATTTCAATTAATTCCAAATGTTACATTGTTTTGATACTTCTCACAAAAAATATTTTTACTAACAATGTAATTTTGTTCTTAAAAAAAATGCTTCCAAAGTATACAAAAAGGGTTTATTTTCTTTTTCGGAATTTTTTTTTTTTTTTTTTTTTTTGAGATGGAGTCCCTCTCTGTCACCAAGGCTGGAATGTAGTAGAACAATCTTGGCTCACTGCAGGCTTCACCTTCCAGTCTCAGGGGATTCTCCTGCCTCAGCCTCTCAAGTAGCTGGGACTACAGGAGTGTATCACATCATGCCCAGCCAATTTTTGTATTTTGTTGGAGATGGGGTTTCACCATGGTTTGGCCAGACAGGTCTTGAACTCCTAACCTCAAGTGATCCACCTATCTCTGCATCCTGAAGTGCTGAGATTACAGGCATGAGCCACCGTTTCCAGCCTAGAGTTTATTTTCTTACACATATAAAATATACCCATGCATTCTTGTAAATTCCCAATCTAAAAAAATCAAGTATTCTAGATACAGAAAATCTCTATCTGGCCTATAGGTTACAAAGTTTCAGAAACAGAAGATAGGAGATGCCTTTTCTTTAAAAATCTGTTTCTTAGAAAATTCAGAACAAATTCTTCACCTTCGAGATTTCTCAGCAAGTGCCTTTGGAGTGACATTATGAACACTGATAGAGATGTCCCAATGCCAGGTAAAAGAGAAGGAAATCCTTTATTCCGATTTGCTTAACACACAGCTTTGAGATGACAATAGAAGTCAGAGTTCAATGTGGTCTCTTTCCATATTAGACATACTTCCAATGTTGAGAATGAGAATAACTTCGATTTCACCACAGACCCTGGGAGTGTGGACAGTGGGGCCAGGAGCCAGCCTGGCACACGTGCGTGACCCTCACAGCAGGGCCAGGCACAGTGTGTTCACAGGCACTGAAAGCTGTCTTTGACCCCGCTTTCTCCACCCCACTGTGTAATGTTAATATCTTGTTCCACCAAGAAATCCCAGACAAGCTCTGCTGTGGCCTCACAGGAAACTCAGGGTCCAGCTCAAGTCCTTTGATCCTCATGTTTGCTGTTATTCTGGGCCTGCAGGTCCCTCAGACTCCCCGCAGGGACCCCCTATGTTTGGCGTCCAGCTCTTCTGCAGCTTGCTTGCTCCTCCTCCATGGGTCCTCAGACCAGTTACTAGCATGAGACCACTTCCTATCCCAGACAAGCAACTCCCAAGGAAGAGACACAGAAGCTCAATGCTTCTACAAAATCCTGTGATCTGGGGCTTTGGGGTGACAGTGTAGACCTTCCCTTCCGGAAAGCAATGGCCTCCATCCACTTGTTCCACAGCTGCCCACTTCTACACAGGGCCCCGCAACCAAGATATTCTGGCAGAAGTTTCCAAAAACTTCTTTAGTCAGTAGCAATGTATTTTTAAGGTTTCCATGCCCAGTTTTTGCTCAGAAAGTAACCCCACAGGGTCCTCCGCACTGGTACAAGAGGACCAATCAAGACTGGACATGCTCCAGAGAAGGGGTGGCAGGGGCTAGAGACTGGGTAATAAAAACTGTTGAACAGGCCCGGCGCAGTGGTTGACACCTGTAATCTCAGCACTTTGGGAGGCTGAGGTGGGTAGATCATGAGGTCAGGAAATCAAGACCATCCTGGCTAACATGATGAAACCCTGCGTCTACTAAAGATACAAAAATTAGCGGGTATGGTAGCGCACACCTGTATTACTACCTACTCAGGAGGCTGAACCAGGTGAATTGCTTGCACCTGAGAGGCAGAGCTTGCAGCGAGCCGAGATTGCACCACGGCACTCCAGCCTGGGTGACGGAGCGAGACTCCATCCAAAAAAAATGTTGAACCACAAGGTTTGGAGAGCTTTCTGGGTGGTGAACACATTGAGGTGCTGGGAAGATGGGGCACTGTGGAAGGGCATGGAAGCTCCATACCACATACACCCTAACCCTTACCCTATGTGTCTCTTCCATTTTGGCTGTTCCCAAGTTGTATATTTTAAACAACTAAACATAAATAAAATGTTTTTCCTGAGTCCTTTAAGCCACTCCAGCAAATTACCAGATGAGGAGGAAGTCATGGGAATCCCCAGTTTATAGCCAGTCAATCAGAAGTAAGCATGAGCTGGGATTTGCAACCGGTATCTGAGATGAGGGTAATTTTGTGGAACCGAGCCCTTTAACTTTGGGAGCTGATAATAACATCAGGTAGGCAGTCTCAGAATTGAATTGAACTGTTGAACACGAAGTTCATGTTATAAAATTGATTAGAGTTAGAGAAAACACCCCAGAAACACCCACGACTCCACTCCATAAATTCCAAAGCAATAGGATGCCTGCTTTTCCAGGAGCCAATTTACTTTGCTATTCCTTTGCCAATGGAGAAGATTAAATGCAAACACCCCCAAAGGCCACGGACCAACAAGTCATGGTCCAGTGCTTGAGAGATGAGGAGGTATAGTAGTCTCCTCAGGCTGCCTAACAGAATGTCACGAGCTGACTGGCTTAAACAACAACAATGTATCTTCTCACAGTTATGGAGACTAGAAATCCAAGGTCAACTTGCCACTGGGTTGCTGTCTGGTGAGGGATTTCTCCTTGGGTTGCAGATGACCACCTTCTCGCCGTGTCTTCCCATGGTTTTTCCTCTGTGTGCATGTGGAGAGACAAAAAGAGAGGCCTGTTTCTCTTCTTATAAGGACATCAGTCCTATTGGCTTAGGGTTCCACAGTTAAAACCTCATTTAACCTTAATTACTTCTCTGACGGCCCTGTTTCCAAATAGAGACACATTGGGGTTTTGGGTTTCAACATATGGATTTGAGGGGTGGGGAGGTCACAACTCACCTCATGACAGGAGGGATGCCTCTGTTCTCCAGCACCAACCTGCGCCACTGCTTCCAGTTACAGGATCAGAGGATTACAGAACATTAGAGGTGGGAGGAACAGTAACTAGCTGCTTCATCTAATAGTGGAAACTTGGTTTCCAGACAGGTGAAGTGACTTGCTCATGGATATAGCTACTGAGGGGTAAGTTTGAGAATGGAACCCAGACTCCCTCCTGGCAGGTCAGTACTCCTGTTCACTGACTTGTGCAGGCTCCCAAAGGGAGCTCCTAAGAGAAGACATCAAGGGTCCAAATCTTGAGTTATTAGTAAAGGAGGTCTTTAGAATAACCTGCTACCTTATTGTGAAAGATTTTCCTCAAGGGAGCCATGAAATGTATGATTGGTAAAAATTCAATATAAAACAAACTACCATCAGAGATTACTACAAACAACTCTAGGCACATAAACCAGTAAATCTAGAAGAAATGGATAAATTCCTAGAAACTGACACCCTCCCAAGACTAAACCAGGACGACGTTGAATCCCTGAATAGACCAATAACAAGGTCTGAAGCTGAGACAGCAATTAATAGCTTACCAACCAAAAAAAAAGTCCAGGACCAGACAGGTTCACAGCTGAATTCTACCAGACATACAAAGAGGAGACGGTACCATTCCTTCTGAAGCTATTCTAAACAATACAAAAAGAGGGAATCTTCCCTAACTCATTTTATGAGACCAACATCATCCTGATACCAAAACCTGGCAGAGACACACTAAAAAAGAATATTTCCGGCTAATATCCATGATGAACATCAATGCAACAATCTTAAATAAAATACTGGCAAACCGAATACAATAGCACATCAAAAAGCTTATCCACCATGATCAAGTAGGCTTCATCCTGGGGATGCAAGGCTGGTTCAACATAAGAATCTATAGACATAATCCGTCACATAAACAGAACCAAAGACAAAAACCACATGATTATCTCAATAGATGCAGAGAAGGCCTTTCACAAAATTCAACAGCCCTTTATGCTAAAAACTCTCAATAAACTAGGTATCGATGGAATGTATCACAAAATAATAAAACCTATTTATGACAAACCCACAGCCAATATCATACTGAACGGGCAAAAACTAGAAGTATTCCCTTTGAAATCTGGCACTAGACAGGGGTGCCCTCTTTCATCACTCCTATTCAATATAGTATTGGAAGTTCTAGCCAGAGCAATCAGGCAAGAAAATGAAATACAGGGTATTCAATTAGGAAAAGAGGAAGTCAAATTGTCTCTATTTGTAGCTGACATGGTTCTATATTTAGAAGACCCTATTGTTTCAGCCCAAATTTTTTTTTTTTTTTTGAGACAGAGTTTCGCTCTTGTTACCCAGGCTGGAGTGCAATGGCGCGATCTCGGCTCACCGCAACCTCCGCCTCCTGGGTTCAGGCAATTCTCCTGCCTCAGCCTCCTAAGTAGCTGGGATTACAGGCATGTGCCACCATGCCCAGCTAACTTTTTGTATTTTTAGTAGAGACGGGGTTTCACCTTGTTGACCAGGATGGTCTCGATCTCTCGACCTCGTGATCCACCCGCCTCGGCCTCCCAAAGTGCTGGGATTACAGGCTTGAGCCACCGCGCCCGGCAGTCCAAAATCTTAAGATAATAAGCAACTTCAGCAAAGTCTCAGGATACAAAATCAATGTGCAAAAATCACAAGCATTCCTATACACCAATAACTGACAGAGAACCAAATCATGAGCGAACTCCCATTCACGGTTGCTACAAAGAGAATAAAATATCTAGGGATACAGCTAACAAAGGCTGTAAAGGACCTCTTCAAGGAGAACTACAAACCATTGCTCAACAAAATAAGAGAGGACACAAACAGATGAAAAAACATTCCATGATCATGGTTAGAAAAAATCAGTATCATGAAAATGGCCATATTGCCCAAAGCAATTTATAGATTCAATGCTATCCCCATCAAGCTACCACTGACCTTCTTCACATAACTGGAAAAAAAAACACCTTAAATTTCATATGGAACCAAAAAAGAGCCCACATAGCCAAGATAATCCCAAGCAAAAAAGAACAAAGCTGGAGGCATCACACTACCTGACTTCAAACTATACTACAAGGCTACAGTAATCAAAACAGCATGGTACTGGTACCAAAACAGAATATAGACCAATGGAACAGAGCAGAGACCTCAGAAACAATGTCACGCATCTACAACCATCTGATCTTTGACAAACCTGACAAAAACCAGCAAAGGGGAAAGGATTCCCTGTTTAATAAATGTTGTTGGGAAAACTGGCTAGCCATGTACAGAAAGCTGAAACTGAACCCCTTCCTTACACCTTATACAAAAATTAACTCCAGATGGATTAAAGATTTAAACATAAGACCTAATACCATAAAAAGCCTAGAAGAAAACTTAGGCAATACCATTCAGGACCTAGGCATAGGCAAGGACTTCATGACT
Organism: Saimiri boliviensis; assembly: GCF_048565385.1. NCBI lineage: Eukaryota > Metazoa > Chordata > Mammalia > Primates > Cebidae > Saimiri > Saimiri boliviensis. The sequence continues at coordinate 36,898,513 of NC_133453.1, forward strand.
AAAACTTCAAAAGCAATGGCAGCAAGAGCCAAAATAGACAAATGGGACCTAATTAAGCTTAAGAACTTCTTCACAGCAAAAGAAACTATCATTAGAGTAAACTGGCAACCAACAGAATGGGAAAAAATTTTTGCAAGCTACCCATCTGACAAAGGGCTAATATCCAGAATCTACAAAGAACTAAAACAAATTTACAAGAAAAAAAAAAAAAACAATCCCATCAAAAAGGCGAAGGATATGAACAGACACTTTTCAAAAGAAGACATTTATGCAGCCAACAAACATATTAAAAAATGTTCATCATCACTGATCATTAAAGAAATGCAAACCAAAACCACATTGAGATACCATCTCATGCCAGTTAGAATGGCAATCATTAAAAAATCTGGAGACAACAGATGCTGGAGAGGATGTGGAGAAATAGGAATGCTTTTACACTGTTGATGAGAGTGTAAATTAGTTCAACCATTGCAGAAGACAGTGTGGCGATTCCTCAAGGACCTAGAAATAGAAATTACATTTGACCCAGCAATCCCATTACTGGGTATATACCCAAAGGATTATAACTCTTTCTATTATAAAGACACATGCACATATATGTTTCTTGTGGCACTGTTTACAATGGCAAAGACTTGGAACCAACCCAAATGTCCATCAAGGATAGACTGGATAAAGAAAATGTGGCACATATACACCATGGAATACTATGCAGCCATAAAAAAGGATGAGTTCATGTCCTTTGCAGGGACATGTATGAATCTGGAAACCACCATTCTCAGCAAACTGACATAAGAACAGAAAACTAAACACCACATGTTCTCACTATAAGTGGGTGTTGAACAATGAGAACACATGGACACAGGGAGGGGAACATCACACACTAGGGTCTGTTGGGGGGTGGGGGGCTAGGGGAAGGACAGCAGGGAGTGGTGAGATTGGGGAGGGATAACATTAGGAGAAATTCCTAATGTAGGTGTTGGGGGATGGATGCAGGAAACCACCATGGCATGTGTATACCTATGTAACAATCTTGCAAGATCTGACCACGTACCCTAGAACTTTAAAGTAAGATTTTAAAAAATCAATATATATTCCTAAATACAAATGCTTGGGATTTTCTCTTGTCAAACTGATGACTACGGTGTTAGCCAAACTGGACTCAAAGATTTTAGCCAACTCTGCATGTATAGCATGAGCAACCCCACAAGCTTGAGGGTTTACTCAAACTTACAGGGGTGTCAGTGACCCCTCTTATTCTTTGACCTCATTCCCCAGGAAGCCTACTATTACCTATTACCATGGTACAACCATAAAGATCTAGTGTCCTCCCTCCCCTGGGTCATTCTCACATCTCTTCAGCAGTCAAATGACCAGGACTGCCTATATGCCAGCTTCTATTTTTGTCCCAGCTTTGCAAAACCAGGTGCTTCCTGCTGGCAACCAAAAGCAATTCTCTCATGAGCCTCAAATTGTGCTGACAAGACACTCACAGGGCACAGGGCCATGTGAGATAAGTTTTCTGCAAAACTCTGTGAGTGGTTTTTCAGAACCATCTTGACACTAACAGCTGAGCCACATGTCCCCAGCAGCTCTACTCTGCCACTTTAGCACACCGCAGATGCTGAAATCCAGGCCTCCTTCCAGACCCCACTTTGTGCATTCTGTGTCAGCCCTGACTCTCACACATCTCTCCAGGACTCACCTTCTCTAATTTTCCCCAAATACTACACCCCAATTAGCCTCCTGGATTACCATTTTTATTTCTCATCCTCGGATTTAAAAAGAAAAAAAAAAGTTGAAGGGTTGTCCTGTGGCCATGATTAATCTTTCCAGTTTGTCCTTGCACTCTGGGAAATAGCTTATCTCAAGTAACGGAAGGAGAAACGTCTCTTTCCCATTTTCCTGAGTTTAGTGGTCTCGTCATGCTCCAGCCAGCGCCCTCTCTACACAGTCACCATCCTACTCCGCCCTTGGGGGTAGGAGGAAAGACAGAGCTTGCATCCCAGAGTGCTGCCCTCCTGTCCCCACAGGACCAGGGAGGAATCAGAAAACAGAGGCCGACTCCATTACTGTGCTGGGAAAATGACACCCACAGTATTCTTTCTCTCCCCCAACCATATCATGAGTTGGTGAGTGGGCATATTTGGTCACCTTTAGCCTAGCTTCTAAAATAAACCTCCAAAGAAAACTTAATAATGGAATAGGTACGGTTTTGTTACTGTTGTCCCCTCCGGACCCCTCCATGTCCCTCTTCCTGGATAAGGGGGTTACAGGCACAGTGCCATACTTGCCATAGAAAGAAGGCTGATGTTGGACATGGAATCTGAGCTCCTGAAAAGTACAAGTATGATGCATGACACGTAGAGCCAATCTGAGGGATCTGGCAAGGCCTCCTTGACGAAGTGAGTTTCAAGCTGAGATAAAGGGACGGAGAGCAGTTCCCAGGGCACAGAGAGTTTCTAGCAGAGCAGGCAACAGATGCAAATGCCCCTGCTAATGGAGACCATAGTGCTTTCCAGAAATTAAAAGAGACCAATGTGGTTGAATCAGAGAGAAGGAGAGGGAGCTCCGCACAGAAACATGCAGGTAAAATAGACATGGAGATCCAACGGAAGGAAGCTAGTTATGAGACAGCCTTGTGAAAAAACCTTGTGTCCTCTTTCTTCATGAAGCTCTCTTGAACTGCAGACACAGAACATAAGGAGCAGGTGGTCGTTTCCACCAGCCTAGCCCTTCTCCCTGAGGCCTTCATATCTTTTCAAACCCAGAACCCACCTCATCCCCTCTAAAAAGTCCTCTGACTTCCCATGCCTACTGCCTGCCTACCGGCCTTGCCCTTCACAGCACTTCCAGGTTTCCTCTGTCACAATCAGTGGCTTCCCTTACCCCAATTGATGCTAAAAATAAAGCATTAGAACAACAGAAAGCAGAAATTGCTCCAACTCCTGGTCCCCTTTTCCTGTAGCCTGGGGGGAAAATGCAAGCCTCACAGAACTTTTCTAAATGATTGCTTCATCTTTTAATGCAGAGGGAAGAATTTCCTGGCTATTAAAAACACACTAACAAATGGAATTCAGGCATCCAGGTCCCTCCTCATGCATGTCTCAACATAAATTTCCCCCCTTGTTCCAAAGAAATAATTATTTAACATCACAAACAGTGTTTTATCTATCAAAAACAAAAACATACTGAAAAAATGGCTTTTGTGGACAAAAAGGAGGTATAACTAGTTTAACAAAAACATCAGCTTTGTGTCTGAAGGTGTCACAGCCTACTCCCCTGCAACTGCAATGAAACATATGAACCCATAGATGGCAGAAGGTGACTGCTAAATAAATACCTAGTTCCAGCCCTCACAGAATCAGTCAGCTCTAAACAGTGCAAGACAGAAGCCTCAGGTCCATTGTCTTTGCAACAGCCACTGTACTGGTAGTGTAGCTTCCACTTCCCTATTGCAGTTGGATGATCACAGAGGAGAACTCAGATTTCACCATTTCCAAAACACTTTCTGGCATTTTAAATTCCATGCTCTATGAAAATCAGCTCAATTCCTCACATCCTGGTGCAGTCATCCCAGTCCCATCTTCAGTGAGCAATATCTGGTACACATGTACTACATTCAAATCCCAAGTGGCTCAGCACTGTGACTCATGTCTGTCATCCCAGTACTTTGGGAGTCCAAGGCAGGAGATTCACTTGAGAACAGGAGTTCAAGTCCAGCCTGGTCAACAAGCAAGACCCCATCTCTACAAAAAAATACAAGTAAAAAGATTAGCTGAGCATGGTGGCACACACCTGTGGTCCCAGCTACTGGGGAGGCTGAGGCAGGAGGCTCCTGACACAAAAGACAGTGCAGAGCTGCTACACCTCTCATGGGATGCTTATCCCCGAACTTCATGTTACCTGAGGGAAATGAGAACCCGGGTCTGGTTTAAACCAGTGTTTTTCAGGTCTCTGCTACCTGCGGCTGAACACAACCCCTAACCGATTCAGCATGTTAACTGCTACTGTTGTCATTGTTGCTATTGGTTTTATTATCAGGAAAGGGGTGCCCCAGGCCAGGGTTGCTTTGACAATGTCGCAAACACTGAGAGGACCCGAGATGTGAAATGCGTTGTCCACCGGCATAATCATGTGAAGCTGGAGGAGCTGCAGAAACAGTCCTGCCTGTCCCAGTGCCACAGATGCCATCATAAAATATGGAGACATCACAGCGTGTCCCCTGAGGCAGCCGAGTTGATTGATGTGCTTTCTTCTTGAGAGCGCAAGTGTGAAGAGTTTTTTCTCTGCTCCTCAGGGTAGACAGTGGACTGGGAGGCATCTGGCTTGCTCTTCCCTGCTACATTTAAAGGGAAGCTGAAAGTTTCTCTAGCCACATTTCTCCAGCTCTGATGAAGAGGTCACCAGCACGGACGGGCTGACATCATTGGGGTGAGTCACCCACCACCTCATAGCACTTCAACTTCCTCTGCTTCACTGACCTTCGCCTGCACTCTTTCCCATGCCATCCACTTCCTGGTGCAGGCACACCCTGGACCTTGTCCTCAGCAGGAACTGCGCCACCAGAATCTTGATGTCTGATATTCCAGGTCTCACTGCCCCACCCTCCTCTTCTACTCCCTACCCCTCCGCTTCCGTTCTTTGGCCTCCTGATGGTCAATCCCATGGGAGTGTACGTTGGTTCCAGGAAATTCTGCACTATCTATCAATATTTCAGGTGCATGTGTCATTCAACCCAGCAGTTCTATTCCTAGGCATTTACCCTACAGATTCCAGGAATGTTCTCAGTAACACATGAATAAAAATACTTAGTTCAGAAGAAAAAACTTTTAAAACAACTTAAAAGATTTGTTGGCCGGGCATGGTGGCTCACACCTGTAATCCCAGCACTTTGGGAGGCTGCTGTGGGAAGATCATGAGGTCAGGAGATGGAGACCATGCTGGCCAACATGGTGAAACCTCATCTCTAGGCATGGTGGTGCATGCCTGTAATCCCAGCTACTCGGGAGGCTGAGGCAGAAGAATCACTTGAACCTGGGAAGTGGAGGTTGCAGTCAGCTGAGATCACGGCATTGCACTCCAGCCTGGGCAACAAGAGCAAAACTCTGTCTCAAAAACTAATAATAATGGAATAAAAAGAAACCCTGTCTCTACTAAAATACAAAAATTAGCTGGGCATGGTGGCATGTTCCTGGAATTTCAGCTACTTGAGAGGCTGAGGCAGGAGAACTGCTTGAACCAGGGAGTCAGAGGTTGCAGTGAGCCGAGATCACTCCAGCCTGGTGACAGAGTGAGACTCCAACTAAAAAAAAATTGTTAAATAAATTGTGGTGCATCCATAAAATTTAGTGCTATGCAGCCATTTTAAAAATTGAGGCAAAGCTACATGCAGTAATATGAAAAGTTCCCCTAAGATGCATTTGTAAAAGGAGCACAATATGTTATATGCTACTGCTTGTGTGGGGCAATTTATGTAAAGACATAAATAACTTACATATATTTTTATTTTATATTTTTATTAACTGTGCCTGTAATGTGTGTGCGTGTGTGTGTGTGTACATATGCAATATCTACCTCTATAAACATGTACACACATACACACAGACACACACACACACACACACACACACACACGCACACACAGCACCGTTATACTATCTCTAAAAGGATATACAAGAAAGCGCAACAGAAGACAGAGGTGGGTGGTGAGAAAAGGATACTTACACTTTTCACTGTTTTCTTTTATACTTGAATTTTATACAAAAATAATTTTATACAAAAATAATTTTCAAGAGGATGTTCATCCAGAACTTTTCCTCTTCTTCCTGGGGGAGAAAGCAGGGAAAATTTCTCCTCATAGCTTCACTGCCTGCCTGCCTGCCCCAGACACAGTCGCTGCCCCATCTTTACTCCTCAGGCCTTATCTCTCAGTGGGCACTGGCAGCCTAGACTTCCAGCAGCCAGCAACTCTGCCTGTGGCCTTTCTCTAGCCACCAGAGTCACGGGCAGCTCTCTGCCCATGAGCACCCTGGAGCAGACCAACCATGGCTGGTGGTGAACATGGGTGCCCTTTGGGGGAGATGACTATGGGATGTATTTCCACCCTGGCTCCCAAAGGCCCTTAGCAGGATTAAGCCCAGTTATCCAAAGTGCTCAACCTTTGTTGGCTTCTTTCCTTCCTCTGCTTCACCCCCTCCTCCTCTACCAGGATCACCTCCCAGTAAACTTCTTATTTGGACCCAGAGACACTCATAAAGAAAAGAAGATGTAACAAGCTATCAGGAAAGACACTGGGACAGAGTCTCCCTCATAACCATCGAAAGGAACCAAATCTGCCTGCCAGGACCCTGATCTCAGACTTCCAGCCTCCAGAACTGTGAAACAATCAGTTTCTGTTGCGTAAGCCACTCAGTCTGTGGTACTTTGTTAGGCAGCCCTAGCAAACTAATACAGGTTAGGTATCCTGAATCCAAAATGCTTGAGATCAGAATTACTTCAGAATTCAGTGTTTTTTCAGATTTGGGGATATTTACATTATGCTTACCCATGCTGAGCATCCCGAATCCAAAGATCAAACATCCAAAATGCTCCAACGAGCATTCCCTTTGAGCATCACGCCAGCACTCAAAAAGTTCCAGATTTTGGAACATCTTGGATTTGGGACTTTTGAATTACAGATACACAGTGTGTCGAGTAGGTATCTGGTACTTGGATGGGAGGTCAGAGAAGGCCTCTCTGAGGAGGTAGTATTTAAGCTGAGGCCTGACTAAAGGAAACAGCCAGCCATGCATGAGCCTAAGGCAGAGCATGTTAAACAGAAGGGGCAGCGAATGCCAAGGCCCTAAGCTGAGAGTGGACTTGGAAAGTTCAGAGAACAGAAGGAAGGCCAGTGTGGCTGGATTTAGTGAGTAAAGGGGAGAAAGGAGGAGGTTGGAGAGCTCAGCTAAGGACTCAAGCATCCTACTGACCTCCTTATTCTCACCTCCTCCTACTTCCACTCTACATTTTTCTCCAGGCCTCCACATCATTAGATTAGATATAACAACTGTCACTGTGGAGAATAAAAAATAGAGAGCATTAGGAATTAGGATTTTAAATGGCATTCATGATGTAGCTAAAATGGAAAATCTTGTTTTTAAGACACTACTCTTAGGTTATGTGAAATATGGTGAGGTTATCTGAAATAGTTGGTGGATGGCATATTTGCTTGATGAAACACTAATTTCCTAGTGGAGAACAGACCGAAAATCCCTGGGCCTAAAATCAAACACTTATTTGGCATTTGTTCTTGGATAATAAGTCATATACTATCTCCATGTTTCTGTTTTTTCTCTTTTTTCTTGTTCTTTCTTTCTTTCTTTCTTTCTTTTTTTTTTTTTTTTTTTTTTTTTGAGATGGAGTCTCGCTCTGTCACCAGGCTGGAGTGTGGTGGCATGATCTCAGTATACCTCAACCTCCACCTCCCAGGTTCAGGAGATTCTCCTGCCTCAGCCTCCTGAGTAGCTGGGACTACAAGCTGCACCACCACGCCCAGCTAATTTTTTGTATTTTTAATAGAGACGGGGTTTCACCATGTTGACCAAGATGGTCTGGATCTCCTGACCTCATGATCCACCTGCCTCACCCTCCCAAAGTATTGGGATTACACCGCGCCCAGCCTCAGTTTTCTAATCCATCAAATGATTATGAAACTAACACCATCCATATCCAACTCACTATACAAAAAGATTATTATCCTCAAAAGTATCAGAAGGGAAATAAATGAAATCAAGTAGAATATTGAAAGGATAATCCATCATGATCAAACAGTATTGATCCCAGAAGTCAAAAGATAGTTTAATATTTAGATATTAACATTCACTACATTAACAGATCAAAGGAAAGAAGTCAAACAATAATCAAGAAAGATGCCCAAAATTCATTTGAAAAAAATCAGCATTGTTTATGGTTATTTAAAAAACTGTTATCAAGTTAAACAATTTTTCTTTTAATTTCCAGCTTGCCCAGTTGGTAACATATCCTGTGTCGGTTTTTTTGTTTTGTTTTGTTTTGTTTTGTTTTGTTTGTTTTGAGACAGAGTCTGGCTCTGTCACTAGGCTGGAGTGCAGTGGCATGATCTTGGCTCACTGCAACTTTGTCTCCTGGGTTCAAGTGATTCTCCTGCCTCAGCCTCCCGAGTAGCTGGGACTACAGGCACGCACCACCACACCCAGCTAATTTTTTTATTTTTTAGTAGAGATGGGGTTTCACTATGTTGGCCAGGATGGTCTCGATCTCTTGACCTCATGATCTACCTGCCTCAGCCTCCAAAAGTGCTGGGATTACAGGCATGAGCCACTGCACCCAGTGATGTTTCTTTTTCTTTTTAAAAAGACATTTATTTATTGTCACAATCAGATTATTACATTTAGCAATCAACAGCATGAGTGCAAAAAAAAAAAAAAAACCTACATTAAAACCCGTTGTTGAAATGCTTTACACTCTCCAAAGAACAGAAACTAAAATAACCTGTTACACGATTAGTCACAAATACAGTTCTTGAGTGTTTTGCCCATACACATGAGTATTTGTCTAAAACATGTCTTCTTTGTAAGCAGCTAGGCCCTGCCATCAGTGTGTTTGGCTGAGTTCACAAATCTGTTATAACCTGTAGCTTCCCTGTCACTTCTCTGGCTCTCCTCTCCTGCTAAGTTTTGTTTCCTAATTAAAATCTGCCACTGCCATAGCTACTGCTGCTACTGGAACCACCATAGCCACATTGGTTTTGTGGCTTGGCAAAGTATTGCCCTCAACCACCATAGAGACCAGCGCCTCTGCCTCCAAAGTTTCCTTCCTTCATAGGTCCAAAATTTGAAAACTGATTGCTGTAATTGCCAAAATCATTGTAGCTTTCACCACCTCCAAAATTGCTTCCATCATCACCAAATCCATTATAGCCATCCCCACTGCCACCATATCTACCACAACCGTGGCTGCCACCAAAGCCACCATGACCACTGAAGTTTCCCCCACAACCAAAGTTGTCATTCCCACCGAAATCACCTCCATGACCACCACCAAAGTTTCTAGAACTACTCTGACCTCTGGCTGGATGAAGCACGAGCCATCTCCTGCTTTGACGGTGCTTTCCTAACTTCACAATTGTGGTCTTTCACAGTATAGTATTTCTGAAAAACAATCTTATCCATGGAGTCTTGATCGCCAAAGTTTACAAAGGCAAAGACCCTTTTCGTGCCACTATCTCAGTAAGTCATGATTTCAATCATTTCAATTTTTCCACACTTTTAAAAATAATCTCGTAGGTGATGTTCTTCAGTGTCTTCTTTAATGCCACCAACAAATGTCTTTTTCACAGATAAGTGGGTACTTGGTCTTTGAGAATCTTCTCTTGAGACAGCTCGCTTTGGTTCCACAACTCTTCCATCCACCTCGTGTGGCCTTGCATTCATGGCTGCATCCACCTCCTCCACAGTGGCATAGTTGACAAACTCAAAATCCCTGGAGTACTTTGTGTTTGGAACTCTCATTACCACGCAGTACCTGAGCATCCCCCATTGCTCAAAACGGCACTTCAGGCTCTCACTGGTTGTTTCAAAACTCAACCCTCCAATGAAGAGTTTCCTCAGCTGTTCGGGCTCTTTAGGACATTCTGACTTAGACATGATGGCAGGGAGAAGAGAGACTTTAATGATGCTTCTTCAGCAGCGTCCACAGGCAAAAAGGCCCTATGTGTTTCTTATAGGCATAGCTGTAGGGTGAAGCGTTTCAAAAACTCTTGCTTTTAATGCTTTGTAATTTTTTTTAAGCTACAAAAAAAATGCTTTTCGGGAATAACAAGCATGAGGGAATAGAATCTGAAATAGAATTTCATTATTTAATGTTATTTAAAGGCTTATACTTGTTGCGCTATTTTTGTGCATGATATTGGTCATGGCCTTAATTTACTAATGCACAGTCTTAAATCAGAAATGCCATCTCCAATAACTGTGTGAAAGAGCACCTGCTCTGGAAGTAGGAATGAGGTGAGCAGTACAGAGCCAGGGGCACAAAATGGATTTTGATATATCTTTAAAAGAAAAAAAAAAAGAAATTGGCTGCAGACATTCCTATCTCTTTCTAACAACACAAGCTGACTGTATCTAATTGGAACACAAAGGCCAGTCATTCAGTGCTCCCACCCCTGGCTTTTCCCCGCAGCTTCCACACCATGGAATGAATGCTGGGAGCCCTGAATCATTTCCAAGTCACTGGGAATGCACTGAGGTCAGCAGAGCTTGTATTTATGTCAACTTTCTTCAGTGCAGAAGTGATTTGCCTGTGCTTCAAGCTATAGAATCACAGTGCATTCTTATTGAAAGGGGTCTGAGCAACTCAGTCGAGACCACATTTTTAACCCTAGTCGCACATTAGAATAACTAGGGTGCTTTCTAAAAACCTAGTGATGCCCAGGCTTCCCCATCAAAGGGCCTGATTTAGTTGGTCTGGTAAGAGACCATTTCTTTCATATTTTTGAAAACCTCACCTAGGTGATTCCAACATATAATCACAATTAAAAACCGCTAGTCGAGTTTTGTCTTTTCATTAAATGAGCAAATTTAGGCCCAGAGTGGCCAGCTAGGTAATGGCAGATAACATTGACTTACAGGTAAGTCCTGTGATTTAATAAAAAAAAAAAGACCTAAAACATCTTTCCCCAAAACTTGGAAACAAGGCAAAAAGATTACTTGTGTCCATTCAATGCCTTATTAAAACATTGCTTTTAGCCCACTCAAGGATCATCTGACCCTCTCATGGAAAGTAAATTTTACTATTACTTCTATTAAAGATCTAGATATTTTTAAGTCTGTAAAGGATTTGATGTTAACTTGTGCAGGATAAATATAACACAAATGAGTTTTTTACCATATAGATAAAAATTATTTCTGTTCAGCTGAGATGATAAACCTAAAGGTTATAATTTTATCGTCCAGTGGGACATTAACCAGTTTTGTATGTAATTTTAACAATTATTCCAGCATACCTTCCTGCTCTCTCTCTCCCTTTCTCTCTCTCTCTGCCTCCCTCTAACAGGTCATTTGTTTCCCCTTCCTCGCCTTTTTTTTTTTGAGACAGTCTCGCTCTGTCACCCAGGCTGGAGTGCAATGGTGCCATCTCGGCTGTACCCTCCACCTCCCAGATTCAAGCAATTCTCATGCTTCAGCCTCCTGAATAGCTGGGATTACAAGTGTGTGCCACCATGCCAGGCTAATTTTTATATTTACAGTAGAGATGAAGTTTCACCATGTTGCCCAGGCTGGTCTCAAACTCTTAACCTCAAGTGATCCACCCGCTTTGACCTCCCAAAGTGCTGGGATTACAGGTGTGAGCCACTGTGCCCAACCATTTGCCATCTCTTTGTGTCACTTTCCTAACTGGCTTTATCATTCTTCTGGTTACCTGATTAATAAGAAGTGAAACTTTGACACTTACTAAGGGATTATATGAAAACTATGAGTATAAATTAATAATTGTTTTGACATAGGTGATGAAAATTTTATTACGATGTCTTAAAACATTCAGAAAGCTTTAATTGATCATTCAAGATATAATTGATTTTGTTTTCTAAAAGTATTACTCATCAAACATATTCAGACTTTATAATGTTCAAGACTTTCACTGCAGGCAAAGTGGACTAATAAAGACCTAATTGATCCTGTCTTGACACATGCTAAAAAGTAAATGGGCAAAACATCCGAAAGTATAGTTTTTAGAAATTGAACACTAGACAACACAGGACAGTGATCCTTAAGAGAGGGAAATCAAATAAGGTGAGCTGTATGATTGTTCTAGCTCACAGCCTGGAAAATTTCCAAGACACCGTGCAGAGAGGAGGTCTCACTTAGATGAGAAGATGGAGCTAGGAGTCTGGCATCAGTAGTGAGAAAAATCAGCCTCAGACGAAAGGCTGCTCTCATCCCACCTAACAAGGCTTAAAAGCAAGCTTCAAATTGTTTTCAAGTAATTTACATGTATCTTAGAACAAACATTAAAAATACTTTTGAGAATATAAAAATAACTGATACCCAACAAGGTAAATTTTACAATATCTGGCATCCAATCTGAATTACTGGATATGCAAAGAAGGAAAACAGAACTCACAATGAAAAGAAAATTTGATCAGTAGAAACAGACCCAGAAACGATAAAGATGTTAGAATTAGTAGAGAAAGACATTAAGACATGTAGTTATGCTCAGGCTCAGTGGCTCACACCTATAATCCTAGCACTTTGGGATGCCAAGGTAGGCAGATCACTTGAGCTCAGGTGTTCCAGACCGGCCTGGGAAACATGGTGAAACCCCAACTCTACAAGAAATACAAAAGTTATCCAGGTGTGGCAGCACATCTTGTAGTCCCAGCTACTCAGGAGGCTGAGGTGGGAGGATCTGTTAAGCCCAGGAGGTCAAGGCTGCAGTGAGCTGAGATCATGCCATTGTAGTTATTGTAACTATATTCCATATATTCAAGAAGGTAGAGGAAAGATTAAGCACATTAAAAAGAGACATGAGATATATTAAAATGACCCAAATAGAACTTCCAGAAACGAAAACTACAACGCCTGAAATTAAAAATACATTGGGTAGGATAAACAGTGGATTCAACACTAAAATAGTATTAGTGAACTTGAAGGCATAGCCATAGAAACCATTCATAATAAAATTCCTAGAGAAAAAAGATGAAAAATGAAGAGAGCATTAGACACCTTTAAGCAGTCCAACACACATATAATTGGAATACTGGAGTCCAGTTATATATTATTTTCCATCAGGAAAATGTGAAGACAGAAAAAAAATCAAAATAATTTTTTTTAGATTTAAATTTGTCTAATGCTATAAACTCACAGATTTGAAGCTCAACCAATACCAAGCTTAGGAAACAAGAAGAATATTTCTTGAACGCATAATGTTATCAAATTGTTTAAAATAAAGAGAAAATCTTCAAAGCAGCCAGAGGGAAGAAAACATAAAGTTGTATTGTCTCCCCCAGACTGTGAAATGTTCAATTCCACACATCCTGGCCTTGGGAAACCACAGGAGGTAAAGCTTGGGACCCATGGACCTAGATAACATTGTTTTGCTTTCCAAGTAGAGTTCAGAATGCAAACAAGATCTAATATGAACTATAAATATTTTTTCTCATTTATTGTTAGCAGGGCAGGAACTAGGATGAATTGACAGATCAGGTACAAATTTTAAGAAGCACCAAAAATAATTAATAAAGTAACATTTTCATGTAATATTTTAAAGAATTAAAATGAATGCAAGAAAATTAATTATTATCAAAATATCACATTTTTAATGAAGAAAGGATCTGACCCTGTGTTTGCATGACTCACTTCCTTCTCCTTGGTCTCAGTCCTACTCTTTAGAAAGAGACCTGACATATCTTTAGGGCAATTCCTTCTTATCTCCCCCACGCACTACCCATAGTAACTCCAGCCCTCCACCCACTCATCACTAATTTCATTTTGGTGCCAAGACAAGAAACCTTAAAGCCATCTTCTTTCTTTCTTTTTTTCTTTTTTGAGATGAGGTCTCACTATGTTGCCCAGTTTGGTTTCAAACTCCCGGGTTCAAGTGATCCTTCTGCCTCAGCTTCTCAATGTGCTGGGATTACAGGGATGAGTCACCGCACCTGGTCTTTCTTATTAATTTATATATTCTTCATTTTTCTCCCTTTTAGAGTCACAAGAGAATTATCTTCTTCAAGTACAGATTATATTCCTAAAATGTTTGCCTCTATACTAGAAAGGGTTATCAAGGAATTGAAATATTTTAACAGGGGGTTTCTGTTAAAAAGCAAACAAAAATAAATGCAAAACATTACTTACTAGCAAAAAGTGGTGTTTTTAAATTCATTGACACAGATTTTTTGTGTGTCTTTTAATAGGGCTAGTGTGTTGCCATGGTGGCAGGTTTGCATTGGTATTTTCACTAGGAGATGCTGTGGTCTGAACATTCCTCCCACTTTTCACATCTGCCCATGTGTTCCACACAGGGATTTGGTAACCTGGCTTCTAGCCCTAGCCTCCTCTGCCATCACAGGGAGTGCATGTTTTTCAGCCCTTTCTCAGAAAATCTGAATTCTTCTGAAATGTGGTGAAGTTAGGCCCTGGCTCCTGCTCAGAATGCAGATCGTCAAACCACAGAATGCTCATCAGCTTCCTTTGTGAGGCTTGATAAATTTTTACCTCTTTGGCACAATACATGTACATGAGATCGCCATGAGATAATTCATCTAACAATGAGCTCCCTAAAATGATTTTAGAGATTAATTTAATCACCAGAGAAGATATCCAGCTTAAAAATTCTAAGTGTTCTTCTTAAAGCAATTGTTAGGAAATATTTTGCAAACTTAAGAATGACCTGTTACTGATCCTTCTAAGTTTTAGATATTCATATATCTTTTCTCTGTTCTCTCTTCCTCTCCCGGCTCCTTTTTCTCATCTTACACCCACAGTCCAAGCTCGCCTCTCTGAAATTTGATTCTCGAATCTGATCACAGATGTCTCCTAATAAGTAAAGAGGCAGTGGGCACAATAGTCCCAAGTATTGTGTCTTCTAAGGACCTGCTCAGTGGCAGCCACTGAAACTGTTTGTCCTCAAGCTTGGGAAGAACTTCTAAGACCTTGGTTCAGGCCCTTAGCATTTTTTAGTGGCCTCTGTTCCTGCATCCCTTTTCCAGCTTTTCTCCATACTCCAAACTGAGTGATCCTTCCACACTGCAATTCCATCTGCATCGCTTGAAATCCTCTAGGGGGTTTCCAATGTCAGTTAGATGAGGTCCAAGCTCCATAATGGCATTTGAGGCCCTTAGTGATCTGGATCCTCCTCCCACACTGACCTTGTCTCTCAGGGTTCATGCTTCTCCCTATTCCTAATCTCCCTTTCCCCTGCCTCTCATACACACACACACACACACACACACACACACACACACACACACACACCAAACACACTCCTTACCCAGCCACACCAAACTCCATACCTCCCAGTCCCCGTAATGCATCATGTTTTCTTATGCCACCATATAAGGTTTTCTCAGCCTAGAATCTCCATTCTATAAAATTATGATATAGTTTCAAGACTAATCTTTTATCCTTAAAGAGTGTACCTAGCACTCTGTCTCATTCCTTTCATTGTCTCTGGATTTTGTAGCCAAATATATTTATAACTGTTCTGACTATGAATTTGAATTCTCTGCAATGTAATTTCATGATATCAGATGCCAGCAGGAAACTGAACACTTAAGTGAGTGATCCACATGTCAGAAAAGATTTGAATGCTTAACACTAGGCAGCTCTGGTCTAAAAAGAAATGAGTCATTTGTGGGTCCCTGGGTTGCCGCTCTCTGAAATCTCCAGGTACTTTCAAACACGCACATCCTCACATTCACTGGCCTTTCTCAGCTCCCATGTGGCATCACGCACATTCTGATGCTCTGCCCAAGATGCTTTTTATATGCAAAGCAGCAGAAATTTGGATTGCCTGAGCCATGGGCAAATGTATTATGGCTTAAATGTTCCCACAAGGCTGTTCTTTTTTTATTTTTTTATTTTTTTTGAAATGGAGTTTTGCTCTTGTTGCCCAGGCTGGAGTGCAATGGCGCAATCTCAGCTCACTGCAACCTCCACCTCCCGGATTCAAGCAATTCTCCTGTCTCAGCCTCCTGAGTAGCTGAGATTGCAGGGGCCCGCCACCACGCCTGGCTAATTTTTGTATTTTGAGTAGAGATGGGGTTTCATTATATTGGTCAGGCTGGTCTCAAACTTTTGACCTCAGGTGATCTGCCCGCCTCTATCTCCCAAAGTGCTGGGATTACAGGCGTGAGCCACCACACCTGGCCTAGGCTGTTCTAACCCAACTATGTGAGAAGGACTGTGATGTAATGGACAGGTGATGGCTGCAGGTGATGAGACCTGAATTTAAATTCCTACTCTATACCTCTGCTAATCATGTGGCCTTAAGCAAGTCATATCCCCTCTGTGTGTCTCAATTACCTCATCTAAGACCAGTGAGTTAGGCAAAATCAGTATTTTTCAAATGGAACGACAGACTGCCTGCATCGGAATCACCAGGGCTGCTTTTTGACAGTATAAACACCTCGGCCCTTCTCCGGACCTGGTGAATCATATTCTTTAGCCGAGAAATGAGAAAGGAGTTTAGAGAATAGGAGAGATCCAGAGTCAACATTTCTAATAGCTTCTAAAGTAACTTTTGTGCTTACCAAAATCTGGGACCCACTGAAATAGATGATCTCTTAAGCCAGGCTCTCTACGAGTTTCCTTCCACACAGTGCTAAGTTTCTATCTGTTGTGGGATGTAATGCAAAGAAAAAAAATTA
This sequence comes from Saimiri boliviensis, assembly GCF_048565385.1. Taxonomy (NCBI): domain Eukaryota; kingdom Metazoa; phylum Chordata; class Mammalia; order Primates; family Cebidae; genus Saimiri; species Saimiri boliviensis. The sequence continues at coordinate 36,914,894 of NC_133453.1, forward strand.
TGAATAAGTTTTCTAAAGTATTATAATTTAGAATTGTATTTCAATTTAATTACAGGGGATTCAATGTAATCACTATATATTGCACCACTTCTATTCGTTCATTTTCCCTTTCATTTTCTTGAGCAGGAAAGCAAGACACAAATGTATCCCCTAAACCTCCAGAAATAGCACACAATCTGCAGCTTGTTTTACCTATTCACAGGCTACTGGAGCAGATCTCTTTGGTGCCAGACATCACCTCCCCTGAATTCACTTCTGATTTCAGCCATGGTGGAATTTGGTCACAAAAAGGAATGAAGTTGTTGAGACATGGATAAACCTTGGAAACTATGCTAAGTGAAAGAATTCAGTCACAAAACACCATGTATTGTATGGTTCCAGTCATACGAAATGTCCAGAAGAGACAAATCCATAGAGACAGATGGATTTGGTGGGTCAGTTCATGGGAGCTCAAATTTGTCTTCAGCTGGCAGTGTCCCACCTCAAGCACTCACCAAGTAGTTTGTTTGATTTTTTAAATAACAACCTATCAAAATAAAATTCATATTCCATAAAGTTTACTCTTAAATTGTTCAATTCAGTGGTTTTAGTATATTCTCAATATTATGCATTAATCAGTGCTATCTAGTACCAGAGCATTTTCATCATCCCAAAAAATACCCACTAATGGTCAATTTCTCTTTCTTTCTCCTCCACTCCTGGCACTAATCTACTTTCTGTCTCTATGGATTTGTCTCTTCTGGACATTTCATATGACTGGAACCATACAATACATGGTGTTTTGTGACTGAATTCTTTCACTTAGCATAGTTTCCAAGGTTCATCCATGTTGTAACACAACTTCATTCCTTTTTGTGACCAAATAATATTCTTTATATGAATGTACCACATTTTGTTTATCCATTCACCCCCAATGGATATTTGTTTCCACTTTTTGACAGTTATGAATGGTGTTGTTATGAGCATCCCTTGTATGTAACAAGTTGCTTCTCTCTTGCTTTTTTTAGTAGTCTCTTTGTCTTTCAAAAGTTTGTCTACAATATATGTATGGAAGTGTAACTCTTTCCTAGTTTTTCTGCTTGGAGTTTGTTGAGCTTTTTGGGTGTGCAGATTAATGTTTTTCATCAAAGTTTAGAAGCTTTCAAGCCATAATTTCTTCAAATATTTTATCCCTTTATGTCCCTTTCTCTCTCTCCTCTCCTTGGACTCTGGTTATTTGTAGGTGGTGTGCTTGATGGTGTCACTCAGGTCTCTGAGGTTCCATTCCATTTTCTTCATTCTTTTTCTTTGTGTTCCACAAGCCAGGCACGCTCAGTTGACCTGCTTTTAAGTTCACAGATTCTTTCTTCTTCTAGTGCAAAGCTGCTGTTGATACCCTCAAGTGAATTTTTCAGCTATTGTACATTTTTCTTATTCTCTTTAGATTGCTGTAACAAAATACTATCAACAGGGTGGCTTATAAAGAACAGAAATTTATTTCCCACAGTTCTGGAAGCTGGAAGTCCAAGATAAGATTGCTAGCACAGTCAAGTTCTGGTGTAGGCTCTGCCTTCATGACATAATCACCTTCCTAAGGCCCTAAGACCATCTCACTGGAGATTAAGTTTCAACATATGAATTTGGGGGAGATAAACATTCAGTCCATAGCAACTTTCCAAGCCCTGAATTTCTATTTAGTTCTCTTTTTTCTTGTAATTTATGACTCTTTATTGATATTCTATATTTAATGGGCCAACATTCTTATACCTTCTTTTAATTCTTTAGACATGGTTTCTTTGAGACCCTTGAACATATTTATGATAACTAATTTGGAGTCTTTGTATAGTAAGTACAACATCTGGATTTTCTCAGGGGCAGTTTCTACTGACTGCTTTTTTTCCCCCCATGTGTGGGCCATACTTATGTGAGGCCTTGTAAATAAACAACCTTGAAACCAAGAGCTGTGAAAGCACAGCCTAGCAGCTACTGCAGGGTGCAGAACAGGCTTGGAGTTCCCCAAAAGCCCATCCCTAGAGAGTTGTCATTATTTGACCTGTCGGCTTACAGTTTCTAATTGAAAACTAGGTATTTTAAATGATGTGTCACCTCCGGAAATCATATTCCCCTCTCTTCCCAGGGTTTGCTGCTATTGTTTGTTGTTGTTTTCATTGCTGTTGTTTGTTTAGTGACTTTCCTCAACTAATTCTGTCTAGTCCATATTCTTTGTCCTATGCAGCCACTGGAGTCTCAGCTTGGTTAGTTTAGTGGTCAGCTAATAATTGGAAAGAGATTTCCTTAAATTCTTTGATGCAGTGATTCTCCCAGCTTTTGCCTATGGCGTGTGTGGATGTGTTGGGGCTCACCTTCAACCTTTCCGCAGCCATTTCCTACTCTGCCTTTGCCTTCACTGCATGTACAGAGCTTTAAAGTCAGCCACAGGTGACAGCCTGGGGTCTTCAGGCCTTTCCTGAGCATGTACACAGCCCTGTGCAGGCACGTGGACTTCTAGCTTTGTAGGAACACGGCAGAGCTTTCCAAAACCCCCTACAGACATCTAATTCACCAGTGTTCCTCTTACGTTTTGTGCTTAATTTCTCGTTAGCCCAAATTTGTAATGGCACCTCAGGTAATGTCATGTTAAACAGTTGCTTCTTGTTTATTGTTGATCAATGCCCTGTGGGTAGGGCTGGTTGCACAAAGCAACCTCTGAGTCAGATCAAACAAAGACAAGCCCTGAGCTGACAGGTCAAATAGTGACAGCTCTCTAGGGGTGGGCTTTTGGGGAAGTCCAAATCTGTTTTGCACCCTGTATCTAATAGGCTGTGTTTTCGCAGCCACCAGTTTCAAGGTTGTTGATTTACAAGGCCTGACTGAGCTGTGAGGCGGGATGTGGGATGGAATTAGGGCAACTTGGAAGGCCACAGGTCTTGCTCTTCTTACTGAGATTCGGCTGTTTTTCTTTTTTTTCTTTCTTTCTTTTTTTTTTTTTTTTTTTTTGAGACGGAGTTTCGCTCTTGTTACCCAGGCTGGAGTGCAATTGCACGATCTCGGCTCACCGCAACCTCCGCCTCCTGGGTTCAGGCAATTGTCCTGCCTCAGCCTCCTGAGTAGCTGGGATTACAGGCACGTGCCACCATGCCCAGCTAATTTTTTGTATTTTTTTTTTTTTTTTTTTTTTTTTTTTTTTTTTTTTTTTTTTTTTTGAGACGGAGTTTCGCTCTTGTTACCCAAGCTGGAATGCAAATGGCGCGATCTCGGCTCACCGCAACCTCCGCCTCCTGGGTTCAGGCAATTCTCATGCCTCAGCCTCCTCAGTAGCTGGGATTACAGGCACGTGCCACCATGCCCAGGTAATTTTTTGTATTTTTAGTAGAGACGGGGTTTCACCATGTTGACCAGGATGGTCTCGATCTCTTGACCTCGTGATCCACCCACCTCGGCCTCCCAAAGTGCTGGGATTACAGGCTTGAGCCACCGCGCCCGGCCTCGGCTATTTTTCTTGAGTAAGCACTCGGATTGCTGTATGCCTTTAAGTAATTTCCAGAGTTCTGAAAAAGTTGATTGTGACAGTTCTCACTGCTTATGGCAGAGCAGATTTTTGAGGGTCTTTACTCCACCTTTCTAGAAGATCCCCCCACCCTGATTTGTTTTGTTTTTGTTTTGCCTCATGGCTCTCTCTGAATTCCACCTCGCCATGTGCAAAGCATAAACCCAAAATTTCAGAGCCGTAAAGCTCAGAGCAATCTTCCACAGCATGTGGCTGGAAAACCCTTCAGGTGAATGCTTCTGAGAGGCATTCAGCATGCCTCTCTGCAGTCCAGGGAGAATGTAGGCCTCCCTTGCTTAATGTGATAAACTCCATCATGTGCCCTTATCTTAGCTTTTCCTCCTTTCCTGCCTCATCTCATCACTCCTTAACTGCTGCTTCATAGGATCACCTCTCAGATAAACTGCCTGGGCCAGGAGTAGTGGCTCACGCCTGTAATCCCAGCACTTTGGGAGGTTGAGGAGGGTGGATCATTTGAGGTAAGGAGTTCAAGACCAGCCTGGCTAACATGGTGAAACCCCCTCTCTACTAAAAATACAAAAATTAGCTGGGCGCAGTGGCACACACCCGTAATCCCAGCTACTTGGGAGGCTGAGGTGGGAAAATTGCTTGAGCCTAGGAGGCGGAGGTTGTGGTGAGCTGAGATCACACCACTGCACTCCAGTCTGGGTGACAGAATGAGATCCTGTCTCAGAAAATAACTGCCTGCATCTAAGTCCGTGTTTCAGTCTCTGCTTTAGAGAGGACCCAAACTGAGACAGCTACCAGCTCTGGTGAACTGCATATAGTTCTGTCACTCATGAATTACTGTGGTGCTTTGCTTCACCACAAATTTGCTGTTTTTAATCAAATCTGTATACATTCAGTGGAAGTATGCAGCACTCATGTGTATCCCAGCCAAAAAAAAAAAAAAAAGTGGGGAAATGGGCATTAAGAAGAGGTATTCTAAAACACTATGATTTCTAGGACAGAAAAAGAACAGCCCACGCATCAAGTTAGGAGGAAAGAAAAGGATATCTCCATATGTCACAACTCCTGTGTTCCCTAAACCTGATTTTATAACCAGAAAAGCAGTTTCCCTTGCACTAAGTTCATCCTGCAACCAGCTAGAATGAGGCAAGCTCCTTCTTGGTTGAGCCATCAGATAATTACCACAGAGCCATGAGCATGGTGATTTGGATGCTGGCAACAGAAATAGTAGTTACAATTACTGAGTGCTCACCATGCTAGGCACCGTGCATGCATTTTCTCACAGAGCCCAGAGCCCTCATCATAACCGCTGAAGGCTTAGACTACTCCAGCTAATGAGTTACCACCTGATGGGAGCATGCATCTGGGTTGCCTTGCTTTATTGGGTGCCAGAAGGCCATGGTGTTAGTCTAAATTGAATTTGGATTTACATAAAGTGCATGTGTATCCCAGACTTCCAAATGTTCTTTTAACTATATAAAGTCTCACTGGCAGCATCCTTCCATCTGGAGATTCTTGTTGCTATTCCAAGTGGCCACAAGATGCAGTAGCCACCGAGACACATGGTTACTGTTACCAGGTACTCACAGAAAAACTTGCACCTAGCAGTTTCCACCAAGAAGCCTAGCAACAGACTCTGGGAAGATTTAAGGGGTCCATGTCATCACCTCACATACAGGTAAGGGGTGACTTGCCTACCAGCAAGAAGCTTATTACTAAGCAAGGGGTATGGCCTGTCTCAGTGGCAGAGCTAGTGAAAATATAGGTCAGGCCACCCTGATTCAGAGACCAAAAGACGTCTTTCAACTAAGGACTTAACACAGACAACAAAAATTAGTTTAAAAAGTGTGGAGCCATACCGAATCTACTTTCAGAAACAAAACACACACTGTTTTCTATGCTGCTAATTGTTTTGTTTATTTGTTTTGAGACAGAGTCTCATTCCATCTCCCAGGCTCGAGTGTAGTGGTGGGATCTTGGCTCACTGTAACCTCTGCCGTCAGGGTTCTAGCAGTTCTCCTGCCTCAGCCTCCCGAGTAGCTGGGATTATAGGCGCCTGCCACTGTGCCTGGCTAATTTTTGTATTTTTAGTAGAGACAGGGTTTCCCCATCTCGGCCAGGTTGGTCTTGAATTTCTGACCTCGTGATCCACCACCTTGGCCTTCCAAAGTGCTGGGATTACCAGTGTGAGCCACCGCGCCAGGCATCTATGCGGCTAATTGTAAGTAGCATCCAACACACGGTGGCACCAATTCCTCCTCACCAGAATAATTGTGAAACCCTTCCCCAAGAGTGGTTAGTCCTGAGCTGGACACCTAATAGGAAGAATAATAACAACGACAATGTTCTTTTTTCTTGTTTCTTTTTCTTTTTAGTGTCTGTTAGGTGCCAGGAACTTCACATTCATTATCCCTTACCTTCAGAAGTACCCTATAAACAAAGTAAGTAGTGTCCCTGAATTGTCCCCATTTAATCTGTGAGGAAATTGCCAATCAGAGAAGTTAGTTTGCCTTACTATATGATATTTAAACGAATGAGTATTTGTTTGAGCGAATAAGTGAGGATGAATTAATGAAATTAAGTAATAAAGTGAAAGGGGAAGTTGGATGTTCTAGAACTGGTCTAGTAATGCTTCTGCTTTTGTCATATTAGCAACGAGTCTAGCTTTTTTTCCCGCCCTCTCTTCAGTATTTCACGTCATGCTGGCATTTTCTGATAGTGGCTCCAAAATACCAATTTCAGAACATATTCATATGTTCCTGTCTGCAATGCCTTATAGTTCTGTTTTTTTAATACAAAGATTTTTGACCCAAATAAAGATATTGTATTTCTGCCCTTAATAGTTCACATATGGATGTAATGCCATAAATAGTGAAAGAACTCTAAAATACCTTGACAACCTATTTATAAATGTTTTTTGTCAAGGGAAACTTTTGCACTTAATTTTTTTAAGTTTATTGGAGTTTTTTAGGTTTATTGGTTTCTCTTTTATTATAAAATATTATAAAATCATTACAGACAGTTTGACAAAACAAAATAATAGAAAAGACTATTTATAAATACACATTATATCACTTTTGAAAAACAACCATTGTTGGTATTCTGTTGCGCTATATTTCCTTTTGGTCGTCTTTCTATGCATTAGTCTTTTTTTCTGCAAGGACAAGAAATATTTTTATGCCTATCATTCCTTGTTTCTCTTAACCTTTAATCTTGAAAAGGGGCTGGTCATTCTATAGTCTTTTTAATCATCATTTTTAATGACAGCCAAGAAAGATACTTATTGCATTATTCTCTGGGCAGCAATCCCTATGTTCAACAATTATGGAATAGTTAAGCATGTCCACTTGAATGCATCTAGTACAAAGTATTTTCAAAATTCACTTTTGTTTCCTTAGAAGGTGGAGATATATACAGTTCTTCACCCCAAAATGCATGAGCTCTGCCCTATCTTGCTTTGTGTTATCTCTATTAAATATTAACTTTAACAGGTTTGGTAAAAGCCACCCATTTGTTTCCTCACTAATAGTTTGCTATTTATCTATTTGATGTCTGCAATTGCTTAAGCTTGCCGCCTTGAGTATGAGAGAAAAGATGGCAAATATTGCTAAAGGCTCTTCCAATTCTCAGGCCTACCAAAGGCCCGAATTGCCAGTTTGTCCATGCTCATTGCAGCAAGTGAAACAATACAGTTCAAAAACACAGAAAGGCAAGGCTAATTACATCCCTCCTACCCCCACTTCACTTCCACCCCCTGAGGTGACCCATACTAACAATCCAGTGAACATCCTTCCACCTTTTTCCTTCTTCCTGATTCGTAATACCACTACAAGCATGCATGAAGATCCATATAGTCCAGATGAAACTATATGGTATTTGCGATTTGCTTAAAATTGTTTATTTGCTTGAAAAATTATTTATATATAAAAATACACACACATATACATCCTCTTACATAAAAAGGATTTTTTTTTTTTTTTTTTTTTTTTGAGACAGAGTCTGGCTCTGTTGTCCAGAAATTGTGCTGTTGCACAATCCCTCCACCTCCCAGGTTTTCAAGTGATTCTCCTGCCTCAGCCTCCTGAGCAGCTGGGACTACAGGCACGTGCCACCATAGCCAGCTAATTTTTGTATTTTCAGTAGTGATGGATTTTGACCATATTGGCCAGACTGGTCTCAAACTCCTGACCTCGTGATCTGCCCACCTTGACCTCCCAAAGTGCTAGGATTACAAACCTGAGCCACCGAGCCTGGCCTTGCGTAAACAGGATTATATTTTACATGGTGGACTATTTTAAAACAGCCTCTTTTTTTTTTTTTTAACATGCTTCTTCTACCTCTTATATCCACGTACACTCCAGTGATGCTGGCCTACTCTCTACCCTCATACCTCATGTTAACAACCAGTGTGTGTCCTTCTGTACTTTTTATATACATATAGCCACATATAAGCATATTTATGCATATACATATATATACATATATTAATAAATCATCAGATAAATATTAGGATTTTAGTAGAATCATCGGGAAATAATAGGATTTTTAATATCAGATAAATAGTAGGTTGCTTTACAAGCATGGAATCACAGTATGTATATCTCTCTCTGTATCTGGTTTTTCTTCTTCAACACTACTTTATGACAATCCCTGTAAGTCAATTGTTTTCATTCTTTTTAATGATTATGTGTTATTCCGTAATGTCAATGTAATTTTATTATCTACTTCCTTATCTTTAGGCATTTACGCTATTTCCAGTTTTTTATCACTACAGCCATGCAAAATAAACATCTCGTACACATATTCTTACCTACTGCTGCTTATATTTCTTTTTTTCTTTTTTTTCTTGTGAGACATAGTCTCACTCTGTCACCCAGGCTGGAATGCAATGGTGCAATCTTGGCTCACTGAAACCTCTGCCTCCTGATTCAAGCAATTCTTCTGCCTCAGCCTCCCAAGTAGCTGGGACTACTGGTGCATGCCACCACACCCAGCTAATTTTTTGTATTTTTGGTAAAGACTGGGTTTTGCCATATTAGGCAGGATGGTCTTGAACTCCTGACCTCACGATCCACCCACCTCAGCCTCCCAAAGTGCTGGGATTACAGGCCTGAGGCACGGCACCCAGCCTGCTGCTGATATTTCTGTGAGATAGGTTCTCCACAATTGGGATTGCTGCATTAAAGAACATACGAATTTTTAGTTTCAAAAGATGTAACCAAATTGCTTTCTTCACAGGCTTTAAGAACTTAACAACATAAATATATAAGAATTTGCATTTCCCTGTCTCCATCAACAGCAGGTGTTTTCATACTCCTCACACTAACAGCAGTTCAGAGAAGAGATCCCCCATATCCACTTTAATTTGTATTTTCTGCTAGCTAGTTTGAGCATATTCTCAATTCTTCTTATATTCTACTTACTATTTCGATTTACTCCTGTAAGAACTATTTATTCATATTATTTGCTCATTTTTTCTATGAGCATCTTAATAGCCATCTTAATTACAAATTTTTTCCAACTCTCTCATTTGCCTTTTGAGTTTGTTTATAGTATCTTTTGCCTGGCAAAAAGGTTTTGTGGTTCATTTGTTTGTTTTTGAGTCAGTGGCATGAACCTAGCTCACTCTAACCTTGAACTCCTGGGCTCAGGCAATCCTCCCACTTCAGCCGCCCAAGTAGTTGGAACCACAGGCATGTGCCCCTACACCCAGCTCATTAAAAAAATTTTTTTTTTTGTAGAGACAGGATGTAGTTATGTTGCCCAGGCTAGTCTTGAACTCCTGGCCTCAAGTGATTTTCTTGCCTTGGCCTCCAAAAATGATAGGATTACAGGTGTGAGCCACCTCACCCAGTTGTGTTTTTGTTTTGTTTTGTTATGCTGCAAGTATTTGTCTTTATATATTATACAGTAAAATATTTCTGCCTTTTAGAGCCCCTGTGTTGCCTGTCTAGTTAAGAAGTTCTTCCCTCATCTCCCAAGTTGTATAGGTAAGTCTCCTATATTTTTTCCTAATCTTTTACATCCTTTCTTATCACAACTCTAGTATTTAGTCTAACCACGTTTTTCATTAATTTTTGGTTAATTTGGATAATTATCTTTTGCTAGAAAGTTATCAGTTTTTTTATGTTTTCAAATGTGTTGCTATTGAATTATATGTGGTATTATCTTACAATTGTTTTAACTTTTCACTTTCCTGTGGTTGTATTACCCTCTCATTCCTAATATTATTGTTCTCTTTTTTTCTTTAATCGGGTCCTTTTATCTTTTTATCAGCTTTCACCAAGAACCAGTTTTTAGATTTATTTAGCCTTCGTACCATTTAAAAATGTTTTATGGCACTAATTTTAGTTACTTTCTTTCTTCTTTCTTTTCTTTTTTTTTTTGAGATGGAGTCTCACTCTGTGGGAAGTATGGTAGTATGATCTCAGCTCACTACAACCTCCACCTCGCAGGTTCAAACGATTCTAATGCCTCAGCCTCCCAAATAGCTGGAATTACAGGCGTGCACCACCACTCCCAGCTATTTTTTGTATTTTTAGTAGAGGCAGGGTTTCACCATGTTGGTCAGGCTGGTCTCGAACTCCTGACCTCAGGTGATCCTTCTGCCCCAGTCTCCCAAAGTGCTAGGATTACAGGTGTGAGCCACAGCGCCCAGCCAATTTTAGCTACTGTCTACATTAGTTTTCTATTAGGTTACACACATTCAAATAGTATAATACATTATCCACTTTGATTTAACTATACATGGTTAAATGGATATAGCTACCCATTTCCCTTTAACTATACATCTTGCAATATTCCTTTCATACCACTAATTTCTCCCCGAAGTATCTTCCCCTATCTTGAGGTCTTTGGATTTATTTTGTTGTTTGCTTAAAATCTTTCCACAGTAGGGCCAGGCACGGGGGCCCATGCCTGTAATCCAGCACTTTGGGAGGCCAAGGCAGGTGGATCATGAGGTCAGGAGTTTGAGACCAGCCTGGCCAAGATGGTGAAACCCCATCTCTACTAAAAATACAAAACTTAGCCAGGCACATTGGTGGGCACCTGTAATCCCAGCTACTTGGGAGGCTGAGGTAGGAGAATCGCTTGAACCCAGGAGGAGGAGGTTGCAGTGAGCTGAGATTATACCATTGCACTCTAGCCTGGGCAGCAGAGCCAGACTCCATCTCAAAAAAAAAAAAAAATCTTTTCACAAATAACTTACTCAGATTTTGTTAAGATTCTCTTTGATTATTTTATTTACTCTTCCTCTCTGTGGCAGCTGGCCCCAGTGGTGCAGTGTTATTTTCTTTGGTCTGTTCTTGAAGATACTTCAGCAGTAGCAGTCTTCAGAGTGGTGGAAGTACAGCAATCTCTGATCCTCTGACCCATAGCATCAGTGAAAAGGTTTCTAAGCCTCTGGCTGAGGAATTGAGAGGCTACTTCTGTTCTCCATGGTCCTCTCATTCTCACTCAACCTCAGAAGTGGAAAGAACCCAGCCTTCCCTTTAAGCCTCCTGGTACCAAAAAGACAGGAACACTCATGCTAACCAATGTCAGCCTTCTTCCTGAGTGCTCAGCAACGTCCATGGGCCAAGTCTTTCCCAGGAACTGCAGCTTTCAAACATTCCCCAAGGCTTTGCCTGGGTTTTATCTGGCTTTATGGTAGTAGCAGGGTTGGAAGCTCAGCTACTGGTCTCTGACTTATGCCCTCCAAGCTCCACCTACCTCCCAGCCCCAACTCCTAGTTAGCCAGGAAGAGGTTGGAGATTGGAGTGTTCAGTAATTAAAGAGAAGGGCAGGTAAGACTTGCTAAGCCATCATCTTTCCAGCATGCCCTGTTCCACGTTTAATAATACCTTGATTATGTAAATAACCACTATTTAGTGTTGTCCTTCACTGATGTAGGATGTGCTCCCCCTTCAAACAGCTCCCTTACATTACCCAATACCACCTGACCCAACTCCACCTCCTTGGAGAGTTTCCTGCTTAGTTGATGCACCAGTAAATCCAACTCTAAGGGGCCTGGTTCAGAAAGCACTGGGACCATTTATCTTTTTTTATTTGAACAACTTTTCTCTAGGGGTCAATTCCCCACTGTCTGTATCTCGAAGTGGAAGCCAGAAGGACCTAATAATTTGCCTCATCCTTAACGCATAAAGGACATAGGTTGCTATGTCCTTTATGCTTTCAACCTATGTCCTTTACTTTACATGTTAAGGACAATCAGAAGCTTTCATCGGACACTTTGAATCTTGCAGTGATGACACAAAGATCTAGGGATGGCTGAGAAATTGTATGTGTCTCCTCATGATCTGGAAAGTCTTCTATTTGATTAGGTTCATTTGCATTTAATCAATAAGGTCATAGTCAGCCAATCAGATAGCGCAAAGTTGGTTTATTTGTTAGGATTTGGTTTGGAAAATAGTCCCACAATAATAGTGACTTAAATAAAACAGCTGTTTATTTCTTCCCCCGTATGAATAAAGTCCAGAGGACAGAAGTAGGTATGAGCCCCTCTATAAGGTCAGAAACCCAGGTCCTCCTATTTTGCTCTGCAGTACTGAAGTTCTGACTTGCCATTCCATCCACACTTCAGGCCCCAGGAAAAAGGACCCCAATAGGGCACTCTTTTCCTTTGAGAACATTTTCACAAAGTTACAAATTAACCTCTGCTCACATACGATTGGCCTTTATTTAGTTACATGGCCATACCTCACTGCCTATATCCTGGGTACCTTTGTACCCAGCTATAAATTCTGTCACTATGTTGGAAGGAGTGTATAAATATTGGTACAACAGAAGTCTCTTCACAGTTGAAGAATAAATTTCTAAGGAAAACAATTTTCTACTTTAACAACTTTCCTCATTGAACATTCTACAAATGTAATCTTTTATAACAAACATTCAAAGTCCCAAGATTATAAGTCAGCAGGTTTTGAAACTATTAAAACTATTAAAATTCCATTATTTCAGAAAAGTCTTTGCTCTTTTTATCGAAGAGCAGTAGACAGAAACACAATATAATAATAAGAAAGGGAACAGAAACTAAATTAAATGTAGGCAAACATTTTCTAACTTGCTTTCTTATCTCTCACAACAAGAGTCAAGAAGCCAACTCAGAGTTTTGTATTCCCAAAGCAGTTTCTTTTCAACAGTTTCGTATTATCTCAAGATTCCTATTGCTAAAAACTTTAATTTATGATTTTAGCTTAATTTTAATCAATGCTGAATTAATGAATTTGGGGCTTGTGTCTTTTTAGGTCTATAGTCATCCACTCTTCAGTGCTGGAGTCAACTCCAGTTGTCTTAGAACATCTAGAGGCGCTGTCTGCTTACTGGCATTCTCCCACAGCACATGATTAGAGAAGGGGGGTGACTGCATTTAGACATAAATTTTCAGTGGATTTCCCAGGTTTCTCACAGTTTAAAGGCTCGTCCAGGAGTATAATAGAGTTCACTAGAAGTAATATTTGTGAAGAACTTCATTGCATTGGGCACACTACAAGTTTATTCTCAAATCAAACCATCACAAATTTGCACGCTGTATTTTCTGCCTTGTAGAATGAATTTCACTGATGTGAGTTTTGGCATTGTGTCATAGATATTAACACGTATTGTAAAGAATGGCCCTGTGAAACTTGTTATTGTACTTGCAGGAAAGATGATGTCAAGGACGTTATTCACTGACTTGGTCTCTGATTCATAAAAAAAATTACTATTGTCTCATCGTAAAAAGTAATAGGTGGAATCCAGGGTGGGTTGCTTCAGCTGCCCGGGCACGTTGGCTGGAGGGCAATTGTCAGGATAATGAATTTTAACACTGCCTAGAGAATAGATGTTTGGAAATCATAGTATTTACCTGTAAAACCCAGAACACAACTTCTAAACTTTGAAATTACCTCTGTGGAAAGAGCTCCAAGTGTGTTTTCAGGACAGAAGAAAGAAACAGATCAGGACCTGAAATAAACACAGACACACACTCACACACACATAACACACCGGTGAAAGAGGAGAAAAGAAAATTCAGCCCAGGAGAAAAATATATCAAAGAAGCCCATTTCTGCCAGAAGCCCTCCTTGCTTTGGCAATCATGGGAGACCCAGCCTGCTTTCCTGCTTCTGCCAGACAGCCAACAGGAAAAGCTACTTTTAACAATAATTGTCAGCCTGGAAAAGTTTTTCTCCAGCCCTGGTTGCTGGCAGCTTGGGGCAGAAATAGGAGCTGGATTGATTTTTGCTTTTAACAACTGCTAAACCTGCAGTCTGAAGGTCAATGAATGAAGATAGGAGAGTCTGCATTCAGACTGACATATAAAAGGAGAAAGAGAGTAATACTCATAAATAATAATAGAACCTACTTCCTACAGAAATGAGGGCTAAATGAGGTAATGCATGTAAAGCCTTTGCCTAGCACATGGTAAACATTGCGTAAGTGATTGTTATCATCAATTACAAGGTTCAAGTCTACCTTTAGTATCGGTCAAAATAAACTGGCCACAACATATTATGTAAATGGTCAGGGCATCCAGCCAGCTAGCTACAGGAAGGGAAAATGAGGAAGGAAATAAAGAAATAAAGTCTAGACCCTAAGTTCAAGATTAAAGGATTATCTTTCAAGGTCTGGCATTTTGTTTTGTTACAAGTTGGTCTAAAATTGTACTTCATAATTCCACTAAGTTCATTCAAAAAAATTGATATTTTAAATAAACACTTCCTAATCAGAGGGCAGAAAACTCCTAAAGAGTTTAGAGGATTATGTCAAAGTGTGAAAAAAAATCCATAGATACAGATATATTTGTATGTTGGGATCAACAAAAAGCAAATTTGTAAAAAAATAACCAAATTCTTAGAGGTTTCTTACCATTATCTCCTAAAGCAAAACACTATTATGTGGAAAAGCAATAAGGAAATCAAGGCACATGGTGTTTGTTTTATTTTGTTTTCCATCCCTTTGGTCAATGGGCAACATGATGTTTTTCGAAGAGGTTAATGCTTTTCTATTTCCAATAATGGCAGGCCAGTTTTTTAGACCAATCCTTTCACTGAAAATAAATGAAGGTATGTATCTGCCATTTTACAGTCTTTCTTCCTGGGCTCTTCTTGGTACAAGGCACACAAGTATGAATAAATTGTGGTCTCCATGTTCAAGGAGTTCATAGGGACTCTTACAAAGTAAGAGTTTTCATACATAATTGCAGAGATGACACAGAAAAATCAAAGTGGGGTTAGTGAGAGGAGTTCATCTTGAGCTGTACTTGAAGGCTAGGAACTGCCAGAGTGGCGTAGGGAAGGCATTCCAGGTAGAAAGCCTAATCAGTTTCCCGAAGGAGGGATTTAAGTCCTGGGCATGGACAGCAAGTGAACTGGCTGGGCTAGAGCAAAACGACCCTGTTGAAGAATGTAAAAATCCAGGTTCTTCTATATGAGCCCCACAGTGCCTAGCACATGACATTAGAGGAGCAGGTCATAAATATATTCTGGTTACCAGGCGCGGTGGCTCAAGCCTGTAATCCCAGCACTTTGGGAGGCCGAGGCGGGTGGATCACGAGGTCAAGAGATCGAGACCATGGTCAACAGGGTGAAACCCTGTCTCTACTAAAAATACAAAAAATTAGCTGGGTGTGGTGGCGCGTGCCTGTAATCCCAGCTACTCAGGAGGCTGAGGCAGGAGAATTGCCTGAACCCAGGAGGCGGAGGTTGAGGTGAGCTGAGATCGCGCCACTGCACTCCAGCCTGGGTAACAAGAGCGAAACTCCGTCTCAAAAAAAAAAAAAAAAAAAAAAAAAAAATATATATATTCTGGTTGATTAGTTAAGTCCACCTGACGCCAGTGCAACGCTTGCTTACTAGAGTAGGCAATGAAGCTGAAGAGATATGAAGGGGTAGAGAGGTGAATCCTGTGTGGAGGGCATATTGCTGGCCTTCAATTCTGAGAAACTGGGAAACTGAAGCTAAACTAAAAAACCTGAACAAACTCTGCCTGGTATCTCGGTTTATTTTGACCTTCTCAGCTGGATTCCTAACCACTTACTGTGCAGTTTTGATGTACTTACACTCAATTCTTCATCTCAACACTGACAAGGAAGAGGGAAGAGAAATTGTATCCTATGGAAGCCATACTGTTGGCCTTCAATTCTGAGAAACTGGGGAACTGAAAAGAAACTAAAGAACCTGAACAAACTCTTCCTGGTGTCTTGGTTCATTTTGGTCTGTCAAGTAAACGACAAGAGATGCA
Organism: Saimiri boliviensis; assembly: GCF_048565385.1. NCBI lineage: Eukaryota > Metazoa > Chordata > Mammalia > Primates > Cebidae > Saimiri > Saimiri boliviensis. Next base: position 36,930,612 of record NC_133453.1, read on the forward strand.
CAGAGAAATTCCTCCAAGATTCTGAGTTAGAAAGAAACTAGTCACTTAGCTGAGACAACCTTCTCCTTTTCCACTTTTTCAATTTCTTGGTCTGCTTAAACAATGCGTGGCTCTACTCTCCGTAAGCACCTTGCTACCTGACAGAGGTGAGTATGGATGGGGCACATCCGTGATTTTAACTGGCTCATGAAGAACCTCTTCTTTTCCTTTATTAAATCTGGAGGTTATTTCTTGAGCAATTAATTCATGGTGATAAAAAATCCAGCAATATATTTAGCACCAATCTTTAGAATAAACAATAAAATATTTACATTTTGTCATCTGTTTTCATTTCTCTGTATGAAATAGGATTTTCAAAGGAAGTTTCAACCTGGTAGTCATAAATAAATGACTAAATTAGCTTTGATTTTAGAAGCCTATATTGATGATTGCTTTTCTTAAAAATTCACAATTTCTAAGAATATACAATTTAAACACTTGAATTACAGCGGTCAGTATGGATTTAAAATCACAAAGCATAACTAATTTCATGGCCTATAGAAAGCCTTTTTCTAGTTCTTCCCTTTTGACATAAATACAGAATCTCTGTGTTGTAACATTAAATGGAAACATCCAAGATAAATGAAATCCAAATTGCTGGTTTGGTTTTAAGATCCAGTGATTTTCTTTCAGATAAACCCCAGGGTACAATGAATTGTCATGGGGTTTTCCATACAGAGAAAAGTTTCAAAATTGCAGATTGAAAACCTCCATTGAAACAAATGCATCATGTCACTTGAAATAAGAGCATCTGTACATACTTCACAAAATAATTTTCTTTGTTCAGCAGAGGAAAGCCAGATGATGCAATATCTAGCTTCCAGCTGTGCCTTCCTCACTGGCAATTCAGCCTCTTTTAGTGCTATTTGAAAGACTCCTGACCACTTACTGTGCAATTTTGATGTGCTTACACTCAATTCCTCATCTCATCACTGACAAGGAAGAGGGAACAGAAATTGTATGATCATGCATGTGTCCACAAAGCAACAGAATGATGGTTATCTTTCCCTTAGGCATTATTTTTTAAACACAAACAGCACCAAAGGAAGAGGGAAATCAGTCAGAGGCCTTGGGGATTCAAATGAAGGAAATCCTCCGACAGGATGAAGCTACACATCCTATAGAAAGTACACAAATAGCATTCTAAGCTGGACATTGTTATGATTGCTCAGAAGTTTTACCTTTCCCAAGCTCTTTAAACCACGAATTGTTTCATTCTGCCAAAACAGATGAGCTAATAATTTGGCTGCCTGCTATTAGGAGGTTAAAAGACAAGCAGAGAAGTCCCATAAATAAAACATAACCAAAATATTTCAGTTGATTTCAACATAGTCTTAGCACTTTAGAATTGATAATATTATCAGGGGCAAATGTTGAATAACAAATACTCAAAATAAGAGTTTTGAGTTGAAACAGCTGTTAAATCGGCCATTTAATGAAGGAGAAAAAAATGTTCCAATTGTTTCATGATGTGAAGACATCTGAATGGCTAATAAGATTTTTAACTTTTCAAATTGGTATGGGAGAAGCATTGTTATTGATTGCCATTGTCTATCCTTTGATTGTTCGGCATCCAGAAAACTGGACTTTTACTTATTTTCTGAAACTTTGCCCCAAGATAGATGTCTATGCTCTGGTACAACAAATTTTTTCAATAAACGAATAAGATTCATGGCTTCAAAATGTCTTATGTGGACCTTCAAAGGCTTCATGGTACACCACCATGAAGATGTGTCCTTGGTTTTGACTCTTGGAAGCAATTATGGGTTTTTCCCTCTTACCACTGCCCTCTGACCTGTATCCTATCATGAATAGAGATGTGCGCCAACATCAAGCCCAAAAAGTTAACCATTCTTTAACCCCAAAAGCCAGGTGCATTTTTGCTTGCTGGTTTTGTTTCTGTTCTCAAACCAGCCACAACCTATGGTGACCAGCAATGGGGAGAATGAAAGGGGCTCTCTGAACCTGTCCCCAGCTTCCCTGCCCATCACTCGTGCACACCCACATCCTCCTCAGGCTCATAGGGTGACTTTAGGATGACCACTGGCATGTTTAGATTTCTCAGATGTAGGAAGAACTTCAAAGCACAAATTCTTTTCATGGGGACACAAGTTTCAAAGTCTGTTTCATAACTGTGCGCAACAGAAAAAAATGGGGCCATCTAGGGATACACTTAACATTCCTGGGACTCTGGACATACCACCATGCTCACCTAATTCTATAACTAGAATGTTATAGTAAGCTTTTGCTCTAAGCAATTCATGGTAGACAACTTAAATAGACATCAAATCTAATGTGCTGTGAAGAGAGGTGCTGCCTGTGGCTCCTTGGTTCTTTAAATGAGTCAGTATATGCAAGCATCTAGTGCAGTTCCTGGCCCACATGAGACCTTGAGCCCTTCTTCCAAATAAGCCTCAGCTCCACAGAGGTTGTGAAATGCCTCCAGCTAGTTTCCCATCCACTGCAAACAGATCTTGGCCTATACCTGCCCAAAGTCCACTTACGTCATTCCGTCTGTGTTTCTCAAAATCAGACCTGCAGACCACCTCCATCTCAAACACTTGGTGGGGTGAAAGTTAAAAACGCAGATTTCTGGACCCTTCCCCAGGCCTACTGAATCCAAAGCTCTGGGAAAGGGGCCCCAAAATCCACTTTTTAATCAAAGTAATTCATTAAAGCTTGAGAATACCTGATACAGAGTTTCACAGTTCTATCCCTTTATTAACTTAAACCTTGGAAAAAGAATTTCTGCACAGCGTCAAAGAACCTGTTACAAAAATGACTTCATTGTTACTTAAAGTTATGTTCTCTGTCTTTATGGATGGCTGATTCAAGAGGCATCTGAGGGCTCATTTCAGTGTCTTTTATACTGAAGTTGAGATTCTGTTCACTCCATAAATCTCTGCATTTTATATAAGAACCCATACTATTCATTTGTGATTTCATTTATTTGCAGGAAGAAAAAAAAATCTATCTGCTGTTGGATTTATTTGCTTCCTGTTGTCAGAAAATGAAAAATATATAACTGTGTTTCTCTTACAGCTTTAGCTACTGGAAATCTTGTAGCAATTTTCTTGCCCAAGTGTGGCAATCTGTTCAATTCTGTGCTCCAAATATATTTACTCTTTCTTCTCCTTTTAGGTGAATTCTGTTTTCTTTCACATTTAAATGACATAGGCAGTGATTTCTGAACCACTTTAGACAGGGTACAAATTTTTACCAACTAGAGAGCGTTTCTTTTTGCAGTGTTGTATTCTTGGCATGTAGCAATTCCTGAATGGCCACTTGAGTCAAGATTAAGAAATTGCTTGTTGTAGGAGGCAGGACTAGTGGTACTGTGTTCTGTCCAATGAGTCTCTTAATCAGTTTGGATACTTGGGTCCGGTTATATTTGTTTTGCTCATCTACTTTTACAAATGCAAACCAGAGACAGGGAGTTATGATTGGCTTCCAATGTTTTCAGAATCCTAGAATCCACTTGCCCTTTGTAGACTATGAATTTCTGAAACAACACAGCGTCTCCACGGCTACCTGACAAAATTACTAGCGCTGCCAGTGCCTGCTTCTATGCAACTGAGTGTGAGCTAAACAAATTTCTAGAGCCAACACAAGTAGAGGATTTGCGTCTCTGACTCCTGTAGGGGGAGATGTTGAGCATCCAACCGAAGCCCAGCAATATTGCTGGCAGTGGCCATATCAAGACTTGCTTTGGCGGTAGCCAAAGCTTCATGCATAGGAGGTGGCCCCATGAGTCATTTTCACCCCCAAACTTCCTACTGTTTATTAATCACTCAGGGCAACCACACATTCATGGCGAAGTTTTAGTTGGAACAGCAATGAATTTTGCATAACTTTGCTTCCCTGTATGAGTCCTCTGCTTTCCTCAGCACTCAACACCAAAGCACTAGTTACTTAACAGAGCCTTGCAATCCACAGAAGTTTCTTTTTAAATTATTTTATTTTATTTATTTTTATTTTTACAAAATTCAGGTGGTAAAATATGGAACGCTTCACCAATTTGCGTGTCATCCTTGCACAGGGACCATGCTAGTCTTCTCTGTATCATTCCAATTTTAATGTATGTGCTGCTGAAGTGAGCACCCAGAAGTTTCTTAACACATACATGTCATGAGACAGCTTCCATTTCCAGTTCAACTCAAACACAATGAAGAAATCCTCTTTGAAATATCCCTACTCAACTGTTATTATCCACACTACCTAAAAGCAAAATTCCTTAAGGGCAGTATGGCCTAAGGTTTAAGTACACACACTTTGGATTCAGAAAGACCAGGATTCAAGTCCTGGTCCTGCCTCTTACTTTATGTGTGTCATTAGGCAAGTTACACAATCTCTAAGACCTGTTTCTTCCTCTGCAACGTACAGATGTTAGTAGTACTATTTCAAGAGTAGTTATTACAACTAAATGGTTTAAGAATTAGCTGGGTGCGGTGGCTCACATCTGTAATCCCAGCACTTTGGGAGGCCTAGGAGGGTGGATCATGAGGTCAGGAGATTGAGACCATCCTGGCTAACATGGTGAAACCCCGTCCCCACTAAAAATACAAAAAATTAGTTGGGCACAGTGGCATGCACCTATAATCCCAGCTACTACTCAGGAGGCTGAGACAGGAGAATCACTTGAACCTGGGAGGTGGAGGTTGCAGTGGGCTGAAATTGTGCCATTGCACTCCAGCCTGGGTGACAGCACAAGAATCTATCTCAAAAAAAAAAAAAAGAGAGAATTTAGTACATAGTGAACTTAATAAAATAGTATTTTATTTTAAAAAGACTTAATAAAATAGTATTTATTAGTACTCACAGAGTAATCTGCTCTGAGATGAACAGCTCTATTGACAGCAAGTTATTTTTTATACTAAACAGATAAAAATTTGTCTCTTTTGTCCCACTCTTTCCTCCTACTTCTGCCTTCAGAAGCTATCCAGAATAAGTATATTCCTTCTTCCACACAACGGCACTTTAAATATTCGAGGAATCTATTGTGTGCTTCCTTTCATATATTTGAGAAGAGGTATCATTTTTTTTCCAGTTTGACTTTTTCTAGTTTCTTCAACCGTGTCCCACATAACTTTGGTTCTGTCACCATTTGTGGCAGAGCTAGCTAGATGCTCCCCAATCCCATTTCCTCTTTGTGGGCATACAAGAATACCCTAGCCATTAGGTTGGGGCATGTGACTGGGTTTTGGCCAATAAAACGAGATTAAATATATGTGTGCTACTTCTGTGCCCGGCCATATGTCTTACGAGATCTTCCTTGATCTCTTTCACTCATTGGCTTGCTTAGCACAGAGGATCCTGTGGAAAATTCTCAGGATGCACTAAGAGGCATGGAATCTGTGAGATGGAAGAAGCTTGAATCCCTGTGTCAGCACATACATGTCTCATGCACGTGGCAGACTACGGCATGAGTGTTGTATCAAGCCATGAAGACTTGAGAATTGGGCCAGGTGCAGTGGCTCACATCTGTAATCCCAGCACTTTGGGAGGCTAAGGTGGGAAGACTGCTAGAGCCCAGGAGTTTGAAACCAGCCTGAGCAACATAACAAGACCCCCATCTCCACAAAAAATTTTAAAAATTAGCTGGACATGGTGACTCACGTGTAGTCCCAGCTACTTGGGAGGCTGAGGTAGGAGGATAGCTTGGACCCAGGAGGTCAAGGCTGCAGTGAGCCATGTATCAGGCCACTGCACTTCAGCCTGGGTGAAAGAGCAAGACCTTGTCTCAAACAAAAAAGAAATGATTTGAGGGTTTATTTATCACCAAAATATATCCTAGCCTGCCATGGCTAATCTATCTTTGTAGTTACATTCTCTGGACATGTGCCAGCCTGTCGATGTCACTTTTAAAAGATGATATCCAGGAATGAACACAAGTTTTCAAATGTGACCTGACCCTGATGGAATAAAACTGGAAAACTCCTTCCTTCTTTTGCTGTTGTTGTTTTTTTTTTCCTGAGTACCATATTTATTTTTTTCCAGTGCTTTCCAAAGTTGCCTTATGCCTAGCAACCACATTACACATACACAGGTGGCACAAGCTACATTTGTAGTTAACTAAAAACACTGCAGTATTTTTCAAGCCAACTGCCATCAAGCTAAGTGCAGCACAGTCAGTGTTCACCAAATATCCCATTTGCTTTCCTGCACTTCCCAGCCTCCCTCAGTTTAGTTGGGGCCACATTAGTAGAAATAACATGTCACTCCTGAGTCAAGGCAGTTAAGAGCCAGTATGCCTCTTTCATTCCTGTCTTCCCTGCTGCAGATACCTTGGAGGAAACATTCCACGTGAAGGTAGGCTTCCCATCAGCCTTTGCATAAATGAGAAATAAATGTTTACTCTTTAAAATAATGAAAATTCTGAGTCTGTTAATTGTAGTTAAACTCCCCAGGCTGCTACTTGTGCAATTCCTTCGTTTGTATGCTAATTCAAAACTTTGTATTTATTTTTATTAACTTAAAAAAATTTTTTTTTGAGACTGAGTCTCGCCCTGTTGCCCAGGCTGGAGTGCAGTGGCACAATCTCGGCTCACTACAACCTCCGCCTCCCAGTTCAAGCAATTCTTCTGCCTCAGCCTCCCAAGTAACTGGGATTACGGGTGCATGCACCACCACGTCCATCTGATTTTTGTATTTTTAGTAAAGATGGGGGGTTCACCATATTGGCCAGTCTGGTCTCAAACTCCTGACCTCGTGATCCTCCTGCCTTGGCCTCCCAAAGTGCTGGGATTATGACATGAGCCACCGTACCCAGCCACTTTTAAAATTTTTATTCATGAATTATATATCTACAGAAAAGTTCCACATCGTAAGTGAATTAATAAATTTTCACACACACATTGAATGCAAATGTGTAACTAACAAAAAGGAGAATGTAACGAGCACCTCAGAAGCCCCTTCGCGCCGTCAGCCGCTATCTGCCCAACAGTAACCACCCCCCACAGATTGATTTTTGTGTTTGTGTGTTTTACATAAACAAAATCATACTGTGAGTACTCTCTTGCTCAGTGTTAGATTTGCAGGTTTCATCCACAATGTCTTGTATGGCTATTGTTGGTTCATTTTTGTTGTTAGAAAACACTCCATTATGTAATTATACTGCCTCTTCATTCTCTTAATGGTATACATGATAAAACAAAATTAACCAATTTTTTTCTTTATAATTAGCATACATATTTTTTATGTCCTGTTTAAGCTATCCTTGCCTATTCCAGAATCATGGAATTGTTCTACTTTTTAAAAGTCCTTTTTAAAACTTTATTGTTTTACTGTTAAAATTTAGATTGACAACCCATCGGGAGCAAAATTTGGGGGCATAGTATGAGACAGAAATCAAAATAGATTTTTTCATTTGGATAGCCATTGACCCAACACCTTTTACTGAAATTATCATCCTTTCTGTATTGCACTGAGGGACTTTTTTGTCATAAGTCAGGCAAAATGCATGTGTGGATTCTGTTTCTAATCTTTCTATTCTGTTCCTTTTGGTCATTTTGCCTCTCCTTTGCCAATACTACATATTTTAATCAGCCTGATATATCTGATGATGTATATCCTCCAATTTTGTTCCGCTTCTAAAATACTTTTACTATTCTAGGTTGTTTGTACTTCCATATGTATTTTAGAACTATCTGGGCAGTCTCTGCAAAATAATCTATGGTTTCCTGACCAAAATTTTGTTGAATCCATACATTTATTTGTGTAGAACTCACTTCTTTCCCCCATTGCCATCCCGAGACAGAGTCTTGCTGTGTCACCCAGGCTGGAGTGCAGTCAGGTGACCTCAGCTCACTGCAACTCCCCCCTCCTGGGTTCAAGTAGTTCTCTCTGCCTCAGCCTCCTGAGTAGCTGGGATTACAGTTCCCGCTACCACCCCCGGCTAATTTTTGTTATTTTTCAGTAGAGACAGAGTTTCACCATGTTGGCCAGACTGGTCTTAAACTCCTGACCTCAGGTGATCTGCCCACTTTAGCCTCCCAAAGTGCTGGGATTACCATGCCTGGCCAGAACTCACTTCTTTACAATACTGTCTTCCAATCCATTAGTCTGGTCTCTTCCTCCGCTCATTTAGGCATTCTTTAATTTTCTATCAATAATGTTTTGTAATGTTTAGGGTAAACATCTTGCATGTCTTTTGTTAAATGTATGTCTAGGTAGTTAATGGTTTTTATGCTCTTGCAAATGACATTTCATTTTCTATTTGTTTATTGCTGGCATATAAAAATACAATGATTTTTGTATCTATGTCTTGTATACAGAGAACCTGCCAGAGTCACATATCAATATAATTTGTCTGTAGATTCTTTTGGACTTTCTACATATGCAGTCGTGTTATCTGTGAATGATGACATTTTGTTTCTTCCCTTCCAATCCTTATGCGTCTCTCTAGTGTGTTTTATCTTTCATTTTTAAATCTAAAATTCCAACTGGCTGAGGTAATTTCAAATCATGATTGTATAACCCAAAATATTATCTGCTTTCCCACAATTTGTCAAATTTGTGGATAACAAAGGTGCATTCTGTACGCTCATTCAAATCAGTGCCCAGTGAAAGTTCTTTTAAAAGGCTGAAAACAAAGCCATAGAGAAGACCTCAGGAGATTTATTTCCAGCATGAAACTGATCAATTAGTTATCTTTGGATGCAAGTATTCAAACTATCACTTGATCCATCCAAATATGTCTCAGCCAGTATCCATTTGTTCTCTAAAATATCATGAGCTATTTCATAGAATTTTACTTGAAATCCACGTATGTTATGGACTAATGATTCTCTATCTCTTTAGACTGAAGATCTTATGAAAGATGTAAAATGTTTGTTTACTCCTCTCTTACTGAATAATTATGCTGACCTCTTGGTGATGACTACTTCTCTAAGTAATCATAAAATACCTGCTTAAGAATTTGTTCCGGCATTTTACGAGGAGCCTATGTTTTCATGGATATCAATTCGCTGGAAGCCACTTTTCTCTCCTTTTGGGGGACTTCACGTACCACAGCTGCTCATCTCTAGTTCCTTATCGTGTTTCCTAGCCTCCAGAGCTTTTACAGAATAATTGATAATATTTTGAGAGTGCTAATACAAGTGACTTCAGTTCTGAGTTATAATCTGTCTGTGGTTGAGAATGTAAATTCCCTTAATGCAGCAAGTAAATGTCTAATCATGTCCTCACTGTGTATCAGTCAAGACACAGAATCCCCCTTCTTTCCCCAGAGGGATAACATGAAGAGACTTTAACAGAAGACCACTTATAGGGATATGGGCAGAGTTAAGGAAACAGGGATGGCACAGCACCCAGAGACAATGGAAAGCTGGTTGTCAGAGTGAGGACAGTGAGGCTGGCATTCATTCCCCTGTCCTGAATGATTTAGGGTGGCAGAAAGAACTAGATGACCCACTTAAACTAGGTAACTAAGGAAGGGGACCACTTACAAAGCTGTGGGCAGTATTTACGATATATAAAAAGTGATGGTTCAATATCTTGGGAGAGTAAGGACAGGGGAAGTGAATATCCCTGGGTCTGAATGAGTAAGTGCTGGAAACTATTGTTAGAATCCACAGAGATTATAGTATGAGACAGCCCTGACAGCCTTTGGTAGAGGCTGACAGTCCAGAGCCAACCCAGCATTGTTGGGGAGGGGATATGAGAGGTATGTGAGGACAGGGGAATGAATGCCAACCTCACTGGCCTCACTCTGAAATCCTGCTGATGCCTCTTATTGGCCAAGCCCACTTGGATGCCAGAAGAAAGGGAGGCTTTTAGTGAAGTCCATACAGGAGAGCCACCTGGGCACAGAGCAAGGTGGAAGAGTGGGGTGAGTGGATTCAGAAGAGCAAAGAATAGCCAGCACAACCCCTTAAGCCCAAAGGGCAGGAAAAGGAAGTGTTGTTGCTAGAACTGTACACATACTGGAACTGGAACAGGAGAAGGGTCCATTGATGTAAAGGAATGAGACACCAAAGCCAGGGAGGGTACTGCAAAGCAACACCCCAGGCTCTCTCTCATCCAGCTCTCAACTGCCCACCAGTGCTTCCCACTGGCCAAACCCAACAAGAAAGCAATTAGCAAGAGAGCCCGTGTGACAGAGAAAGGTAGAGATGAAGACTAACCAGCACACTTAGCCTGAGGAATCCCCTTTGTTTAGCCATGTTTCCTTTGCATGTGTCAGTTAAGAGGTAAGTTTATTTCACATGCCCCAGTTCTGAAAAACAGGGAAATAAAATCAGAATGAAGTGACTATCTCTTTTTAGTGTCATCTGATACACCAACCTGGCCAAATAGTAGGCTCTCCCTCCTTTTTCTCCTGTTAGGAAGCTCTTCAAAAGTTCTTTGTTTTATCCTTAGAATTCCTCACAAGTTATTTCATTCCAGGATTCAGAATCTCACGCAATTAAAAAATTTGTATAAGCTTCTGCCCAGTAGTAAACTCTGGACTGGAAAATCATGGGATATGGCTTTGAACCAGCACAGCCAGTATACAGTGCACAGGTGACCACTACTCAAGGCCCCTACAGACTATTCTTCCTCCTACCATTCTACAGGCAATCTCTTTCTAACCTGGGAAAGTGCTGTGCTCCCTAGACACTCTGCCTCTACCCAAGAAAGCTGTCTTCCTTTTTGCTTTAGGACTCCTAAAGGCTCAAATTCTTGGAAACAAAAGCGAGAAAGTCTTTTACATATTTTACCACACTACAAATCTCTTCTGAGACAAGAAAGCTTGGCATCACTTTCTTTCTCAGAGATAGTGGAAAAGAGAAAACACCATGAGAAAAAATATAATCACTGATGACCCAGAGACATTTGGCTGCTTTCTCATCTTCCATCGCTTGTATGTGTCCTTTTAAACTCTGAGCTCACCAGCAAGCATCTGTACCACTTCACTGTCTCTGTTAGTTGTTTCTACTTCTTCCTCACTGTAACAATTTTCAACACATTCTCAAGATTTCATTTTAAGAAATGCTCATCCACTTTGTATCATCTACCCTTTCGGAGTCTCTGGTCATGAGAAACCCCCCAAAAACATTTTGAAATGAGTTTTCATATGAGAACAAACCCAATATTGTCCTCATTGACTATTCTATGGCCTCTAAAATGGGTATAATCACTTTTTCCCCCAATGTTGGCTTCACTTTCACAGCAATTATATATTCATTGCTGATCAATTATTTCAGAGACATGATTCTTCTCATTTTATTCTCTGTTCCATGGAAGATTGAATCATCAATAAATCTGTTTTTTAAAAAGAGAAAACACGTATCAGTTGTATCTTTTAGGAGATTAAGACTTCCGACAAAAGGCCAGTGGTGCTATTCAGTGCCTAAGAATAAATAAACTTAAATATATACCTCACAGTAAATAATAACACATTAAACATGCCAAAGTAGAGTTTGCAAGCCAAAGTTCCCCATGAATGGGGCCTGCGTCTTGTGGAAACAGTCCTGTATTAGTGCTTTCACCCTGGTTAGCCGATGGTTGGGGGCAGCCCACAGGAAGTTTGGCCTCGGCGTGAACACAGTGCTATCCAGTAGGGTGGCAGCTGGGTCATCAGGCAATTGTGTTCCCTGCATCAGGATGTCTGTTTAATGTGTTTCCATGGCCATCACAACCGTGTTAATAGATTAAAATTAGGAAAGCCATAAGATTCACTTTTAAAATAAAAAGGTGAAGAAAAAATACTTATTTTAGTTCAATGTTCATTTTTTTTTTAATACTTAGCAAATAAGACCCAAAGTGAACATACTTCACTGGAAAAGCACATCTACAAAAAAATCCAAAAGCATATGCAGAGAAGCTGTCATAATTAAAAAGAGGGTTAGGCAAGATTGTTGGATATAAAACCAATGTATAAAAGTCAATTGTGTTACTGTACAACGGAAACAAAATATTAATATATCTTCAATAAAGTTTTTTAACTTTCTTCTTGAAGTTTTCACATATATTTTCCAAATTTATTCCTAGGCAACGTATTTTAATTCTTTTTAAAGTGGTATAGTTTTAGAACACTAAATATGTGCAAAGATATGCTATGTATTTAGATGTGAAAACTTAATGTATAAATAAATATATATATATATAAATTCTCCCCAAGTTGACCTAATGGAATTCCAATCTAATACCAACAAGATTTTTCATAGAACTTGATAAGTTAACTCTAAAATTTATATAAAACAAATAGCCAAAGTACTCCTGACAAGGACTATCAGAAAGCAAGATTCATTAGGAAGTCATAGTTATTAGAAGAAGTCAAATTTAGGTCAACAAAATAGAGTTAACTGAAACAAAATAGAGAGTCCATAAGTAGATCCACATCCGTATGTGGGTGGCATTACACATCAGCAAAATGGTGGAACAAATAAAGATCTACATGGAAAAAATAAAAGTGAATCCCAACTTCACATTACCTTCAAAAATCAATTTCAAATAGATTGTGGACTTATATCTGAAAGACAAACTCAAAAAACCGTTAGAAGAAAACATGTTTATGATCTCAGGTAAGAGAAAGATTTTTAAAATGGGGCCCAAACACACAAACTCAAAAGAAAGAGTTTGAGCAGAAATTATCAATTTTATCTTAGCTAAGAAGACATCATAAAGATCATGTAAAGGTAAGTCACAAAATGGAAATATGTGCTTGTAATGCATAAACAACAAAGAACCAGAATTCAGAAAATATAAAGAACTCCTTAAAGTAAAGAAGAAATAGAGAGAGAGAAGAAACCACAGAAAAAAAAATGAATAATAGGCTTAGGAATTTTACGTAAGAGAAAACATAAATAATTTAAAAAATAAAATATACTCCACCTCATTTGTAATCTGAAGAACATGAAGTAAAACGTATCAAGATACTCTTTTATACTCAACAGACTAGTAACAATTAAATGAGTTGCATTAGCAATGATGTGGGGAAAAGGGATTCTTTTTTAACAACTGTGTTGAGGCATAATTGATATACAAAGAACTAGACATATTTTACGTAGGCAAGATTGATGAGTTTGAACAAATGCAAACACCTGTGATATCACCACAAGAAGATAACAGATGTATCCAACACTGCCCAAAGTTTTCTTGTGTCCATTTGTTTTTGTTTTGTTTTGTTTGTTTTGTTTTGTTTCCGATGTTAGTAGTTTCATTTTAAATTACACTTTCTAAAGCATCCAGAATGAGAAGGAGGCCATGCAAAGCCTAAATGACTGCATGACCTCCTACCTGGACAGAGTGAGGATCCTGGAGACCGAGAACCGGAAGCTGGAGAGCAAAATGGGGGGGCACCTGGAGAAGAAGGGACCCCAGGTCAGAGACTGGGGGCATTACTTCAAGACCATTGAGGACCTGAGGGCTCAGATCTTGGCAAATTCTGTGGAAAAATGCCCATATTGTTCTGCAGATCGACAATGCCCATCTTGCTGCTGATGACTTTAGAGTCAAGTATGAGACAGAGTTGGCCATGCGCCAGTTTGTGGAGAGTGACATCCGTGGGCTCCGCAAGGTCACTGATGACACCAGTGTCACTCAGCTGCAGCTGGAGACAGAGATCAAGGTTCTCAAGGAGGAACTGCTCTTCATGAAGAAGAACCACAAAGAGGAAGTAAAAGGCCTGCAAGCCCAGATTGCCAGCTCTGGGTTGACTGTGGAAGTAGATGCCCCTAAATCTCAGGACCTCGCCAAGATCATGGTAGACATCCGAGCCTAATATGAGAGCTGGCTCAGAAGAACCAAGAGGAACTAGACAAGTACTTGTCTCAACAGATAGAGAACACCACAGTGGTCACCACACAGTCCGCTGAGATTGGAGCTGCTGAGATGACACTCCCAGAGCTGAGATGTACAGTCCAGTCCTTGAAGATCGACCTGGACTCCATGAAAAATCTGAAGGTCAGCTTGGATAACAGCCTGAGGGAGGTGGAGGCCCACTATGCCCTGAGGATGGAGCAGCTTAACAGGATCCTGCTGTACCTGGAATCAGAGCTGTCAAACACCTGGGCAGAGGGACAGCTCCAGGCCCAGGAGTATGAGGCCCTGCTGAACACAAAGGTCAAGCTGGAGGCTGAGGTTGCCACCTATCGCCGCCTGCTGGAAGATGGCAAGGACTTCAGTTTTGGTGATGCCCTGGACAGCAGCAACTCCATACAAACCATCCAAAAGACCACCACCCGTTGAATAGTGGATGGCAAAGTGGTGTCTGAGACCAATGACACCAAAGCTCTGAGACATTAAGCCAGCAGAAGCATGAAACCCTTTTTGGAGAGCAGAAGGCCAATAAAAAGTTAAGAGATCAAAAAAAAAAAGCACATAGTCAATGTTTCCCCTTAGCATATTTTACACCTTAGAATAGCCAAGTAACACTCACGTCCTTATTTAGGGAATGAAAATGTTCCAGTACACCCTCAAGGCAATAGATTTACTGTCCTACGTGCATGCATTCATATCCTGCCAAGGCACACACCTTCCTCCCCTTCTCTAGAATGTTTTCAGGTTTCTGTGAGTCAGATCAGAAGTTCTTAGGCCAAACCCAACTCCCTTGCCCCTCTTTTTCCCTTTTGTATCATATTTAGTACTTATAAGCCTTCCCAAACACCCAGAGGTCACCCAGGTTTAGGATACCTCTGACTGTGGTAGTTGTCCTTCTAAACATCACCTATACCTCCCCAAGCACGACCCCCACACTCCCACAGACCTTCATGGCTCATTTTCTCCACTAATTTATAAATGACTACATTCTGCAAAAGCCTGTCTGGAATCAGAAAACAACATTGGGTTTGATTTGAGTGTAAAAACCACTATACTCACTTGTTTGTTAAAAAAGTTATGATGTGTTAATCTTTTCAATTTGAAGTGAGGAAAAACAGGTGGGAAGGAAACCTTGTACAGTATTATATCATCTGCTTTTGCTACTGTGCTTTGATGCAGAAGTTGGTAGACTTGCAGAGTCTCTGAAACAGAAGAGATCTTAAGGTCAAGTTGATATAAGCACCTAGCTCATAATTAAAATATCATGTGTACTTGCGAGAAGAGAATAGGCTTGGAAGCAGGACAAACTGGGTTGGCTTTGTCATTTCCTGGTCACAGACCTTAAGCAAGTTACCTAACCTCCCAGAGCCTCAATTCCCTCAGCTGAAAAATGAAGAAAACAGTGTGGAGAGTTATTGTTAAGACTTGAGCTAGTATAATTAAGATATTTGACATTGTGCCTACCTTAAATGTTAGCTATGATTTTTATTTACTTACTTAATTCCTACATAGTTCACAAATGATCACCCAGCTTCCTTAACTCCTCTTCAGTGATGAACTCCTTGCTTCCCTAGTCGGTCCATTCCATCTTTGGAAAATTCTGCAGGAGTTACAGAGTACATCCTTATTGCTGGGATTGCTAGCTGTCTAAGAAGGAAGACGTTTGGGGTAAGTAATAGCAAGGAGTCTGTTGATGACTGACAGAGGAGGCTTTGGATTCAGATAGACAGAAAGAGAAAATAAAATTTAGTCTCAAGTCAGGTCACCATCTTCTCGTTAGTCCTCCTACACATTGCCTGAAGCCCCCTAGGCTTGTTCAAAGAAGATCTAAAGAATGTGACTGTTTAATTGCTGGCAAAAGTGTGGGAGGTTGGGATGCTGAACACTTTGGAACCTCCAATATCCAAACAATGTATATAAACCTGTAATTAAAGAAAATTAGAAGTAAATATAGAGTGTCTTAGCTTGGGTTTCTCAGAAAGCAAAGTGGTAAACAAAGATGTCTATATGAATACTTTACTGGGGATGAATTCAGGAAGCGGCAATAGTGGCAAGGTGACACAAAACCTGGAAGAAGGGGCAGCCAAGTCAAGGATGAGTTATTCAATTAGCCACCACTGTATGTGGCTGGTTGTTCTACCCTGCAGGACTATATGGGACACTATGAAATCTGGGAGTAGAAAGGGGAAGCATTTAACCATTGTCTCCCAATGCTCACTGGTTCAAAGTGTATCCCATGGGACATTGACACACCCCACATATCTAGGCTGCACATATATATTAGCCAACTGTATTAGTCCATTCTCACACTGCTATACAGAGAGACCCGAGACTGGGTATGTTATAAAGAAAAGAGATTTAATTGACTCATGATTCTACAGGCTATACAGGTAACATGGCTGGGGAGGCCTCAGGAAACTTTCAATCATGGCAGAAGGGGAAGGGAATGCAGGCACATCTTACAGGGCCAGAGAAGAAAGAGTGTGCAAAGGGAGGTGCTACACACTTTTTTACACAGCCAGATCTTGTGAGAACTGACTATCACAAGAACAGCAATGGGGAAATCCGCCCCTACAATCCAATCGCCTCCCACCAGGCCCCTCCTTCAACATTGGGGATTACAATTCACCATGAGATTTGGGCAGGGACACAAATTCAAACCTTATCACCAACTATTACTCCAATAATACTGCATAACATTTAACCCCAGACTTTTAGTAGCTTACAAAACAAATGTCAGGTTTACACTCCTGGGTCTGTAGGTCAGCCGGCCATGCTCCACTCCAGTCTGTGAGTGGACTGGGTTCAATTCTACTTCATATATATCTTCTCCTTGCACCAGACACTTCCTGGTCCATGCTTCCTCATGGTTAATGGCAAAAACACGAGACCAAGTCAAACTACACAGACATTTACAACTTCTGCCTACATCCAGTGCACTCACATTGCATTGGCCAAAGTAAGTCACATAGCCAAACCCAAAGTCAAGGAGGTCAAGATAAAATCATTTCTTCTTCTGGGAGGCACCAAAACTAAAAACACTTGGCAATCAGTTTCAATGTATAATTCTGTTAAAGGGAGGGAGTGAAGATTGAAGGTCATAATCTGATCTGCCAAGCATATGTGGCCACCAACTGTGTTTCTGAGGAATCTACACAAAGGAAGCCCCAGAGTAGATGAGCGGCATTCAGAGGGCATTTGAGATGAGGTACTCTCAGGTTGAAACTGCACGAAGCTGCTTGCTCAACTGAAGGAGGAAAAAGAGACAGACAAGGTTGAGAAGATATGTAAGAGATGTCCAAGGCATACAGTAAACTCTGATATCAATTAGAGTCTTATAACATGACAGACAATTACTTCATCCTACTATGTAAGAAGGAAGTGCCAGTTCTGCTGGAAGTTCACTCTCCTACCTTTCCTGTGTAGGTGGAAGGGCAATAGGCATTATAAATTAAAGCAAAGAATCATCATTTCCCCACACTGTTTTCTTAGGAAGTTTGGAAATGGAGTTTAAGAAGCTCTGTCCCTTTTATAAGAAATTAGTTGTTAACCAAGGCTCTGATGTTAGATAGAGGAATATCTTTGGGAACCATGTACCCATTAGTAGACCAGGCCTCTCTCTCCCTAACACTTTGACCTGGGGTGAGGAATTTGAGGACAGTACATCCTAGTGTCATATTTTAAACAGATGATGCCTCTTGAGCCCAACCAGAGCCCTTTATTCTTGCTTTAAACATACATCTCAGGCCAGGCACAGTAGCTCATGCTTTTAACCCCAGCACTTTGGGAGGCCGAGGAGGGTAGATTATCTGAGGTCAGGGGTTTGAGACCAGCCTGGCCAACATGGAGAAACCCTGTCTCTACTAAAAATACAAAAACTAACCAGGTGTGGTGGCAGGCACCTGTAAACCCAGCTACTTGGGAGGCTGAGGCAGGAGAATAGCTTGAACCCAGGAGGTGGAGACTGCTGTGAGCCAAGATTGTGCCATTGTGCTCCAGCCTGGGCAACAAAAGAGAGACTCTGTTTCAAAAAAAGAAATACATCTCTTGCCATTTTTGAATGAAAGAAAGAGGGGCTTCCACTGTCTTAAATTGGTTCTTCTGAGAATTCAAGTGATTGGTTAGTGT
Source organism: Saimiri boliviensis (assembly GCF_048565385.1). NCBI lineage: Eukaryota > Metazoa > Chordata > Mammalia > Primates > Cebidae > Saimiri > Saimiri boliviensis. Next base: position 36,948,522 of record NC_133453.1, read on the forward strand.
TCTATACCTCTGGGCCTCATAAAATGAAACTCATTTATCTCTCTTCTACCCAGAAGGCTTTCAAGACTGAAAACAAATTCACAAATATGATATCCAAGTGTCTCGTTGATGGTATGTCAAACATGTGGTGTCTGGAAATGCACAACAACTTTTTTTGTTTGTTTGAACAGAAATGACATTAGATTTGTGTATATTTCTGTGAATTGATTCAATGTGAGAATGGATTCAAAAATACACATTCCTGCACAGTGCCTGGTTTTATCATCATATCAAGGAAAGGGACACTGAAGAAGGTAATAAAGACAGTCTTGAATCACTGACACCACCCTTCCCCCATAGTCTGGCAGCATCAGAGAGAACATTTGTGTGCTTGAGGACAGTGAGTGCAGTGATTGCAGGACTTTACGTTGGAACTCAGTGCTGTTCTGTCACAGCAGAAAGCAACACAGGGCAGAATTCGGCCTGAACCCACAGAGGGAGCATTTAGGCATACCCTCGCCAGAGAATTACCCATCCCAGTGGTCAAAGCCTGAGTTCCAGCAAGCCCCAGCACTTCAGGCTAAAGCACTCTAGGATCCTAAATAAACTTGAAAAGCAGTCTAGGCCACAAGGACTGCAATTCCTAAGCAAGTACTGATGCCATGTGGCTTGAAGCCAGTGGGCTTGAGGGACATGCGAGCTAGTGAGATACCAGCAAGAGCAGCTAGGAGTTTGTTTGCATCACCTCTTCTCCAGCCCAAGGCAGCGCAGCTCACAGCCTCAGGAGAGGCTCCTTCCTTCTGTTTGAGGAGAGCAGAGGGGCGAGTAAAGAGGATCTTTTCTTGCAGCTTGGATACCAGCTCAGCCACAGTAGGCTAGGACAGCAGGCAGAGTCCTGAGGCCCCCCATTCCAGGCTCTACCTCCTGAAAAATGTTTCTAGACACATCTTGGGCCAGAACGGACCCCACTGCCTTGAAGGGAAGGACCCAGTCCTGGCAGGATTCATCGCCTGCTGACTAAAGAGCCCTTGGGCCTTGAATCAACATCAGTGGGAGCCAGGCAGTACTTGCCATGGGTCATGGGTGACACTCAGAGCCATGCTGGCTTCTGGTGTGACTCATTGCATTCCAAGCTATGGTGGCCACAGGGAACGAACGACTATTTCTGCTTAAGGAAAGGTGAAGAAAAAATTTTTATATGCTTTAAGTTCTGGGGTACATGTGCAAAACGTGCAGGTTTGTTACATAGGTATACACGTGCCATGGTGGTTTGCTGCATCCATCCCCCTGTCATCTACATTAGGTATTTCTCCTAATGCTGTCCCTCCCCACTCCCCCGATCCCTTGCTATTCATCCTCATCCCCTAGTTCCCCACCCCCCGATAAGCCCCAGGGTGTGATGTTCCCCAAGGAGAGGGAAAATTAAAGGGGACTTTGTCTTGCAGCTTGAAGACCTGCTCAGCTGCAGTGGGGTAAAGTACTGAGCAGGCTCTGGGGGTCCTAGATTCCAGGCCTTAGCTCCCGAAAGGCATTTCTAGACCTGCCGTAGGCTAGAGGGGAGCCCAGTGCCCTGAAAGGAGAGACTTGACCACGGTAGCATTCACCGCAAGCTGACTGAAAAGCCTTAGGCTTTGAGTGAATATCAGCCATAGCCTGACAGTATTTTGTTATGGGCCTGGGGCAGTGGTGGCCAGGGAGAGAGATTCCTTCTGCATAAGGAAAGGAAAGGGAAGAATGGGAAAGATTTTGTCTTGTGGCTTGAGTGCCAGATCAGCTGCAGTAGGATAGAGCACCAAGTAGATTCCTGAGGTTCCAGACTCCAGGCCCTGGGGACGGGATGGCATTTCTGGACCTGCCCTGGGCCAGGAGGAGCTCACCATCCTGAAGAAAAAGACACAAGCCTGGATGGATTCACTACCTGCTGACTGAAGAGCCCTTGGCCTTGAGAGAACATTAGCAGTAGCCAGGCAGTAGTCACTGCAGGCCTTATGTAAGACTCAGCACTGTGCTGGCTTTGGGTCTGACTCAGTGTAGTCCCAGTGCTGATGGCCACAACTGCTTCCCCAACTCCAGGCAGCTCAGCATGGAGAGTGGGACTTCATTTGTTTAGGGGAAAGTAAGGGAAGAGAACAAGAGTCTCTGTCTGGTAATCTAGGTATTCTTTTGGATCTTATCCAAGACCACCAAGATGGTACCTCTATGAGTCTGCAAGAGCCACAGCATTACTGAGCTTAGGGTGCCTGCTAATGCAGGTATGGTTATGATAAACAAAGATTTAAATCACGACACTCAATTTAAATCACAACATACCAAAATCTGTGGGATACAGCAAAAGCAGTACTAAAAGGAAAGTTTATAACAATAAACATCTACATCAAAAAGTAGAAAAACTTCAAAAACACAACCTAATAATACATGTTACAGAACTAGAAAAGTAAGAGCACACCAAACCCAAAATTAGCTGAAAAAAAAAAAAAAAAAAAAAAGAAACAATGAAGATCAGAGCAGACACAAATGTAGTTAAAACAAAAAAAATACAAAAGATCACTGAAATGAATAGTTGGTTTTTTGAAAAGATAAACAATATTGACAAATCTTTAGTGATACTAAGAAGAAAAGAAAGAAGACCCAAATAAATAAAATCAGAGATTAAAAAGGAAACATTACAACAGATACTGCAGAAATTCAAAGGCTCATTGGAGATTGCTATGAGCAACTATATGTCAATAAATTGGAAAAGCTAGAATAAATGAATAAATTTCTAGACACATACAACCTACAAGGACTGAACCATGAAGAAATCCAAAACCTGAATAGACCAATAAGTAGTAAGGAGATCGAAGTCATAATAAAAAAAACTCCCAGCAAAGAAAAGCCCAAGACCTAATGGTTTCATTGCTGAATTTTATCAAACATTTAAACAAGAACTAATACCAATCCTACTTAACTTTGAAACTCATACTACTAGGCCAGTATTACCCTGATACCAAAACCAGACAAAGACACATCAAAAAGGAAAACTACAGGCCAATATCCTTGATAAATATTAATGTAAAAATCCTCAACAAAATAGTAGCAAACAATTCAACAACATATTTAAAAAATCATTCATCATGACCAACTAGGATTCCTCCCAGGAATGCAAGGATGGTTCAGCATATGCAAATCAATCAATGTGATACATTGTATCAACAGAATAAAGAACAAAAACCAGATAATTTCATTTGATGCTGAAAAAAGCATTTGATATAATTCAACATCCCTTTATGATAAAAACTAAAAAAACTGAGGATAGTAGGAACATATTTCAACACAGTATGTTCAACATGTATCTCAACATATATATGGCATGCCCACAACTACTATCATACTGAATGGGGAAAAACTGAAAGCCTTTCCTCTAAGACCTGAAACACAACAAGGATGCCCACTTTCCCTACTGTTACTCAACACAGTACTGGAACTTTTAGCTAGAGCAAACAGACAAAAGAAAGAAAGAAAGGGGATCCAAATTAAAAATGAAAAGGTCCAGTTATTCTTGTTTGCAAATGATATGATTTTATATTTAGAAAAGCCTAAAGACTCTACCAAGAAAACTATTTGAATTGATAAACAAAATTCAGTAAAGTTGCAGGATACAAAATCAACATACAAAACTCAGCATTTCTATATACCAAGAGCAAGCAATCTGAAAAAGAAATTTTTTAAATTTCCATTGACAATAGCTACAAATATTAATAAAACAAGGTATCTAGGAATAAATTTAGAAATCACAGTGAAAAATTTCTACCATAAAAACTATAAAACATTGATGCAAGAAATTGAAGAGGACAGGAAAAAATGAACAGATATTCCTTGTTTATGAATTGGAAGAACATGTCTTGTTAAAACGTCCATACTACTCAAGCAATCTTATGCTTTCTGTTCAGTTTTACAGAGAATCTAAAACTGCTCTAAAATTGTCTTCTTATTATTATTATTTTAGCAACAGGGTCTCACTAGGTTGCTCAGGCTGGTCTCAAACTCCCGGCCACAAGCTACCCCCTCTTACCTCATCCTCCAGAGTTTCTGAGTTTATAGGACTGAACCACCACACCCTCTATTAATTTTTAAGGGTCAGAGATCAGCAGTTTCACATGGTTTGACCTAATGGTTCTACTCCCCTCTTCTCCAGCAGCTCCTTGAAGTACTCCTCAGGTTGACCTCCCTCAGTCCCTTACTTAGATGGTATTCTCCAGGGCCCTATGTTTTCTTCTCACTCTGAACACTCCTCATAGGAAAAATGCTTCTGTCTGTAGAATCCTGCACATTAGTTCCAGGAAATGTCTTTCACATCTCTTCTCCTATGACCTCAAAGTAATGGGTAACTACCTTCAAATACCATGAAGGTTGTAGGCTGTACCTACCAATTTCAGACACAGACACTGCTTCCAAGTTGAGGAAGATTGAGTGGCAACAAATTTTCATCAAGGGAAAAGAAAAATTAACCTTTTAATTCTTCCTCTCAAGTAGCATGAATGCAATAGATTCTTGTACAAGATACTACTTCCCACTACTGCTAAACATTCTTTTTCTTGCTTCTCTTTGAGCTCTAATTTGTGGTTCCAATTTCAAGTGCTCACAAATTAGCACGGTGTTTGCAACAGTTCCATGTGATATTTGGAACATTTTGCAATGTTACATAATTTAAATGACTCCAAAATTTGCATAAATGTAAGCATAGATACAATATGTAGGAAAATTGATGCCTATTCATTACTATTGGAGGCTAGATTCCCTGGAAACAGACTCTGAGACTCTGAAATTTATTAGAGTTTTTACAGAAAATACTCAGAGGGAAGGTGCAGTGAGACTAATGGATTAGGCAGAGGAGGGAATTGGACCATGATGCATTTGCAGTTAAAACAGAATCCTCAGTCACTACCACTGGGAACTCTGGAGCAGGTATGGATGTCCCTTCTGAATTGTCCTAATGGAGTCACCTCCAAATTGACCATCCATTGGACAAAGCCTTCTGAGGGAGAAGGCATAACCTTGGGTGAGGCAGCTTCCTTCAGCAGAGGCCAATCCCTGGGAAGTTACTCACTTGTGAGCTATTAGAAGCAAATCACTCCAGCCATTGCAGGAATGAGTGCCTTGGTCCTGCAAGAGATCTAGAGGGCACAGCTTAGCGTCCATTACATTTCCATTGAAAATTAAGTGGACATTAAGTGGTGGAATTACAAGTTGTTTTTATATAATATTAATATAATTATTTTCTTAAATTAAAATATTTTATATATTATTATCATTTATTTAAATCTTCAAAAATTAAAACAATTTTATTTTAATGTTTTTTTTTAGTTGGAGTCTCACTCTATCACCCAAGCTGGAGTGCAGTGGAACCATCTCAGCTCACTGCTACCTCTGCCTCCCGGGTTCAAGTGGTTCTCCTACCTCAGCCTCCCAAGTATTCGGAAATACAGGTGCCCGACACCGTGCCCAGAAATTTTTTGTATTTTTAGTAGAGATGGGGTTTCACCATGTTAGCCAGGCTGGTCTTGAACTCCTGACCTCAGTTGATCCACCCACCTCGTCCTCCCAAAGTGCTGGGATTACAGGCATAAACCACTGCACCTGGCTTCTAATTTTTTTTTTTTTAATTATCAAAGGAAAGCCTATGAGAATGGCATTACCATGGTTGGAAAGAATGTACATAACAATGTACATAAGTCAGAATTTTGGCCAAAGATACAGAAGCCACATATGATTCATCATTTGTATTTGGCACTAGGAGACATGACTTCAAATATGCTGATAATGACAATGTTCTTTAAAAAATTCAAAGATTACGCAAAATATTTTATAAATCTGCCAACAGATAAAAATCTTGATGAAACACATCAAATTTGACCTTTCAACTGCTTTTTGAAAACATGACTGTTTTGCATCCCACAAAATTCGTATGTTGAAACCCTAACCCCCAGTGGAGTGCCATTAGGAGGTGGGGATTTTAGGAGGTAGGTACGTCATTTGGGTGAGGCTCTGATGATGAAATTAAAGAGACTCAAAAGGGCTTGCTTCCTCTCTCTGTTTCATATCCTATAGAGGTACAAGAAGACAACCATCTGCAAACCAGGAAGCAGGTCCTCACTAGACACTGGACCTGGGACTTCCCAGCCTCCAAAACTATGAGAAATGAATCTGTTGCTTAATCCACTAGTGTATGGTAATTTGTTATGGCAACCCAAACTAAGACAGATGGGAATGCCAACTAAATACTATTAAAGCAATTAGATTTAACTTAGACAAGATATAGAATACATTAGCAGAGATAGGTAAAACAACAGAAGATCCTCAAAGAACAAATCGCAGTCATTGTCAGAAAGTGAAATTACTTCTATATTACTTTTAGTTCTGGTTATTTGCTATGAATTGTTACTATTTATTACAAAAAGAAACAAATCTAAATGTGGATATTTTATTTTAAAAAGAAATTTAATTTTTTTTAGAGTGAATGAGTTTTCTGCATAAAAAGAAACTACATGTAAAAAAATGCAACTGAAGTGTCATTTCAAAAAAACACAAAGAAATTAGAACAAAACATGAACCAATTTGCATGCATATGAAGGAGAAGATTCACCTATAAATTATCTTGAAACTAATTTCTCTAGACTATTTTGTGGTTGTTTGAGGTAAAGGAACAATCTCGATTGAGACTAATAACTACAATGAACTAAGAAAACTTGTCTAATTTATAACATTAAGTCAATAATACAGAAATTACATGAAAAGTCTTGATGACAACACATTTATGCTGAAATAAAGGCAAGAAAAATAAATTTTATGGGCCAGGCACTGTGGTTCACACCTGGAATCCCAGCACTTTGGGAGGCCGAGGTGGGTGGATTACCTGAGGTCAGGAGTTGGAGACCAGCCTGACCAACACATCGCGTCTTTACTAAAAAAATACAAAATTAGATGGGCATGGTGGCGGGCACCTGTAATCCCAGCTACTCAGGAGGCTGAGGCAGGATAATTGCTTGAACCTGAGAGGCAGAATATGCAGTGAACCGAGATCATGCCACTGCACTCCAGCCTGGTCAACAAGAGTGAAACTCTGTCTCAAAAAAATAAATAAATTTTATGACATAAGTATTTGATAAATTCTTTAAATCTTCTGCTATGGGATAGTAAATACAGAAAAGTAGACAAGTCATACATATACAGCCCAGAAAATTTCCAGAGTAAATAGTAATCAGCACACAGATCAAGAAACTGAATATTTTATCTGACTTAATTTTATTGCTCATCTAGTCATCTTAACCCATTAACAGAAGACCCGGACGTGTGTGATAATCACCAAATTCAGTTGTCATTGATATTTTGCCAACTTTCAGTTTTACTTTATGTATATTTTTCTATATGTCATCATAAAGGTGTATTTGTCAAGATAGAGGGATAGAACGTATGTAATAACACTTAGTTGTCTTGATTGATGATGTCTAGCTATTTAGTGGGTGTCTGTTGACTGTACTTTATCCTATATTTCTCCAACCAAGTAGTAAATTGCTAAGCTCAAAACTATGTCAAATATTTTTCTGTCCTCAGTGCCTATCACTAGACGGAACACATGTGTGGCCAGTTTGTGTTCTTTTCATAGGACACAAGCAGGAAATCCTCAAGCCATTCTAGAAGCTAATGTGTTATCCCAGGACCCCCAGAGAAGACTAATGTTGCATGAGGTGCCACTGCCAGAATCAAAGACAGACTGAAAGGATGAAGATCCAGGCCGAGTACATCTTTGATCTTATAACATTTCATTAGAAGAAGATTTTAAATATAAGTATACTTTGAATTTTTAAAGATAATATATTAAAATATTATTTTACAACTACAAAGACCAATCTCCTCTACAGGCCCCTGGAGTTTAGGCCAGCATTAGGTAACACAGGGGTAGAAAGAGACCACTGAACTAGGAGAATCACAGAAGATTTTACTGCTATGTTGTATTTTATATTACCAGAAAGTGAGCCAATGTTCTCATTTTTTCACACACGTACTTCAATTCAAAATACAAATCTTGGCCGGGCTCTGTGGCTCACACCTGTAATCCCAGCACTTTGGAAGTCATGTTGTATTTTATATTACCAGGAAGTGAGCCAGTGTTCTCATTTTTTCACATAGATACTTTAATTCAAAATACAAATACTGGTCGGGCTCTGTGGCTCACACCTATAATCCCAGTACTTTGGAAGTCTGAAGTGCAAGGATCACTTGAGGTCAGGAATTCGAGACCAGCCTGGCCAACATGGTGGAACCCCATCTCTACTGAAAAAATACAAAATTAGCTAGGCATGGTGGTGGGCACCTGTAATCCCAGATGCTCAGGAGGCTAAGGCAGGAGAATTGCTTGAACCTGAAAGGCAGAAGTTGCAGTAAGCAAAGATGGCACCATGTCACTCCAGCCTGGATGACAGAATGAGAACAGGTCTCAAAACAAAAAACAAAATACAAATACTTTGGTTCCTTCTTGGAGGTGTTCCTTCTCAGCAATGTGTATGACAAAAGGAAGGGAAGAAGAAAGTCTTGATGGCCTCTTGTGGGGGTCTTTGTATTCTCTGCTGTTCTGTGACTTATAATTCTTCCCAAAGAAGCAAACTGCCCAAATTTCGTCTGTCAGTGGAGGTGGATAGTGTGTTATATGTGATAATCAGGGTTATCAGCAATTAATAATTGAATATGTCAATAGAACAAGATACTATTGAGTCAAGTTCTTTGTGTCCCCAAATAATAGAATATATTAGCATTTATACACATCAATAAAAATGAAGGCGTTATCAGATAGAATACTCTAAACTTCATGCAGTAGAAAATCCAACTCAAAAGGGCTTAAACAGTCTCACATGACAAGAACTGGAAGGAAGGATAGTTTCAAGTTGGCTCAATCTGCAGCTCAATAATATCACCAAGATCCAGGTTCCTCCCCTGTTTCTGTTCTACTTGCCTCAGCATGTTCTCAGGCCAATTCCTCTCCTAGTCCCAAAGAGGTTCTATCAGATGCTGCTTGCAGACACAACATTCTATAACAGAAAGAAAACTGTTTATTTCCAAACATCTTTTTTAAAGAGCAAGGAGAGGCCAAGCACGGTGGCTCACGCCTGCAATCCCAGCAATTTGGGAGGCCGAGGCAGGTGGATCACTTGAGGTTAGGAGTTCGAGACCAACCTGGCCAAGATGGTGAAACCCTGTCTCTACTAAAAATATAAAAATTAGCCAGGCATGGTGGTGCATGGCTATAGTCCCAGCTACTTGGGAGGCTAAGGCACAAGAATTGCTTGAACCCAGGAAGCTGGAGGTTGCAATGAGGTTGCAGTGAGCCGAGAAGGCCCTACTGCACTCCAGCCTGGGCAACAGAGTGAGACTGTCTCAAAAAAAAAAAAAAAAAAAAAAAAAAAAAAAAGAGCAAGAAGAAAGTTTATCAGAAGCCCGTCAGGCAATTGGTCAGAATTTTATCATGTGTCCATGCCTAAACCAATCACTAATGAGAATGCTAGCACTACTAGTCTGGCTTAAACCAATCCTTATCCACTCCCTGAAACTCCCCAGAAGCACATGGAAAGTAGATAACTGAACACAATTAGAGTTCTCTTTGTTGCCAAGGAAGGATAAACAGTTTTTGCTTCTAAATGTCTAAACAATGTCTTAAAATGCATATTAATGAATACATTTCAACAATTTTAAAAAATAGAAATTTCCCAAGTCTTTTCATAGTATCTAGTTTACTGATTTGTCCTCAATTTTCCAAAGTCTTTTCATAATACTTATTTCATCTAATTTGTCAAAAACCAAAATAACTTGCAAATATTTATCAAATGAAAGATAGTCATTCATTTATCCATCCATCCACTGATTCACTCCGTTAAGATATTTTGAGCACCCATCATATGCAAGATGTAGTTTACTATGAAGACTTCAATAATGTATAAGAAGTTTATTTGGAAAATGCTAAGCTTTAAAAAATGATGTAAACGATTACGTCATTCTTATGCTATAATGTGAAGGTGCCTTTCAAATGAAATCCACAGAAAAAAAAAAATCCACAAATCCCACTAAGTTTTCAGTGCTTCTAGCCTAAACTTTAAAATTCATTATTTTCTCAAGAATAAGTGATGGAAACAATTTTGGTAAATTAGTAAACATAACAGTTATAGAAAAACTACAGATTTATTCAAATAATCCTGATTGACAAATCTCAAACATAAAATATTTATATCCATAGGACTTAGAGATATGATTGATGGTGGAGAAACAATGGTATTCATCCTGGGAAGATAATTCTAGAAGAGTTATAATATGGAGTCTGAAAACAATTATAGGAATGAGCCCTGAGATTATTTAGTCTGGCTCCCTCGTGTCCTGATAACTAGGAAATAAGAGTAGACTGCATTAACTGAAGGGTTCTAGGTACATCCCCAAAACTAACCCCAAACCCAGTGTCTTAGTCCATTTGCATTGCTATAAAGGAATACCTAAAGCTGGGTAATTTATAACAAAAGGGAGTTTATTTGGAACATGGTTCTGCAGGCCGTATACACATGTACCCCAAAACCTAAAATGCAATTTAAAAAAAAAAATCATCTGTGAAGCTGGAAAAAAAAAAAAAAAGAACCATAGCACTCGTTTCTGCTTATGGCAGGGACTGCAGGAAGCTTCCGGTAATGGCAGAAGGGGAAAGGGTAGCTGATGTATCAAGATCACATGGCAGGAAGTGAGAGAGAGAGTGAGAAGGAGAAAGAAATAGGCAGGGGAGAACGGAGGCACTGAATAAGATGCCAGACTCTTTTTGACAACCAGATCTCCCAGAAACTAAGAGTAAGAACTCACTCAATCCCGTAAGAATGGCACCAAGCCATTCATGAGGGATCCACCCCTATGACCCAAACACCTTCCACTAGACTCCATCTCCAACATTGAGGATCAAATTTTAAAATGAGATTTGGAGGGGACAAATATCCAAGCTATATCACCTAGCATTCTTGAGGTCACAAAAACATTTTCTGTTTTTCTTCTAAGAGCCCAACTAGGATACAAACTAGGAAGTTTCTTCTCTTATTACTTCCCAAAGACAAACGCACACAATGTAAGTCAAGAAAAGCCAACCAGCTAAAGTAGAGCATGTAGAGATTAGGTGAAGGAAAGACTAAAGAAGGGACCGAGGAGAGAAAATTTTGTGATATTTAGAACCCTTCCATTTTTGGGGGGAGGGGTAGTATTATTTGGTTTTAATTATTGCTCATCCTAGGAAATTCCTGCTTTGAGGATGGGGATATAACTTCTTCAATAAAGCTGAGCAACCAAGTGGCAGAAAGGCTAGCATTCCATCAGGGCCTCAATAGCTCATACATGAGGGCATTAGAGAAGATGCCCTCTCCTTTATTAAGCAGGTGCAGACCTTGATAAGGGGAGCTTGACTAGATTTCAGCCCCCTCCCTTCCCTTCACCTAAGGATCTTTGTGCACGGCACACAATGCCTAAGTGTACACAGTAGCCTTACTTTCTAGAGTAGAAAAATCTTGGGATTTCCCAAAGCTGTTCATCCCAACTCAGAACTGAAACACCATGTGCAAAGTCAGGAGACTTCATTCTGCCAGAAGCATTTTTCATTATGACATCCTAGACTGTTGGCACAATAATCTTAATCATATGACCTTTTAGAGGCAATTTCCTGATCTTGGCTGGACAGACCAGGCTAAATGCTCCATTTGGTCCTATTTTTAAATTGCCCAGATGGTGTGAATGGGTGTGTGGCTCAGGGTGCCCCCATATGCTGGGCTGCTTCCAGGAACAATTTGTACCTTGGGTATAACAAGCAGCTGTAGATGGGACAAGGGATGGGGCAAGGGATGGTAAGGGTTAAGTCGGTGCCTTTCTGATCTGAGTAACACTGATTTCATCAGCTACTTGCAAAATGCTGAGCCTTAATGTAGATTCATGAGGGGTTACTCTTAGTCACCCATAAATGGCAGCCAAGTGCAGATTGAAAAAATGAGATAGGTAGAAAGTAGGAGGCCAATTCTGAGACAGCTGCTTCTGATCTCTTCTCCACCCACCCGGAGTTGGATTTGGGTGTACTATGTAGGGAAGAATTGGCAGGGAAGTCAAGCCTGCTCATCACACAGAACACAGACATTTTCTGCCCCTTTCCTTCTTTGCATAGAAATTTGTTTCTTTGGAGATTACAAGGATCTGATGCCTAGAAAAGAGGGAAGAGTAGAAAGGACTTGAGAGAAAAGTGACAACAGTTCCCAAGACATTTAGGCTTTCATCAATAATATAGGCTGGGCATAGTGGCTCATGCCTGTAATCCCAGCACTTTGGGAGGCCAAGGTGGGTGGATCATTTAAGGCCAAGAGTTCGAGACCGGCCTGGCCAACATGGTGAAACCCCATCTCTACCAAAAAAAAAAAATACAAAAATTAGCTGAGAGTGGTGGCGTGTGCCTGTCGTCCAAGCTACTCAGGAGACTGAGGCATGAGAATTGCTTATGTCTGAGAGACAGAGGGTGCAGTAAGCTCAGATCATGCTACTGTACTCCAGCCTGGGCAACAGAGCAAGACTCTATCAAAATTAATAATAATAATAATAATAATAGAGAAGACTCTGTCATCCTGAAACAACTTCTCATACCCTTTACTTATAACTTCCCATTTCTTCCACCTCAAATGGCTTTCCTTAGATGAAAGGTCTTCCTTCCTTCTTCTTTATTGATCTATGTCCTTCTTTCAAAAGAGATACTAGACACTCATCACTTCCAAGAAGCCCTTACACACATTCAAACAGATCCCGTCTGGCCCTAAAAATGTAGAAGGTGGCTGGAACTCAAAAATAAGCTTATAGCTAAGGTTGCAGCTTAGATCTAAGTCAAAGATCAGCAAACCGTTGCCCAAAGGCCATGTCCAGCCCACCATCTGCCTTTGTACAGTCCATGAGCTAAAAATGGATTTTCCATGTATAAATGGTTGGGGGGAAAAAAATAAAGGGATAATAATATGAAAATCATACAAACGTCACATATAAATATCCATAAATAAAGGTTTATTGGAATGCAGCCTTGCTCATTTGTTTATATACTGTTTATGGCTGCTTTCACACTACAATGGCAAAATTGATTATCTAAAGAAGACAGTATAGTCACAAAGCCTAAATTATTTACTATCTGGCCCTTAACAGAAAAAAATTTGCCGATTCCTGGTCTACAACATTGAAAGAGTTAGAGATGTTAAATAGGAACATGTCAAAGAAATCAATCAGGCAAACCAACAAAGGCTATCAAGTAGCCATATTAAGTCCCACAATCAAGACTAAGCAGTTACTCCGAGGAGCGGGAAAAGAAAAAAAAAATGAAGGATTATACACTCTACACTTGGTAAGTGTAGAGGTAATATCTGTGCTGCTCACTGCCACATCCCTCCCTGTATCTAGCCTACTTCTTAGTACTGGGCAGGTGCCCCTTAACTAGTTCTAGAATGAATGAAGTGGAAGAGAGGAAGGAGAAACATAAAGGAAGTGAAACAAGCATTGCATAGGTTTGAGGGTAAGAGGCTGGCTCCCCAACAACAACCTAAAGTTTGTCTGCCCTGTGTAATATGTCCAGGTCTCAAAAGTTAGCAGAAATCCCCACTTGGGAAGCTAAGTGTGTGCCCAAGAGATTAAGGAAATGACTAAATAACTATGGTAGCCTGATACCCATTTAAGATCACCTTTTCCACCCCTTCCTCAGTCACCAGACACAAACATATTTAGTCCAGAAACTAACTTCAGACATGGAGATTAGCAAGGGGAAGGAAATCAAATATAACGCTCATGAAATAAACAGCACCACTTGTCACTGTTGATCTTTGATTAACTGGCTCTTCTTTCCGAAACAGGGCCTCCTTTTCTTCTTCCTCTCTCTCTCTCTCTTTCTCTTTGTTTCAGGTGACACCCACACATATCCTTCAGTGTTGGCAGAGATGCTCACTGAGATAACAACTGGAGTTCATGCTGCACATTTTCATCTTCGTGTGTCATCATCACCATGTAAAACCACAACTCTAGGAAAACAAAGCTGTTTGCTGCTCTTTTCAACTGACATTTCCACTCAGCTCATGATTTGTTCTTTGGAGCCAGAGGATAGTTTCAATCTATCATTGAAATAGCTCTGCCTGATTAAGTGTAAAATCCAGTCCACTCCCACCCTGGAATCCATTCACCTTTCTTCAATTTTTTGTCCCTTCAAATTCCCAGCATCCAAGGGCCTTTCAGATCTTTCAACAGGCAAATCAGATAGGAAAATGGGCTTTAAGAAGCACGCATTCTGGCCCTGAGAGCTGCACCAAGAATGAGGTCAGCTTGGAAGAGCTGATATATTCTTTGATCATCCAAATTTCATCTCAAGCAATTTTCAAGTGTTTGACCCAGTGTCAACATCCTGAAATGGACAAAAGTCACTCTGAGAAAATGTGTCACCTTCTGTTCTAGTCAGTGGCCTGAGTTTCTAAGTGCTAGGATCCTGTGAATCTTCAAAGAGAAACCACGTATTTCTTCTGAGAGGCCAAATCAGAGAAAGCTGAGAGGCCCCACCATTCACATGTGTTCTTGAAGGGGTACGATCCCAGTTCACTGCAGCTTCAGCCTCCTAAATAGCTGGGACTACAGGCCTGCGCCATCCCATTTGGCTAATTTTTTAAAAAAATAGAGACAGGGTCTCCCTATGTTGTCCAGGCTGGTCTTAAACTCCTAGACTCAAGTGATCCCCCTGCCTCAGCCTCCCAAAGTGCTGAGATTACAGGCGAGAGTGACCATGTCCAGCCCCAAACTTTCTTATGAGTGCCACTCTCAAAAAGTCAAGAGTTGGGCCTCAGTTTAAGAAACACAAATAGATGTTAGAAGCAAAGTTACCAGACAAGGTTCCGGTCTCCTGTCCAGACCATCCCACTTGCTGCTGCACAGTGTGGTGGTCAGGTCCCCATTACAATGGATCCAGAAGCTTCTTTAATTTTTTCTTACCTGTCCATTGTCTCTGATCCAGACAAGATAGGAGAGAAGAAAGGGTACTGCTTTAAAAAGGAATCAATCTGTTTTATCATACTGGAAGGAAAAAGTGAATTCAGGGTTATGGGCAATTGCAATATTCACCCAGTTACACAAGCTACAATGTGGTGGAGGTGTTAGGTGAGGTGAAGTTTGCATTTTACTTTGTTTTGAACTTGAGTTTCAAGGTACTAGAACCTTTTTACAGAACTTGGTTACACTATTTTTAATAGCACAGTAAAGGAGTGCTTATTGAGCAGATTCGTTTAATGGCTGCCTTTTTTTTTTTACCCATCTTGTTCCTTTCCAATTGATTTGATTTGTCCTATTGAGCTATCCATAAGTAACTAGCTGAGTTCAGTCTTTCTTAGAGTAAGTAGTAAGAGACATGTAAGCTCATTTTTTTCAAGTTTAATTACCTTTATTAAGTTTAATAAGCTTCATTTCAACAAAGAAAAGAATCAGTTGGGAGATGAACTCATTGCACACCCATTTAATTGACTCTGGGTCACCTTCAGAGTAAAATGTACAGCAAAGGAAACAGAAGATGTTACGTGGATTATTAGACCAGCTCCATGCCTGTTGTTTAAGTGCCTTTCCCTTCCCCTATTCACAAGATGCTGTGCATGTACGTGTGTGCGTGTGTGTGTGTGTGTGTGTGTGTGTGTGTGTGCTATTAGAGTATTCAGCTATAATATGAGCATGACAGGTGAAGAAGCTGAATTTTCTGTTCCCAGCATTTCAATTTGGAGTTCTTTTTGAATCAAAGCCAGAGAAGGCATTTACAGAATTTGTTGGGGGTAAAATCACCTCAGAAAAAAAGAGCAGCAGGTCAGTAGTAGGATGGGATTTCAACTACAAAGACAACTTTTCAGAAGTCTTAAACTAAAGATATGTTTAAAACACAGCCAGTACTCCATTAAGAGAGAATCTGGGAATTTCAATGGAAAATCAACTTACTCCTGACAGTCACTTAGTTGGCATGACTTTTCTCACAGTATTGGTTTTCCTCACTGCACAAAAATTTCCAAAATATAAATGAATTTATATTCATCAGATTTTCTTTCACCAGATTTGGTTATATGTATTTTTTACCTCCTGTTTTTTTTAATAAAATGTTTTTGAACTTCTTAACAGGAAAGTAGAAAATAGAACTGGCCCTCTCCCTCTCAAAGTATGATTATAACCCTTAGACTGATTGTTAATTCATAGGCCATGTAAAACTCATTCACTCAGTCAATAAATGTTTATTATATGCCAGGCACTGCTCTGGGCACTGGAGATACAGCAAGAAACAAAGCAAAGTTATTTCCCTCATGGAGCTTATAAACCATAAATAAATAAGTAAAATGTCTCATGTAAGAGATGGTAAAATGCTATGGAGAAAAATAAGGGAAGCGGACAGGGTGTAGGGGAGTTTATCTAGGGAGAAGATGACACTTGAGCAAAGACCTGAAGGGTGACGAAGCAAGCCAGGTCATCTACGGAAGGGCATTCCAGACAGAGGAAATAGGACATGTTAAGGTCCTGAGGTAGGAAAATGCCTGTGATGTTTGAGTAGGAATATGTCAGAAAGTACGCATATAGCTTAGGAAAGAGAGACTTCCTGAGCCTCAAATGGCCTTCCAGATAACACAGACTCCATCACCCCAGATCTTGAGAGAGTCTATGTCACTGTCTTTGATCTGGGTTAGTAATAAATCTATGGAAGTCGTGATCCTGGCTCTGGGTCCATTATTGGCACCATCTCCAATCCCCAGCATGTAGTTGAATTGAACACTTTGGAGTCAGTATCCAGGTCTGGTAGAGTTCCCATCTGGCAGTGCAAATGGCTGAGATGAGGATGAGACATCCATTTGACCACCAACAGCCTCATTAGAATAGCCATGTGGACTGGTGGCTCAGTTAGTTAACTTGAGGGACTGATGAGGTCAAGGCTGAAGTTGGATCTCTCTCAAACTTGAGAGCATTCACATCACACAGAATACATAGGTAAGCCTAGCCTGATATCTCAAAGAGGTCAACCATTGGTCTGATAAGAAATTGTGACTAAAGTCAAGCAAATAAACCAGAAATGTACCCTGCTTGAAGTGAAATTAGTATTCGAAAGTCTAGCTTTTTAAAAAAAGTCTAAACAGGAGATTTATACAAGGATTTACCCCACAGTTCTTTTAAATAGCAAATTCTCTCCAGATTCATTGTCAAAGCAAAGCATATCTAGTCTGAAAGCATATTTTTCTTAATACTGAAAGACAATATTAAAGTACAAATTTAAAACAGTCATATAGTAGTTTAGTAATTTTATCACTGAATATATAGAACATAATGTACACTTGGTGTCTTTAAATTGGCATGCTTAGCCCAAATAGGTGAGCTCACAATCAAAAATTACAGGAATACCATTAATTTATAAGACTCTTACAATAATAGCAGCAAATGACATTGTTTTCTTCATAACTACCATATCTGAAACTATAAAAGCGTTGCTCCAACCACTGTTTTTGAACCATTTCTTGGTTCATACTAATAGTGAAAACAGACTTCCTTGTATAACATTTCTTCTCTGTTTCTGTTCAGAGTGAGTAAGAAACATCTCAAGTGTGATTCATCTTTAGTAGGCCTACTTTTCCAGTCAGAAAACAAAATCATTTATTACCATTGATCAAGTCTTTCCATTTTAAAAAAATGTATTTATATATTTGCCACTGCCATTTCTAAACACTTTGCAGCTCTGTCATTTTCAAATACAATCTGATAACTTGGATTGAAGAACTCTGTATGCCCAAGAAGCTGGCAAGTGGCACAGGTGCCAGGGTAAATTCAACAGTTCTTCATCACCCAAGTGCTGCTGGGTTTGATCTTCTTGGGACTGATTAAATTCATGAAAGGGAAGCCCATTTTAAAAATCAACCAAAGTACAGTATTTTCTATCTGGAATCTCAAGATTCCTACTCCACCCCTCCTTCCCACAATGAAAAAAAATTTAAAGACCTCTTTCTATACATAAAAGTGAGGGGTGCCCTACATTTCATTACAAGATAAACTATTTCAAGAAACAGGAAAATGATGGAAGTTAAGAGGTCCTCATATTATAGCACCTCATCCCTGCATAGTGGGTTTAAATTTGCATTACAATATTCCCCTTTTCTTAGGCTATTCCCCTGTTTAATTTTTGTACATAATTTATCTACATGGCAATAATGCCAATAGCTAACGTTATATGTTAGGCATGCTACTAAGTGTCAGGGACAGGCAGAGACCAAGACAGACTTGGGCCATGCCCTCATGGAGATTATAGTATAGGAAGGGACATTTGTGAACATTATCTCCATTTTATAGTTGAAAAACTATCGTCTTAGGTGGGCAGTGACTTGCCTGAGGCTATTCAACTAGTTACGAGACTTGAACCAAGTCTATGTGCCTCTAAAACCTAAAGTCCTCCAACACTTGAATTAACTGAAGCACGAACAAATGGTGAGGGCCACCAAAGGGCCATTCTTCAAGGTCCCCAGGCATATTCTAGTTGACTCAAACTGGAGGCAGAAAAATATCCATGGTCATTCCAGGATCAGGCCCTACCCAGTCCCGCAAGAACTTTGATGATCTCAAAAGATACGCTCCAAAATACCTTCCCATGTGAATGGACCTCCAATGTACAGGAGCAGCTGAGTCCAGAGTTTTGGAACTCTGAACCCTAAACCACATAAAGTCCCTGTAAAGGAGCTCTCACCAAGACTCCTTCTGCCTGACATCTTCTGGAAGATTGTCACCCAATGATGGCCACCTCCTCAGCACATGGCAAGTATTCCATCATTCCATTCTGTTCTTCCTCCTTCTGGAGAAGATTCTTGGGACTCATCCCTCACACTCTAATGAATGCTAACATCCCTTCGTCACAGTATTCTCACTTCTCCTACGAACACTCTTTTCTCGTCCCACTTTGGATCTCCACACAAACAATAAAGAGACCAACTATGCAATCCTGAAGTATATGAAACAGGAAAGCTTCTGCCTGCTCTGATTGGAATGAGCTCTTAGACAAATAATCCTTCATAGTACTTCAATAACTCTGCAGTTTTGTTGTTGTTGTCATCATTTGAGCCAGAGTCTCACTCTATGGCCCAGGCTGGAGTGAAGTGGAGTGATCTCAGCTCACTGCAGCCTCTGCCTCCCAGGTTCAAGCAATTCTCATGCCTCAGCCTCCTGAGTAGCTGTGATTACAGGTGCCCGCCACCAGGCCCAGCTAATTTTTGTATTTTTAGTATAGACAGGGTTTCACCATCTTGAACAGGCTAGGCCTGGCCTCAAGTGATCTGCCCACCTCAGCCTCCCAAAGTGCTGGGATTACAGGTGCGAGCCACTGCACCAGGTCCCATGGTACTGAAATAATTTTGACGTAAAGTGACCTTATTTCCTGACAGATTCTTTCTTGGAGTAGGAGAACTATTTTATTATTTCGAAAGTACATTGTGAACATTAACACTGAAGTCCCAAACAAGGAGTGAAGAAAGCAAGTTGGTTTACCTGACATTACTTTGAGGGAATCTCTCATTTGACAAAATCCCTTATTTGGTCAAAATGACTAAATATGGTCAGAATTCATATACTAAAAGGAAATTCATAAACTAAAAGGAAAACAGCATTAAATAGGAACTAAGTGGCTCATTTCACGAGTGGGAGACAGTGTTTTAATGTTTTTTAAATATTTGTCTTCCTATCCCTCCCCTAATCTAACTTACCCCATCTAACCCACAGATTACACCCATTTAGCCTAAACACCTATTTAACCAAAAGAAATGATTTCCTAGCCTTTCTTCTCCAATTAAAATGTCCGTGGATACCACACTTTTCTTGACTGAGAGGTACAGGTGAGAAAGGAAAGAGGCTCCCAGAATCCACTCCCTTTTTGTTTTCTACCCCAACTTCTCAGTCAAGTCAATAAATACATAGTAAGTTTGGATGTGGGTCATCGCATGGTAAGACCTGGCCTGCCACAGGAAATCTCTTTTACTTCATTTCAGAGTCTCAAATGATCTTGATATTTGGTCTAGTCACTCAAGAAAAATCGGCATTGGTGGCTTAACAGGGGCCTGAGGTGGCCGGCTGGAGATGAGGCGGTCATTTCCTATCCAGAGCAGTGATGTTGAGCAGGTGGGGGCTGCCAGCCGGCTGGCTTCTGGATAGGCGTCCGTGTCAGGAGCGATAGGCTGCGAAGTCACGCGGCGGGGCGTAGGGCTGGTAGTGCCTGCGGGTAGGCCCGGGGCGGCGGGGAGTCATGTTCATGTAGTCACTGTGCAGAAGCCTGCTCCTTCTACTCCTCATCTGCAGCAAAGAGAAGTGTCAGTGTGGAGGAACAATGTCAGGGAAGGAGTTCTAAGACTTTGGGGACAACTATGATATTAACTGTCAAATGACAAACACTAACATTTTTTGAGTACTTTGGACTTGGGTAATGACTGATCAAACCTAACTACTGACTTCAAAATGAACTTGAACTTGAAAAATCTCAATGAAAGTATTTTAGAGAAATGCATCCCTGTTACTTTCAGTGCTGTCATTTGACCTGAATTCAAAATGCATACTAATTAACATATCCACTGTTGATATTTAATACACTCGAAGGCCCTTCTTCCTTTGACTGGGTTAAGCCTAACCCCCATTGCAATCTTCTTACATTAGCATTTGCTTAGCAAGCTGTGTTTTCATAAGTAACCAAAGAAGACCTTCAGCCCCTCCAGAGTCTGGAATAATCACAAATTTGTAAAGATGGAGTCCATACTAATGGCCATTTACAGTTCTAGACAACCAGTACATTCCTATTTCTTTAGGGGTATGTATTGCTATAAAGACAATAGCGTCACTCCTCTTTCTTCCATAGGCTTGGCTCCCTCAGGATGAATTCCCACCAGGAGTGAGGGAAGTAAGAGCAATAGTTTCACCCACCATGAATCTGAGCAAAGTTTTTGACTAAGGGTTAGGAGCATCATTTCTGGATCAATGTGATAGTAAATTTTACATTTTTTATAAATGACCCAGAAAACATCAAAAAACAGAAAGCCATCAGATTTCTGGATTCAGAATTCTCTATTATGAAAAAAGTACCTAATTCCTGGCACATAGGATTGATACCTAAGTAGATATGCTGTACATGAATGACATGATACCTGAATGAATAAATAAGTGAATGATTTCAGCCCTGGTTTTGTTTCCATACCCTCCTGCCTGAGCACTTCACACCTTCCTTGTCAAAGGGGCATGAGTAAGCGCTAAAGAAAGGTTTGAAAAACACTGACCCCATGTTACTAAACACAGCTAACGTGTTTTAAGTCCTCATCTTCAACTCTCAGCAGCATTCATACTATTGATAACTCTCTTCTTTTTATGATACTGTTTCTCTTTGTTATCTATGACATCCCAGCTTTTATCCTACCTGTCTGGCTGCTCCTTCCCTGCCTCCTTTGCAAGCTCATCCTTCTCTAACCAGAGGTTGGAATTTCTCACTGCTTAGTCCTAGGCCTTCTTCTCTACTCTATCCTCTTTTCCTAGGCAACCTCATTCACATTCACAGCTTCAATTATCACCTACTCACCCAAATTTATATCTTTGCACTAAACCTCAAAGGCACTCTAAACTCAACAGGTCTAAAATAAAACTCAAGAGTTCCCCCAAGTGCTGTTTTTTCACCAGTGTTTCTCATCTGAGTGAATGACACTACCATATATACAGTTACCCAAGACAGGCCTCCTAACCTCATCCTTGACACCTCAAGATCCCTTAGTCCCTGTCCCAGGGGACATTTGGTGAAGTCTGAAGACTTTGGATCTTCACAGCGCAGAGGGATGCTACTGGCATCTACAGGGTAGAGGTCAGAGATGCTGCTAAACATCCTATATTGCACAGTACAGTCCTCTGCAACAAAGAATTGTCTTGGTTCTACATCCTTTCTGTAAATGAAAGACTACAGCTGTCTTGAGCACAAGATCATAGCAGGGTTGAGGCCAAGGAAATGTCTATCCCCAGATGAGTGTAGAAAACAGCTAGTGATAACCTGGGAAGCCTATTTAGTACTTACTCCAACCATGATGACTCTCTTTGCCAAACCTCCAAGTGTCAGCCTTTGCCTCCGGACACTCAAACCAAACCACAGCTGGAAGAGAGGCCCCAGTAATAAAGGTGTCTTTACTCTCAGGTTCTTCACGTTGCACACAAAGATAACGAAAGGTCTATTGCAGTCAGCTCCCATGCTTATCCCCAAGTGATTGTCAAATGGCGGACTTACTTATTATCACACTAACTCTAAACACAGCAGTGGGATGAAAATGACAAATGCATGGCTGGGAACAAACACCAAGCAGAACCCACAGCGCCCATGTGCATCTAGCATGTGTGCATATGTGTGCAGGAAGTACCTACCCTATGTGTCTGTGCCATCTCCTTCAACAGTGAATGTCAGCTAATGATATGCAATTTCCGAACCACTCCTCCTTTACCCTTCTCCCCATACCACCCTTACCCCCTTGTCTCCTGGGAATAGCAGAGCACAGGGCATATGCAAGGTAGTCTACTTAAGTACATGGTCATCAAAAATCTAGTGGATTATTATAAAAAGCAGACACTACCTGTCCACATACTATTCACATTCCTCACATTGTGATCTGCAGTGGGAAACATAATGTTTTTAAAAATATTCCTTTAGACTAGGAAAAGGGGCAGCTTTACCAGCATAGCTGCCTAAGTGGAGAATTGAAAGACAGTGGCAGGTGCTGGTCTGTGGCAGCTTGACCAAAGGGAGTTCTTTATTTATTCAAATGTCAACATCAGGTCAAGAACTGAGATAGAATCTGCAGCTGCTCCCAGAAACCCACGCAGCCTAGAAACCCACTCAACCTAGAACTGCCTACAGTAGCATATCGTAGGCCCTCAGGAAGTTCCGGAAAACAGCAACTTTCATCAAGGCACGCTGCAGACCAGCCAAAAATAGGATCTCAGAAAATTACTGAGGAAATAGCTAAACTCCAGGGATCCATAATGGTCTAGATGCCCAGCTCAGCAATGTACTTGTTGCTTAAACAGCAACAGCAGAAAAAGATGACCCCAGAGTAAAAATACTATGTTGTTCAATGAAACATAAACAAACTTGTACTTATACTCTTTTGATAAGAGATTACAAAGACCCAGGTGTGAGATGCAGATAAATGGCGTTCTTACTGGGTAACCGAACTGACTGCAAGAGGCCACAAATGACAAGACTTCCCAATTCACAGGGAGTCTGTAAGACAAAGTAAAACAAAATAATTTTTTTAAGACAAAGCAAGATGAACCTCACTAGGAATTATTAGTGCTGACAAGGAGAAAACCCCAGAGTGTCCATGGTGTGTCTGAGTTGAAAGTGAACTGTGTAAACTCACTGAAAGTGAGAAGCTGCTTTTGCCCCTTTGGGTGACTCAAGTCACTCAGTAAATTGATGTCTCATACTAACTGACATTTTAATGCATATTTAGAATAAGTTTTCAATAATGAGCAGTGTCCCCTGGTCACTGAAGGTTAAAGTAGTTCCCAAAACTACTTTCTGCAGAGCTAGTAAATTACCTTAACCTAGGTCAGCATGTCACAGGGGAGTGCCTTTCCTGGAGGGGTACCCAAAGGGCCACTACACCTGGCCTTTAAGTTAGGAAGTTGAGATTCCCAATGAGAGAACTGAAAAGCCATATGGTAGGCATAAAAGCCAATGGCCAGAGACTAAGAAGAAACAAGAACTAAGAATTCTAAAAATTCTAAAATTATCAGCAAATACCACAGAGGATCAAAGCTAGAAGATAAATTGGATGAAGACACCAAGATCTGGAAAGATGAAAGTCAACTAGCATCAGAGGCAGAATTCGGGCAATGTTTACAATACCAATCCCCACCTCCAGGGTTGGGCTACTTGCAGAAGGCAAGCCAGGCAGATTCCTAAGATGATACCTTGTATGAGGAATTTCCAGGAACAAGCAACCACTTTGTGTTCTACCCTGCAGCAAGTACAGATTAGGCAACAGGCAGCCTGACAAATGTCCATCTGAGCCCTAAGGTCTTCTGAACTACAAGGACCATGTGGGGAACAATTGAAACTTCAGCAATAGACCAAGAAAAGTCTAAAAGAATCTAAGACTGGATAATGGGAAGCCATAACTATGGAGCCAGGTCTGTACCCCCAGTCATCAAGCTGACAGTAAACAGGATGGCTTCACATGGTATGGCTTTCAGAAATCACTGACCCATCTACGAATTAGGTAAATACATGGATTATGCCTTAAAGATGCTTATCATACTTCATGCAGATTCATTTAAATCCTTAATCTGACCTATCTGGAGGTTATCAATTCATCAATCCAATAAGCATTCATTAGCACCAAATGTACTTAATATCAAATGGAGAATATCAAGAGAAATAGTCTTTTATCCTCGAAGAGAATATGTTTTTCATTGAATAAGTGACTCATACATGCATGTAACTTCTAGAAAAAAATTCAAAGACAACATGGAATTCATACATGAGGTATTCTCTACCACACTGTGTGCATAAGAAGTTTCCCAGTAAGAAAAACATTGTCACTCAGGGATCCATTCTTAACTGTAGACACTTTCATCAAAATGTGTTCAAACCTAGGCCAAAAACTCAATGTTGAGGAAAGCAAAGAAAAATACACCACATTTATTACGTAAACATTTGCAAAAGTTGGTACTTCAATTCAGTGGTGAGAGCTCAGAAAATTCTAACTCCCATTATAGTTTCATAATGACAGCACCATACTCACACAATTCAACTACTTCAGAAGAGAAAAAAAATATGACTCAGATAAACAGATGTAGTTTCTTTGCTAGGTTTGAATACACGATTAGTAGCCAAGTTTCTCATGATTTTTGATCAAGCCAACATTGTACATTGGCTTTAGTTGCCTAGCTTCCCAAGTTGCCTAGCTGTTTATACATGCATACGCATTAACACTGTTTTATGTGTCATAATTACATCGCAAAATGGGAAGAAGAAAGATAACTACTCCTAATCCCCCCACCCTAATTTGCCCATTTAGCTTCTTATTCTGCCTGGCCACCTACTCAGTGCCTTCTGGGAAAATTAACTCATAACAGATTTTTAGCTCAGATAAAGTTGAACAGGCTAAAAGAAAACCTACTCATGCATGGGGAAAAGAAAATAATCATCATCATATATTAAACAGAAAATAAACCACATAGGCAAACTTCTTGAATATGTTCAGATTGCACGTGCAGTGGAAATGTTACATAAAAGCAGTGCTTCTTCTCTTACCCAGAAAACACTAAGGGCCACTGTTACTAGCAAGCTGTAGGAAGCCAGGACTCCACCAACCACTGCCAGTGCCCAGAAGGGCTGAGAAGGTCCAGAAAATGGGGGACCTGGACAAAGGTGTTTCCCTGAAAAATAAAATAGAGTGGATTAAATGATACAGGAATTGCAATTGAGTATATTTCCCTCCTTGCGAACGTCAGAGAAAAATGTGAAAGAAATACAAATATTTAAAATACCATCAGCTTAGAGTATATAGATTTCCGCTTTGAGACTCACCCAACCCCACCACTGACCATGACCTGGTCAGTTTTCATGACTACAGTTGAAAGCCATTACTTTAGGATAGTACCCTGGAGACTTGTGTTCACTTGACTCTGTGGAATCTACGGTGTGATTCAAAATGGTAACTTCCAATGGCCTTAACCTAACTTCACTCCTTTCTTCTATCAGAAGATAGTTAATCAGGACCCGAAACTGCATCCTTGGAATAAGTTGAATAAAATACATGTTTTCAAGCCTTAAAAAAATCATCAGCCTAATATGGTAGTAGAACACTGCACTGGTAATCAGAGGATAAATTTCTAGCTCCAAGTCCATCTAATAGATTATATGATGATGAACAAGTAGCTTTATATCTTTGGGAATCAAAAGGGAATGAGAAGGAACCTGTAGAGTTCTATTCAAAATTACAGAAAATTAGAACTAGAAAGCATACCAATAATCCTCTAGTCCATTGATTTTCAATTCTAGCTGCACATTAAATTATCTGAGAAAGTTTGAAAATATAACAATGTCCAGCACCCTTTCCTCAACCCATATCAATAACACCAGAATCTCAATGTCTGGAACTAGGCATTGATATTTCTTTTAAAACCTACTCAAAAGTATAATATGCAGACAGGATTGAAAATTACTAAGTACAGGATCATTGGTGTCCTTCCCAGTTCTACTATAAATGACATTTTATGTGTATATGTGTGTATTCATATATGTAAAATACTATCCTAAAGTAGTAGTATCATTCATATAGGAAAAAATATTTCACTCTTAACTACAAGCAAAATAGCATAATTGTTTAACCTTTGACCTGATACATTAAAATATTCTGCTTGGACATTGTAGATATTAGAAATCTAAATAGAATTTAGTAAACAAAATATTCACACATTAATTGTCTCTATTTTGCTAGAACACAAAAGCTAATCTGCCACAATAAGTTAATGGTTCTTTCCTTATTTAGTATCCTATTTTTCATCAGCACAGCTCTGTTCCAGCACAGAAGAAAAACCATTAATTGGCATTATGCTAGGATTCGATATAAAAAAAACATATATTTTTCTTATCATTCCACAAAAGGGAAAAGCTATGACGTATACACAATGTATGCCAAAAAAATCAAATTTTACTTGTTGCTGTCAATAAACTATATTCTTTTGAGTTGGGAATCATAATTTTTCTCCCCACCATTTAGAGAGAACATAACATCAACAAAAGCTCAGTAGACTTATGTTTACTAATTCACCAATATTGCTTAATAATTGTATTGAGTTTTTGACTATGAAACAGTTAGGTGACTTATCCAAGATTGCAGAGTTGATTAATAGCAAATTTCATGTCCCCTGGTTTTGAACATACAAAGTTCAGCATTCTTTGTATGTTTAAGAAAATGGAAAGGTACTTTTACAGAGGAAAATTATGGACCCCCAAAAAAGAATTACTTAGAAATAGAACTGAGTCTTCCTGAGTCTTAACCCATTAGATCCAGCTGTTACTTGAGGGCACCTGGGCTTACATTTTAATGGTAACCTTTTTTCTGCCATGACCCACTCAAATGGAGAAAAATGAATGATCTAGTCCCACATGCTGCAACTTTATCACTTACTCTCCCACTCAATGTCAGCAAAGGAAAATAAAGATATTCAAAATATAACCTTGAAACTCTACAGTAAAAGGAAAAAACTTTCTGAAAACATTATTTGTCTTTGTTAGTATCAAATCACTTAGGCCTTATTCAACCCTACCACTGACCAAGACCTAGTTTTCTGGACTGCATTTGAAAACCATCACTTTAGGGTGGTATATTAGTGAAGTTATATGTTACCTTTCACGTGGATAATGGTTCCATTGCTCTTCTCGCTGTCTAGGTAAGGAGGAGGATACATGAGTTCAATTTTGCAGAAGTAAATATCTGTTTGGTTAACATACAAATTCTGGAGGTAGAATGTCACTGATTCATTCCCCAATTTCCCATCACAGTTGAACCCCGTTGCTGAGTTAACCTGAAGCAACTGGGAGTAATTCCCATGCACAGCACAGACTTGCACGGCACTATCCACTCCTTTATGAAGGGATGCCTGGAACTGCCTTGAGAAGAGATTGCAGGAATACTTGCAGGTGAGGTTGACCGAGTTGTCATACGCCTCAAGCATGGGCGACTGCTTCACCAAAATCTTGTTTCCTGGGGGAAAAATTATTTGCTTACAACAAGAATATAAGGATAATTTTTACTCCTGAAAGCAAAATGTATTAATTAACTAAATGAACAGATCTCCAGCAAAGGTTTTCTCTTGGGAGAAAATGTAGGACCTCTTGGGGGGATAATTATACTGAGAGTTCAAAAGTTAACATTTTGATATTATTTTCGTCCTCTTTTGAATGGAACAATGGAGCATGTTTTCACCTGGAAGACAGCACATGACTTTCTTTTGGCAATGAGCACCACAGCCATGCACTCACAATTTTTGAATCTATTCCTGAGACATTAATATTAATTATGCATTGGGCCGATTTCCTGATAGAGTGATATACTTGGAGGTAATTTTATTGCCTGACAGACACGCAGATAGATTTGTTTGTTTGGTTGGTTGGTTGGTTGGTTGGTTTTTGAGACAGTCTTGCTCTATTACCCAGGCTGGAGTGCAGTGGTGCAATCTTGGCTCACTGCAACCTCCACCACCCAAATTCAAACAATTCTCCTGCCTCAGCCTCCTGAGTAGCTGGGATTACAGGCATGCACCACTACGCCTGGCTAATTTTTATATTTTTTTAGTATAGGCAGGGTTTCACCATGTTAGCTAGGCTGGTCTCAAACTCCTAGCATCAAGTGATCTACCTGCCTCAGCCTCCCAAAGTGCTGGGATTATAGGTATAAGCCGCCATGCCCAGTCTACAAATAGATTTGTTTTTAAGTTGTGATACGGGATTTTGTAAAGGAATTAAAATATTTTGAAAATATTTCATCCCATTCCAAGAATGGGATGAAGAGATAGGAAAAAATGTAACCCAAAAGTTTGCTTTAATTTGTTTTCCACACCAAATTCATAGAATAGCCTCCTCAAGAAATTCATAGATTTATGCCCTTAAATCATAAAAGGTGAAAGAGTCTTACAGGAGTTATCTCTCTGGTCCATCATCTACCTTTGCTCCTATCCCAATAAAACATCAAAGAACCTGGAGATTATTTAGTTCAATCTTTAAAAGCACGGAAACTGAAACTAGGTTATCAACTCCATAAGAGAAGAGAACACATTGTCTCATTTCCCATGGTATCCCCATTGCTGGCACATGACAGTATTATTTCTTTTTTTTCTTTTTCCTAATGGCTATATAAGGCCTAGAAACATTAGCTGGTTTGTCTAAAGTCACCAAACAAATGGTGAGCAAAGCCAGAACTAAAACCCAAGTTGTCTACAACCACCTGAGAAATAGAACACTGCAGCACTGAGAATCAACTTTGCAACCAAGAGAACTTCCAAAATGTTTCTACAACAAACCACTTTGTGTCTTTGATTCAAATTTCAACACAAACAAAAGCATTTTTTTGCTCTTGTTTGGGTTATGCTAATAATTATTTACCTACTTGCATTTTCTTTATTTGAAACAACATCCCATATACCCACACCAAAGAGCCAAATAGAATCAGATTCATTTTTAAATGAAATTTACAATTTCACTGAATTTGAATTCATACACACAGGTGTTTTGTTTTTGTTTTGCCAAGAAGGGACTGGCAGAGAACTAAATTAATAGTAGCTTTTTGTCTCCTACATAATCAACAATGCTGGTGGGCATGATGGCTCACACCTTTGTGATCCTAGCACTTTGGTAGGCCAAGGTGGGAAGATTGCTTGAATCCAGGAGTTCAACACCAGACTGGGCAACATAGCAAGACCCCATCTCTACAAAATTCTTTGTTAAAAAATCAGTGCTGTTTATATCAAGAACTTTAAAATGAAAAAATATCTGTGCTTAGGTCCTCCCACTTCTGGAAATTCTGATTTAATTGGTCTAGGCTGGGGAGACAGGAGGAGAAGGATTAAATTTTTTTCTTTATTTTAAATAATAACTTGATCGAGGTATAATTCAGTCACTATAAAGTTTGCTGTCTTAAAGTGTAAAATCCAGAGATTTTTTTAACATATTCACAAAGTTATGAATGAATCACCACTATCTGATTCCAGAATATTTTCATTACTTCAAAAAGAAATACTATGTCATTTACCATCACCCCTCTTCCTCCCTCCCTTAAGTCCCTGGAAACCACTAATCTACTTTGCTTCTATGAATTTGCCTACTCTGGACCTTTTTAATAAATAGAATCATACAATATATGGCTTTTTGTGTCTAGATTCTTTCACTTAGCATAATGTTTTCAAGGTTCATCCATGTTGTAACATGCATCAGAACTTTATCACTCTTTATGGCCAAATAATATTCCATTGTATTTTCCATTTGTTTTTCCATTCATCACTTTTCGGCTACTATGAATAATGCTGCTGTGAGCATTTGCATACAGATTTTTATGTGGACATACGTTTTCAACTCTCTTAGATATTTAGCAGGAGTGAAATTGCTGGATCATATGGTAACTCTGTTTAACTTTTTGAGCAATTGTTAAACTGTTTCCAAAGCAACTGCACCATCATACATTGTCATTAGCAGTGAATGAGGGCTCCACTTTATGCTTATCCTTGTCCACACTTGTTATTGTCCATCTTTTCTATTATAGCCATCCTGGTGGGCATGAAGTGATATCTCATCATGGTTTGATTTGCATTACTCTAATAACTAATGGTATTATTTATCTTTTCATGTGTTTATTAGCCATTGGTCTATTCTTTTTAGAGAAATGTCTATTCAGATCATTTGCCCATTTACTAACTAGTTATTTATCTTTTTCTTATTGAATTATAGAGTTATTTATACATTTTTTATCCTCTTTTTTTTTTTTTTTAACATAGTCTCATTCTGTCACCTAGGCTGGAGTGCAGTGGCACGATCTTGGCTCACTGCAACCTCTGCTGCCTGGGATCAAGCAATTTTCCTGCCTCAGCCTCCCGAGTAGCTAGAATTGGAGGTGCCCACCACCACCCTTACTAATTTTTTTATTTTTAGTAGAGATGGGATTTCTCCAAGTAGGCCAGGCTGGTCTCGAACTTTCGACCTCAGGTGATCCTCCTGTCTCAGACTTGATACAAGTTTCTTATCAGATATGTAATATGCAAATATTTTCTCTCATTCTGTGAATTGTCTTTCACATTGTCTTTCATATTGTCTTAAAAGTTCCCCCACTTGATTCTAATATTCTACTGGGTTAAAAGTCACTATGGCCTAGTGGAAATCTAAAAGCCTTCAGTTTTCCACGGCTAATTAAATCAGGTATAGGACTTGGGTATAGGACCCAGGCATCCATTCATTTTCCTTTTTTTTTAAGTTTATCTAGTAATTCTAGAGATGGCAGTCAAGTTTAAGAACCAGTGGTGTAACAGAGGAAAACTAACTTCTTATCCTCAAATAGGCCTCCACAGGCTTTTCCAACATCATTTCCTCAAAGCAAAACCCTCCTAATTAGGCAGATCATTTAAGCCAATATCCTAGGAACACACTGTGAGCATTCCTACCTCTGAGCGTTGTCTACTAACTCCTTGGCACAGAGCACCACTCCCTTCCCAGGTCTCAAAATGATTACTGTCAATATCGCTCACTTGACAGTTGGTCGAGTTCTCCCTTTTGAACAACTCTTGTTTCACATGCTTCAATTTGCTTAGCTTTGAATTCATGTGCATTTCCCCTAGGCCCCTGGTTTCCAGCCTCTTGACAGAAAAGACCACATATTATGCCTCTTTACCTAACACAGTATGACTAATAGACTCTCATTAAATAATTGTTAGAGTGAAAGATGGTTGATCCGACTGTACTATTGTCATCGGCAGCTAGGTCTGACTACCATCTCATTAAATCCTTTTTCAAAACCTATGTCAACAACTTTAACATCACGTATGATTTGTTCCACAAATATTTTGCAAAAGCACTGAAAAGTAAACATGCTAAGAATCAAAAATTCAACCTATCTTAATACAAACATCCAATTTGTATGTTGTTGTTGTTGCTTTTGATTTAGTTTGTTTCCTTTTTTTACTTAGAAGGAGTCATTGTCAGTTCTGATTGGAAGAGCAACCAACTCCAGCAAGAAATGCCAGTACCTCCCCTCCTTTTCAGAGAGTGCAGGTTAGGCATTTGTATTTCTGCTTGCTCACCAAACCCCCCAATTGTGTTTCTGTTGCTAATTATTCGGCTTCTGTTTTAATGCATATTCAAATTCTTCCTGATCTGCCTTTGTGAGCTGATATAAAGAAAAAGATGAGAATGAGAATAGGACTTCTTTATGGGGATAAAAAAGCAAGTGTGGGCTGGAGAGAAACCCCAGATGACTCCCCAGTTTGACTCCCTCTCCCAGCACCCACAGTGAGGTGGAGAGAAGAAAGGGAGAGGGAGGAAGGAAGAAAAGCTACGGCATCTTGAGTCCAGCGGTTTGCTGAATATGTCTTGTCTAACTTAGAGTGTGACATGCTCCTAAGATGCACATAGGAGAGAAGAATTGATTTCCCAAAAATGAATGGCACTCAGTTCCTGTCCCTGGACAGCTCACGATCTAGTGGGGAAGAAAGATATAAATAGACCCTACTTTAAACACAGTGACACCGTGATCTGCACAAAGCTTCTGGGGACAACTGGGAAACCAGCTAACGGATCTCCAGAGATGACTGTTGACCTGAGTCCTGAAGGATTATACATACATGGATTTGACCAACTTTTACTAAGTAAAAGTTAGCAGGGCTAAGATGTGTCTTTGTACTGGGGACTGGAGTAGGGTGGGAGAGTGTGGGTTTGGGCTGAGGATGAGTTAGGGAACTGTGGGGAGGATAAGACAAAGAGAGAATAAGGACAGTCTGGGCAATGGAGATGAGGAGGGTAAGAAAGAGTGTGGCAGACGTGGGGGATTACGGCTACCTCCTTTTTGCTGGTCCAAGAGTTATGAAAGACAAGATTGTCAAAGCAAGTATAGTTCATGCCATTAGAGAGCTTGAGCTGTCTTCTGCAGGTGACAAAGATCTAATGAAGGCTTTTAGGCAGAAAAGTGATGCGCATGAATTTTCATTTTATATAGATCACTTTAGCAACAACGTGGAAGGTAACTTTGAAGGATGCAAGAGTGAACACATGTAGACCAGTTAGGATACAGTTGCGGTAGTCTAGCCAAGAGGTGATAAGAGACTTGGCTATGGTTTGAAAGAAGTGAATAAACTCGGGAAATATTTACAGGCTACACTTTGAAAAACTCAACATTGGCTTAGATGTGGTAAGTGACGAAGGAGGAGTTAAAAATGGCTGTCCTTAGGCCACACAGACCAAACAGCAACTGTTTTCCCTTTGCCCTAAATCTCTTTTCACTCATCTCTTCTTCATTACAAGACCACAATAGGCAGCTCGGAAATCGAGGTGCACTTTGGACATCTGGGACGTGAAGAAGACATTCTTCCAAACTGAGTTATCATTGCAAAGAAAATACAAATTAGTTCAAAGTTTACTGAGAACACAGTGGACTCTTAAGAGCTTATTTCAGTATTTGTTGTTTTTCAGAAGGCAGAAGCAGCAATCCTTCTCTCCTGAAACTATTTTTCCTTCACAAGGCATAATTTAGTGAGACAACTAGATGATAGATTTTCCTTCTGTCCATAATGGGGACTCCAAATTTCAGCCTCAGCATTGTTCAGACTGATTGGATTTCTCTTGAACCTATTCTACTTCAGCACTACAGATTGAGCACTTCCTCAGGGAGGAGCAGTGCAAGGCCCCATTGTCTAGGCTGGCTGCTACATATTCAATATTCTCTTGGTTGATGGCATGTCCAGCAACTGAGCAAGGAAACAAAAAATGCTTTACTTTGTGACTCTTTGTCCTAAGATTTTGCTGGAAAAGAGCTTGAAAACCATGGGTTTTCATTAAGGCCATTTGATGAAAAGCCATCCAATTTATCGATTATGTTTACTTTCCTCCCTCTTCTGTGTCAACATAGATTATTTTTTAATTAGCTGGCTCTCAAACATAGATACTATGCTTGAAATAGTTTGCTTACTATGTGTTAATATGTAGCTAACAGCCTCCCAGTTTAGAGTTAAAGCTGAGTTCAAGGTGGCTGATAAAATCTCTTGTTTATCAATATTTATATCCTTATAGCATTTGGTCCCACCTTGGTTCACGTTAACAATTCAGACAAGCCCAAATGGGAAACTATCACATAGAACCTCAAAATCTATTTTTGCTTTGTGAGACACTAAATGAAAGAAATTTACTTTTGCTGCTGGAAAAAGATAACCAGTGACTCTAAGTGATACTGAGTATGTGTGATTCTTATGACTTCAAGTAAACACAGTAATTCTGATTTCTCTTATTTTCTTTTAAAATGGGGCATGTGTGAAAATGCACACCCCTTGCTCTATGACAGTGAAGTCAAAACATGGAGAACTCAAAGTAGCTGATAATCAGAATATCGGATGACATTTGGCTTTGTTATGTATTTTGGTTCTCTGACTTTTTGAAAATCCATAGTACTTCAAATAATGTAAGGACATATTATAAATGTAAGGACATATCACAAATGTAAGGACGTATCTAAACTCAGAAGAAACCCAAATATTTAGCTCCCTCATCATAACTTCTGTTTGATCCAGTTCATGCTAGCAGTGGAAAGCATTCTTCTTAGGCTGCTTGGATGTTAGCAGACCCTAGCCCTTTCCCTATGAATATTTGATTTTCCTTCTTGTGAGTATTCAAGTAAGGTCTACCTAGGTCAAACCTACTAGGTTAGAAGAAACATTGTCAACCCATCCATTTTCTTTGCTTACGTTATCAAAAGATTGGCCTGACTGACATGTCTCTAGCTGAATTAAGTTGTTTTGATGATGAATTTAGTGCTTTGCTTTTCAAAGCCTTTCCTAGCAGCTAAACCAGCTAAAGGTGTGGAGACAGGAAGCACTAACCTCAAACCTCTTTCCCTCACAGGTCCTGCTTAACAGGCAGCATGAAGAGTGAGATCGGAGGTGAGAAGGTGCTCATCTGCTGCTGTGAGCAAGGCAGTGAGAGCTAAAAGATTTCCCACAGATAATTTGTGAACCTTGTGATACAGCCGGCTTCGGGAAAATTGAAACTTGCTTGAACTTCCATGAAAATGGCAGTGGGTGGTGGGGAAGCTTGGTTTCAAAAACAACAACAACAAAACAAAACAAAACAAAAAACTTGCTGCTTACACCTCGTATAAACGGATCAATTACCATACTTAGTAACCAGGTCAACCCTCTGCACAGATGGGGTAGTAACCATCTCTAAGGTGTGGCTCCCAGCAACAAAGAACCCTGACCTTAAAAGGACCCTCCCACCAGCTCAGTTAATGCTTAGATTTCCGAAGAAAATGAAGCCTAAAATGCAATATGGGAAACACATTGGCTTAAATGAGTAACTATGGCTTACATTCACAGGGCTATAAAATGGTCTCTATTATTTTATCTCATCTGAACTCTGTATTCAACTGTGAAGTAAATAGACAGGACAGTCATCTTTATGCCTGTTTTACAGATGGGGAAACTGAGGTCAAAGAGGTAGGTGAGTTGTCCAAAGTTACAGGAAACATATATGATCCTTGAGATTAAAGCTCACCCCTCATGATTTCTAATCTATGGTTCACTTCCCTCTGCCATGTTGCATCAAAATTTCAACACAGTTTCAGTGGTTGGTTCTAGATCCTCTCAAAGTTGGACTTGATAGGGAGGATGCTACTAGATGTCTGGAGTAAGGGTTAGGGAAGAGATTACCATTAAGCAGGGGAGTGAATTGAATGGGAAGAGAACTAGAACAAAATAAATGTCATTTTCCCCACTGTTTTATTAGAGTCTTATCCTGGAAAAAAAAAAAAAAAAAACTCAACTGGAAGGAAACTTGAAGATGATCTATGCCAATCCCTTATTTTATAGAACAGGCCATTGGGGTGGGGATGAGGAAAAAGAAGGAAATGACTTTTCAAACAAGGTCACACAATTTATTTATTTAGGCACCTAGGAATAATGTTTTAAATCATAAATGGACAGAAACACAACTTCGTTCATTCAGCAAGACTGAATTTATTTCACGTTCATATCTAGAAAAAGTATGTTTCTGAACTTTTTTTGCATCTAATGCTCATATAGAAAACATTTTGCTTATAATTTCAAAGACTTCCTGAAGGTCATAGATGGATCCCAGATAAGGCCTGCAGAAAATATGATCACATCAAATGCATCTTACAAATTATTACTGAGTCACAAGTAATAATTGTAGCATTGAGATCCTCCATTCTAGCTTACCCAAGTGTACAAAAGGGATTGAGCATAGACATAAGTCAACACATAAAGTCACTTTTCAGTCTGGACTTCGCTAGGAAAATCCTTAACTTTAGGGCTTTGTGAATTACATTTGTTTGTCATGTTTAAGTTGATAATACTCTTATCTTTCCTTTTTTTAATCATAGCACCATAGAGAAATAAAATGGCACATAGGCACTAGTGAAACAGAGAGTAAAATCAGCAGCACTCAAGACTGGAATATGTACTGGGAAGCTAAAGAAGCAGAGAGCTGGAATGCACGTTTAATTAGCGATGTGATTTTCCTCCAGAACTTTTAAGAACTTTATCAGGTTCCATTTATGCACATCATAGACTTTCTTTTGCAGTTGAAAAATCAGGTTGTAAGATCCTAATCATCTCGTTTCCTTTTTAAAATTCTGACTGAACAGAATTTAACGTAAGAACTGAAAAAAAATGAAAGCTTTTAT
The DNA here is from genome assembly GCF_048565385.1 of Saimiri boliviensis. Lineage (NCBI taxonomy): Eukaryota > Metazoa > Chordata > Mammalia > Primates > Cebidae > Saimiri > Saimiri boliviensis. Next base: position 36,985,007 of record NC_133453.1, read on the forward strand.
TTTCAGCCATCTTGCCCTATGATATTTGTGAGCAAACTGTGTGAAGGTGACGCTGATTTCCCTGGCACAGAAAAGCACCTCCCTCCTGACCACAGAGCTTGTTAAGTTACTGTAACTTTCCTTTGAGTACGTTTCCTGTTCAGGCCGAGGGTACCCTTCAACACGTGACCATCTGACCACTGGCTCCTTTTCTGGCTCTGGAAGGGGAAGTTTCCCCTACAAGATAACCCGCTGGTTGCTCAGGAAACTGTGAGACAAACTGTGCTCCCTGAGAAGAAAGGGGGACTCAATGGTCTATGGCTCCGATAACCTTAGCTGGTGGCCTGGCTTCCTTCTGATAAGAGAAAGAGGAGTACGAAACATTCACCAGACTGTAGCACCTTTCACCATCCTCTTTGAGCTTCATGAGCTACCATGCTTTGAATGGACCCAGCCTTTCTTTCCCAGAAATTCATGTTAAAATGAAAAAAATGGCTGGGAATGGTGGCTCACACTTATAATCCCAGCACTTTGGGAGGCCAAGGTGGGAGGATCACTTAAGTTTGAGACAGGCCTGGCCAACATGGTAAAACCCCATCTCTACTAAAAATACAAAAATCAGCCAGGCATGGTGGCAGGTGCCTGTAATCCCAGCTACTCAGGAGGCTGAGGCAGGAAAATCACTTGAACCAAGGAAGTGGAGGTTGCAGTGAGCTGAGATCACAGCACTGCACTCCAGCCTGGGTGACAGAGCAAGACTCCATATCAAAAAAAAAAAAAAAAAAGAAAGAAAAAATGGTAATAATAATGTTAATAATGCAGGTTATGGTTTAAAAATAATTCTGTGGTCAATTCACCAGTTTTCTGTTGACTGTTATCTTGGAACTCTGCCCATTTTCACAAGAAATGAAGATGTAAGGAAAGTCTCTCCCAAAAAAAAAAATGTGGGGGGCTTTGAATAAGCATGATAAACATGCATATTTAGCTGTCCTCTGGTATCTATGGGGGATTGGTTCCAGGACCCCTGCAGATACCACAATCCATGGATGCTCAAGTCATGCAGTTGTTGGTTTTCTTTATCCATAGATTCTGCATCCCACAAATACTGTTTTTGATCCATGTTTGATTGAATCCACAGATGTATAACCCATAGATACGGAGGACCAACTATACGTTGTCTTGTTCGAGATCCCAAATGAAAACAGACGGCACACACAAATTTGGGCAAGAGTAGAGGGTCGTTTATGAAAGGACTGTTAGCAAAAGTGTGGTGACAGCAGAACCAAAAAGAGTAGTGCCAGAGCCTGTGACCTGAAGCAGCAGAATTGTGACCACCATGAGGTCTAAAGAAGCCAGGGGAGGGTAAAATTACCGGAATCTGAAGGAAAGAGAGTTGTGTAGAGCAGGCCACCATGACAGAAGCAATGACTTCCATCAAGGGAAGCAGACCAAGCAACCAGCCTTGGCCAAGACTGTGTATGTCACAACTACCAGTTCTATCAAGCACATCAACTCCTCTTGACAGAAAGCATGGTTTATTAAAACAAAATCTAAAGAGGTTTTAGTTTGAACAAGGAAAAATGATTATAGGTAACAACAGAAATAGAATCCTGATTAATAAATTTACTAAAGGCCTGACACAATGGATCACACCTGTAATCCCAGCACTGTGAAAGGCTGATGCAGGTGAATCGCTTGAGCCCAGGAGTTGGAGACTAGCTTGGGAAACATGATCAGACCCCATCTCTACAAAAAATACAAAAATTAGCTGGGTGTAGGCGTACCTGGGTGTGGTGGCATGTGCCTGTAGTCCCAGCTACTTGGGAGGCTGAGGTGGGAGAATCACTTGAGCCCAGGAGGTCAAGGCTGCAGTGAGTGGTGATCGCACCACTGCACTCCAGTCTGAGCAACAAAGTGAGACCCCATCTCAAATAAATAAATAATTTACTAAACAAGTTGCTTTTCATCAGCACTAATCTAGGCCCACCTTTACCCTTTACCCTTTGTGTTCTTACACAGGCAGACACTATAATGTAGAGGACACTTGTCCTTGTCCTTTTAAAAAAATTATTGTGGGCTGGGTGTGGTGGCTTATGCCGGTAATCCCAGCACTTTGGGAGTCCAAGGGGGGTGGATCAAGGAGGTCAGGAGTTCAAGACAAGCCTGGCCAAGATGATGAAATCCTGTCTCTACTAAAAATACAAAAATTAGTTGGGCATGGTGGCGGCCACCTGTGATCTCAGCTAGTTGGGAGGCTGAGACAGAGAACTGCATAAACCTGGAAGGCAGAGGTTGCAGTGAGCCGAGATTGTGCGACTGCACTCCAGCCTGTGCACAGAGTGAGACTCCATTTCAAATAATAATAATAATAATGTGCTACATGTAACTGTCAGAAAGTAACTCAAAGGTCAGATAGTTCAGTAGCAAAAAGTTCCATCTGAGTACCAAGACCTAAGGTGTTCATTTTTGAGAGGGGAAACTTATCAAAAACAATCAATGAGTACTTTCTGAAAAGAAATTTTGATGTATCAGAGAATTGTTCTTCGGTAGTCTGACTTCTGCTGTGACAGTGTCATTCATTCATTGATTCATCAAATAAGTAAGGGACCTAATGTACTTGGTTCTTAGGAGATGGGAAAATGTAAAAGACAGAGCTGTGTTTTATCCTAATGTTTCATCCTAGGAGAAATCCTAAGGCAGGTACACAATCACCTACTCTCCAAAGCCATCTGTGGTACATGAACCCTATAAAGGGTCATTGATAGTCACATGAAAGAGGTTTTTTTTCCAGACAAGACGATTCTGTAGGCTTTTATTGAGACTTGGCATTTAGCTGGGACACAAGGTCTGGGGGAAATTTAGACAGGTTAAGATTTGAGGGTTTAGCCGGGCACGGTGGCTCAAGCCTGTAATCCCAGCACTTTGGGAGGCCGAGGCGGGTGGATCACAAGGTCAAGAGATTGAGACCATCCTGGTCAACATGGTGAAACCCGTCTCTACCAAAAATACAAAAAAATTAGCTGGGCATGGTGGCGCATGCCTGTAATCCCAGCTACTCAGGAGGCTGAGGCAGGAGAATTGCCTGAACCCAGGGGGCGGAGGTTGTGGTGAGCCGAGATCGCGCCATTGCACTCCAGCCTGGGTGACAAGAGCGAAACTCCGTCTCACAAAAAAAAAAAAAAAAAGAGATTTGAGGGTTTATTGGGGACTGGCAGAGCATTCTGTTTATGTAGGAGGGAAACAGGTGAAGATGGCTGATACCAGTCATGGGGAGCCTTAAATGCCAAGAAAAGGCATATGGATTTTACCAGAAAGGCCATGGGAGATGCTGAAGATGTCTGAGTTGAGAATGATGTGGTACATGCTGCTTTGGGAAGGTTAGCACAGCCTTGAGGAGTGCAGCAAGCAATCTTGGCTGCCCTTGGCTTTGAGCAAGGGCAGAGCTGAGGCAGAGACCAATCAGGAGGCTGATGCAATAGCACTGATGTAAGTTCATAAGGCCTGAACTGCAGAGGTGGAAGCTGGTATGAAAGAGCTGGACAAGCTATTGGTGCTTAGTTTCACAGACTGATGGTGAAAAGGAATGGAAACTGACATGGAGTTCATGCACTGGGTAAGAGTATGAGTGGAGGTATCATTGACAAAATGAAGTAAGTTAAGAGGAAATTTGTTCACCCTGAAGGAAAGATCCAGAAGGAGTTAGAAGTATAGGACTAGAGTTCGAGGAAGCCAGTCAGGGACAGAAATGCATATTGGGAAGTTCATTTGTGTTAGGATGACAGTTAATATTAAAATTGCTAAAAACCATCACCTGCGCTGTAATCCACCCTTACCACTCAGAGACACCACCCAGCAATGCAGGATGTGAGTGCTCTGGGACCAAAACTTTCTAAACTCAAAGCAACATAAACTCAGGTGCAGCGTGACCCAGTCCCTACCGTTCACAGGTCAGGTCTGCAATTTTCCTCTGATCTCCTAATGGTAAAAGGAAAATCGAAGGGGACAACATAGGAAGAGCACCTTAACTTACATGAAAGTGGAACCGATACCAAGAGCCACCATACAACTCCCCAAAATCAAGTCTTACTGTCCTAAAATGTTGCCTATAGTCCAAATAGGAAGTAACCAGGGAATTATGGCTTTCTGTACATATATATTATTATAGTAATTCAGTTAATGGATCAAAAGAAAACCCACAGGTATAAAGAGACTTCCTTTATTAATGTATTGTTTTCTAAATATGCTTTAGTCTAGTAACCAAATTTGAGAACCATATTTTCCTCCTGTGCCTCATTCAAAACAACTCTGTAATGAAGACAACAGTATATTTTTCCTGTCTGTTCTATTCTGCCTAAATCACCTACCTCTGAAGAGTCTGCTCAGGACCACCTTGTCATATACAGAACCTCCCAGGTAAATGTCATGGCCCAGAAGTTTGAGTAATTACTGTGTTGGACCTTAACATTGCATAGGAAAATAGGAGACAGCAAAAGCAGCATTGCCCCCTCAAAGTCCAGCAGTCATTTCTAAACACATTAGCGTCTAGGATCCTAGTTAGCAACTTCTGCAAGAGATTTCAGAGATGATTGGTTTGTAATTTCTTGTATTTGTTGTCAGGTCATGAGAACATCCACATAGGGATGGGGTGGTTGAGTCACCTTGTTAGAGCTGATGAAAGTTAGATTTTTTTTTAAATTCCGCTTCAGAAGCATTTTTAAGTCAGAAAGTAGACCTGAGATATCCTCCAGCCCAAACCTTTCATGTATCAGATGAAGAAACCAACACCTAGAAAAGTTCTGTTGAAATGTGACAGACTAATACTCCTAATCATATCCCCCATCTTGAGAAATCCTTGGGATTAGTTTTCAAGTTTGAAAAAAGAGAGAGTAAAAGAATAGCAGACTGGCCTCCCAAAACCCAAGGTCAAGCAACCATATCCTTGTTCCAAAACACACAGGGAGATGCTAAGATTAACATCCCTGACTGGAAACTGGAGCCCTGCCCATAATGTTGGGCAGGGTTGGTTTGAACCCTGTGACCCTGTGATCTCAGCCATGAGCTGAGGTCAAGCCTAGCCATAATGCGCATTGTTGAGGACTCAAGCAAGAATTTAAAGTACACATGGTCTAAGTCTTCAGAGTCAAGGTGTATATTACCCAGGTGCCCTTACTGATATAAGTTTAACATTATGACCTACTCTGAGAGGTTTGTTTTTAATCTCAGGTTTACTAGTATAGAATCACTCATCTACCCTAGCTTCATTCTAATTTATCTCTGCCCCAATAAATCTCTTCTCTTCCTCCTCATCTTAGAGATTTGTCCTCCTCTCTCTAATACGCCCATCTCCCATGCAACAAATTTCCCTCCCCATCTCCTTAAGAAAACTGCCCTTACCCTCTTTTTGCCCTTTCACTCCTCCTCCTTTCTTTGTTAATAACAGCCTTCTTGGCCGGGTGCGGTGGCTCACGCTGTAATCCCAGCACTTTGGGGGGTCGAGGAGGGCGGATCACGAAGTCAAGAGATCAAGACCATCCCGGGCAACATCATCTCCACTAAAAAATGCAAAAATTAGCTGGGCATGGTGGCACGCACCTGTATTCCCAGCTACTTGGGAGGCTGAGGCAGGAGAATTGCTTGAACCTGGGAGGTGGAGGCTGCAGTGAGCCAAAATTGCGCCACTGCACTCCAGCCTGGCGCCTGGCAACAGAACAAGACTCTGTCTCAAAAAAAAAAGAAAAAAGAGACTTCTTTACCCTCCAGCCCTGCAATACTACCCTCACCACACACACACACACACACACACACACACACACACACACTCAGGGTCACTTGGCTCCTTCCACATGTCAAACATACTTAAGTCACTCAGCCATTTGCAAACATTTATTATTACATGCACAAAATACCATAGTAGACATTTTAGGTGATGTAAGTTCCTAATTGTCTTCACCTTATCTACTTCCTCTCCTTTTCACTGTCTCTGTTTTGCCCCCCTCCACTTTTTCTTAACCCTGTCTTTCTTCTCCATATCTCTGCCTAAATTCAAAAGTCCCACCTGGCCTCCTTTCAGCCAAATCCCAAGCCGTTATTCTCTCCTCTTTCCCTCCTACATTTAATGCTATTAGCCACTACCTCTTTGAAACTCTTTCCCCTGTTGGCTTTAGCGATGCTCCACTAGCCTCACTACCCCCGTCCCCCACCTCTCTAACCACTTTCTCTCTCTCCTTCACTAGCTAATCATCCTTTTCAGCTGACTCCCATCACAGCCAGTTTCCAGATTCAGCTCCACCCTCTGCTTGCCTACCATTATGCTCTCTCCTTTTGACTCACCATCCATTCCCATAATTTTAGCTTCATTCCAAGGATAAGGATTCCGAAATATTTTCTTCTTACCCAGCCCATTACCCCAAAATTACTTGAAAATAAAGTTTGAACTTCTGAGATCAGTATTCAATCATTTGCTTAACTGGATTCTCCCCTACTTCTCCATGCCCTCACACATTCAGACTTGCATCTGTTCCAAGAGCATGAACCAGAACTCCTGGTTTAACTTCTAAATTAATCCAGTTTTTCTTTCCTGAAACAACACAGCATTAGTAAGAACAATGAACCCTGGAGTAAGGCCATCAGGATTTACATACTTAGTAGCTTTGTGACCATAACAAGATGCTCTACTGGCTCTGTGCTTCAGTTTCCCCATCTATGAAATAGTATAATCATAGTGATCCAATCATAGTAACTACCTCATAGGACTTGGGGGAAGATTAGATGATTTAATATAGGGAAAGCCAGGCAGAATAGTACCTGGCACATTATAAGTGCAAAATAAATGTTAGCTAGCAATTATTATTAACAGCAACATTCATTCAAATCTTGTCTACTGTCCAGTCTAATTCCCAACACTTCATAAAGGCTTATCTTTCTACATTAATCTTACCAGATTTATTTTATGTATTTATATATTTATTTTATGCTTCCTCATTTTGTTACTAATTCATTCATTTCCTTCTTCAACAAATATTTATTGAGTAACTACATGCTTATAGCATTGTGCCTAATACAGAGGTTATAAGAATGAATAAGACATGATTCTGCCCTGAAGGAGTTCATAGTCTAGTGGAAAAGAAAATAGATGTGTCAATATACAATAATAATCTGGAGAACTTGAGAGGGAAAGAAGTCCCTTTCTTTGCCATGTAGGATCTCAGAGAAGGCTTCTTCAGGTAAGAGGTGTAGAGAACATTTCAGATTATAAAAATAATATATGCAAAGTAAGTCATTAAGCCATCAAATAGTATGATGAGGTAGGAATTGCAAAGTGTTATCATTTATCTATTTCCAGATGTTACATCCTCCTGTTACATATAATCTGCTCGACTAAATCACAGAGGCTGTAAAAGCAGAAAGAACTAAATTAACTACATAGTTACTTGTACTACATAATACTTGTGTACTGCCTTTATTTTTCTTTTATTTATGTTTGTTTGTTTGTTTGTTTGTTTCGATGGAATCTCGCTCTGTCACCCAGGCTGGAGTCCATTGGCACAATCTCCACTCACTGCAACCTCCACCTCCTGGGTTCAAGCAATTCTCCTGCCTTAGCCTCCCAAGTAGCTGGGACTACAGGCATGCGCCACCACGCCCAACTAATTTTCGTATTTTTAGTAGAGATGGGGTTTCACCATGTTGGCCAGGCTGGTCTCAAACTCCTGACCTCAGGTGATCCATCTGCCTTGGCCTCCAAAGTGCTGAGATTACAGGCATGAGCCACCATGCCCGGCCTGTATTTCTTTTTATATTCTCTCAGACTCCAGTGGAAATTAAAATATGAGAAGTTTAATAAATATTTGTTAAGTTAAGCTACACCTCTATCAGAACTCCTCTTCCAAGACCAAAATAAAGGCTGAAGTATCCAGGAGACGCTTCTTCAAGGAGGTGGAACTTTCACCAAAAGTCTAAAGTGAAAGATGAGCAGGTACATGGTGGAATGTGAGCCAATGAGGTGATTCAGATGCTGCAGAAATGAGCTCACAATTAGATCAAAGGTCAAAGTGAACTATGATTGAGTAATTCTGAATGACACCATCAGGAACCATTAACCTAGTTATATTGTCAGCCAGAGTCCCCAAGACGATGAAGATGATGACAAAGAAAAAGATGACAGTAATGGTGATGCAGAGATAAGAGAGCAGCTCAAAGTTAAGAAATTCTTCACCACCTCGAAGGTTCTCTTCCAGCAATGAAAACAGAAGCATATATAACCTGCATGATGACACCAGACTACAAAAACATGCCTTTGAAATTAACATTGAAATAATGAGGTCAAAGAAGTCTAAACTCTATTTCCAAGCCTCTACCAAATGACTGAGTAGTTCTTGATTCTATCCAATGCACCTCTCCTCTAGTGTTTGGAGCCATCGAAATGAGATTAACAAGGAAAAAGTTAGACCCTTGCATGCAACCACCTCTCTGTGGGGCCTGGGTTACCTTGCCCCAGCTTCAGGCACCAATTCTCATGCCATAATTATGAGTCTCAAAGCTCCTAGTGAATTGTCTTGTTTTTTGTTTTTGTGTGTGTGTGTGTGTGTGTGTTTTGTTTTTTTTTTTTTTTTTTTTTTTTTTTTGGTGCTAACACCCTGTCATTGTTCAAAAGCAGTTACAGAAATCACTGTAAAAGAGACACACTGTAACACACCTTAACCAGAGACCCGTTCAGTCAGTCACAAAACCACCCTGATGTCATTTTTCCAGATGCTCAGCTAAACTATCTACTGACAAGAAAAGTTCCAGCTTCTGTGCTGTTGCATAAATAATAAATTTCTTGAAGAAAAAGGCAAACAAAAATTTAACCAACATGAAAAAGAGAAAAAGAGTCTATCCCTTGCCATGAGCTGCTGGAAAACAATTATGCTTTGAAGATGTGTCTGTCCTCTGATTTTCAGACAACAAAGTCTGAAATGAATTGTATCTCCTCATCAGTGCCTAGACTAGTGACTAAAGGGCTTTTGTGCTAGAGATGATAAACCACAAACAAAATTTTCTTCTGGGATGTTGGTGGCAATAAAAATTTTCATTTTGTAAATGTCAGCACACTGAATTCAGGAAATACTTGGAGGAAGATATCCACACAAGATAAAAGCCAAATGGTAATCATATGGCATTTCTCCACCTTGCAAAAAAAGAATAAAGATGTTAAAAACGAGGAGGATCTATGTCTTAAAGAAGGGAAGGCAGAGAGATCCTCTCCCCACCCATAGTAAAAGTTTGAATGTGAGAGCTTTGGAGTTAAAATCACAGATTCATTTCTATTTCTAATCTAACTGTAGCAATGACTCACTTCATTTCCTGGTATTGAGATATTGATATTAATTTTACAGTCCTTGCTGTAAATGACCTTGCTGGATGATTGCCTTAAAAAAATACATTGTGAAAAAAAATGGAGACATGAAAAAAATGATGGAAGAAAATAACAAACAAGGAGCCAACCAATATTTCATTTAAACCTGTAAGTAGGTATGATGTGGTACTGATAAGAGTGTGTATTTTGTGTATTTAAAGTGAAGAGTTCTAGAAATGTTAATTAAGTTTACTTGTTCCAGATCTGAGTTCAAGTCCTGGATATCGTTGTTAATTTTCTGTCTTATTGATCCGTCTAATATTAATGTTGAAATCTCCCACTATATTGTGTGGGAGTCTAGGTATCTTTATAAGACATATATCTGGGTATTCGTGTAGTGGGTGCATATATATTTAGGATCTTTAGCTCTTCTTGTTGTTGCATTGATCCTTTTATCATTTATAATGTCTTTCTTTGCTTCTTTTGATCTTTGTTGTTTTAAAGTCTATTTTATCAGAGGCAAAAATTGTAACATCTGCTTTTTTTTCATTATAAAGCACAATTATAGGCATACCTATTTTTAGACTGCATTCTAGCCCAGGCAATAAAGCAACACCCCCATTCTCTCTCCCTCTTCCTCTTTCTCTTTCTTCCTCTTCTTTATTCTTTCTTTTTTTATTATTCTTTTTTTTCTTTCCTTCTCTCTTTCTTTCTTTAAAGAAAAGAAAGAAAAGAAAAGGAAAGAAAAAAAAGAATTGAGGTATACATACACCATGGAATATTATGCAGCCATTAAAATGAGTGAGATAGCATACTTTCCAGCAAAAACAACAAAACAAAACAAAAAAACCACAGTGTGTTGACTGGGCGCAGTGGCTCATGCCTATAATTCCAGAACTTTGGGAGGCCAAGGTGGGCATATCACTTGAGGTCAGGAGTTCGAGACAAGCCTAGCTAACATAGTGAAACCCCGTCTCTACTAAAAATAATAATAATAAAAAATAATTAGCCATTCCTGGTGGTAGGTGCCTGTAATCCCAGCTACTCAGGAGGCTGTGGCAGGAGAATTGCTTGAACCCTGGAGGCAGAGGTTGCAATGAGCCAAGATTGCACCACTACACTCCAGCCTGGGTGACAGAGTGAGACACATCTCACACACACACACACACACACACACACACACCCCACAGTGTGTTAACTGGGCATGGTAGTAGAAAAAAAAACAAATCCTTAAGCAATGTCTATATCTTTGAAATATTAATCAAATTTACTTGAAATGACAAAAACATCCAATTTCTTTTAACAGAAAAACTGGCCACAGTGCATTGGAAATCATGTAAATATGGCATTCTGTTGATTTTTTTTTTTTTTTTTTTTTGATGTTTGTTTTTTCACCTTGCTTTCCCAAGCCCAGCCTTGGAGCAACACTTAACTGTGAGAATCAATCCAGTGGAATTGTAAAAGAAAAATTAAATTAAAAAGTTTAAAAGAGAGAGAGACTGTGAGAAACAAATTACTTCTTTCTGTATACAACTAGCTCAGGGGAGTCATTTGCTGAAGACTAAAAATAAAGTTTTTAATTACTTTGCTTTGCTGATGACTTTTTATTAAATGTCAGTTATTTTCCTGCCTTCTGTGCCTCTCTCAGAAAAATAAGAGCTGAGGGGAAGGCATTGGAGAAATTAGCTGTGTCCAAACTGGCAATTTTTACAGTTTTTTGCCAAAGTTTTGGAGAAATGAAAATGAATGACCTCATGGAAAAATAAGTGGTGTTATGCCAATTTTCCTCTTGATGCTGGATGATTAGGCTTGTTAAAAAGTAGTCAACATATCCTGAAACATGTGGCCGATGCCATGTATTTTGTGCATATTATCCTTCTATCATCAATCCCAGATCATTTCCCTTTTAAGGGTCTGTAGTTTTGGGCTGGACTCATATCCGAAAGTCCAGCAAAATCCTCTCTGTGGATCTCAGTTGCACAGTTATCCAAGTCTAGTAGAAAACATGCAAAGGGCTTGTCTAAGTTAAGGTTTCCTCACTCTTCCTAAATCATACTTCTTTAATTTAGCTATAAGTATCTCTCTACACTATCATCCAAATCATAGGGAATCAGGTTAGACTTAACCTTTATAGAATAAATATTTTAAGCTATGTTATGAACAAATAAGTTACATTATTAAATTAATGGAAAAAGAAAAACTATTCTTTATATACATGTAGGCACACAGGCGCGCAAACAGTCACACATCTCAACACAGGCATAACAGTGGTTCTCAGACCTAGGCAGGACAATTACACTTTGACCAGAGAATTTCCTTATCTATAATTTCTTAATGGAAGGTAAATACAGAGAAAGAGAAAGCACACAAGAAGCTTTGCACCATTTGATTAGAACGGATCATAATTTTTTTTTTTCTCTTTTGCCCAGGCTGGAGTGCAGGGGTGCCATCTCAGCTCACCGCAACCTCTGCTTCCCAGGTTCAAGCAATTCTCCTGCCTCAGCCTCCCAAGTAGCTGGGATTACAGTCGTGTGCCACCACATTATTTTGCATTTTTAGTAGACACAGGGTTTCACCATGTTGGCCCGGCTGGTCTCCAACTCCTGACTTCAAGTGATCCACCCGTCTCGCCCTCCCAGAGTGCTGGGATTACAGGCGTAAGCCACCATGCCTGGCCGGATCATACATTTTTGGTGTTATCATTATTTTCTTGCTCAAAAGTTTTCTTACTGGAAAAGACTGTGTAAAAGTGTTCCCTTCACTCCCATCCCTTTCCTTCTTTATTAGATAGCTACTCAGTATCTAATGCTAAAAGGTATTGGGAAAGTGAATTGGCATTTGAAAAGTCAATCTATTTCAAAGTGAAAAACAAAGACCCTACGTTTGTGAACTCTCCAACCGCTTAGCTAGCTAGCCCCCTTTTAGTAAACTTTCTAAAGAAAACATACAAAGCTTTGAGTCTTACCAAAACCTTTTCAAAAGAGAGTGAAAAAGTGGATGACAGGTAAGTGTTCCCAAAGCACGTCAGAAAAGTATTTAGTGTACCAGTACCATTGTTAAATAGTTTTCGGTCAGGGTAGCCTTCCCTTGACTGTCTAACAAATTAAGAAATTTCAACTATTTACTTTAAAATAAGTTTGAGGGGTCTCTGGGGAATGGAGGCAGCAAACCACCATGGCATGTGTGTACCTATGCAACAATCCTGCAAGATCTGCACATGTACTACAGAATATAAAGTACAAAACTAAAATAAATAAATAAATAAAATAAAAACAAAACTAAAATAAATAAATAATAAAATAAAAAATAAGGTTTAGACCTTTTTAAAATAAATTTTAAAGACTCCTAAGAATATATCTGGTAGCTGTAAATGCTTGGTACCGGATAAGAGAATACCTTATCTCATTGCCAACTCATGTCTTTCATTATATCAACACGTTTTATAAATATACGCAATTTTTGCTCACTGGTACATCAGGCCATAAAATAAATGGGTATATATGTAACTACTGTACCAAGAGATTGGGGAATCATACTCTTTGGGCTATATACACTTAATGTTTAAGAATAACACCAAATACAGCAGTGCAGGAACTGCCACAATAAATAACAAAGAAAACTGAAGATACTGGCTTTTCAATGTATCTTTCAGGGAAAAATAATTGTCCTTATTTAAGCAGGACTGTTGACCCCTATCAGTCCAGTTGTTGAGCCACGTGGGGACCTTTTTCTAACTCTGAGAACAAGTTGAAAGAACATCTTACTCCAGCCCACCAAAGTAACAAGTTCTTTCTGTTAGGAATTGCGATTGTGATTTTCTGAAAATTTAATCGTGGATTTACCTGGGTCCATGAAATTACAAATCACAGCATGTTAGATGAAACAGCATAATAATCAACAACACCGGCTCTGGAGTCAGACTAAGGTAATCCAGACCCTGTCTCCAAGAGCTGCCACCTGTACATCCCTGGGCAAATTCCCTTAGCATGCCCACCCCTTAGTCTCTTCAGCTGAAATGAAGTTAACTGCAATATCTACCTCCTAGTTATGAGAACTGTGTGCTGCTCAAAGTGCAAGATATATTATCCTCCTCATCATCTTCATTGGGAACTTAAAGAACTTTAATCTAAGAAAATAGATTTTGGCCGATTATAAAAGAAAACTAATTTATTAATATTGGTATTGTAGCAGCTTCTGTGGTGACTCCAGGATTCACTTTGGAACTCATTCAGTTAAGGTAGCTAGAGTAATTACAATTCGCATTTATCTTGAGAGCCAAGCACTGACTGAGCTAATCCATTCACATGGATTATTTCATTTTATCCTCACAATGACTTTGAGGTGAGGTTTATTATCATTCCACTTTACCGATAAGGAAACTGAGGTTTAGAGAGTTTAAATTGTAGCCTAAGTTTAGCTAGTGAGAATTGGACCTGTGGTAGGAACACAGGCAGCCAAAATCCAAATCTTCCAGAACCAATCAATTTATGGCAGCTCTCTTAAATTAAAAAAAAAGAAGAAGAAAGAAACTATACATAAGTTAAAAAATTCTTGGCTGGGTGTGGTGGCTCATGCCTGTAATCCCAGTACTTTGGGAGGCAGAGGCAGATGGATTGCTTGAGCTCAGGAGTTCAAGACCAGCCTGGGCAACATAGTGAAACCCCGTCTCAATGTAAAAAATAATAATAATAATAAATTCTTGGGACACTATGAACTAATAGCTAGAAAAACATCATTTATTTCCAAGGGACTTTTGTTAAGAGACTATATTGTAGTCTGAGAATCAGTGAGTTTCAAAATAACACATTGCCATATTACAGCAAAACTACACTTCAAATGTTCAAATTTCACACATTATTAGAAGTTTAAAATAAACCAAGCCTACTGCAAAACCTCAAAAAAAATTTTTAGAGAAGGAAAGAAATTAAAATTGTTTACCTGTTGCTTGAATTGAGGGGAATAAGTTGAGAACCAAGAGCAGCCTGAGCATCTTTGTCCTGACGATGGGCTAGGATTCCAGCTCCTCCTCCTTGAGGAACCTGCAGTGTGAGGGGAACTGAAAGACGCACCTGCCAAGGCCTGACAGTCTCCGTCATCCACGGCCACCACCACTGCCACCATCCCCTTAAGGCACATGATCAGGGGACTCAAACCACAAGGCATCCTGACTGCAGCATTTCACACAGGATATAACATTGTTTGATGACTTTAGACTTTTACTTCTGTTTATAAAGACCTTTCTATTCTGTCACTGAAAAATTGTGGGTAATTACATGATGGGCTCATGGGAATTATTCTTTGTTAATGGATATCAGAGTTGTGGAAAAGGAGTGCTTGAAATCCAGGAGAGATTAAAGGGGAGACAAAGCGTTCTTAAGATAGAATAGGCTGGGAGCGGTGGCTCATGCCTGTAATCCCAGCAATTTGGAGGCCAAAGTGGGTGGATCACTTGAGGCCAGGAGCTTGAGACCAACCTGGCCAACCTGGTGAAACCCCGTCTCCACTAAAAATGTAAAAAATTAGCCAGGCATGGTGGCAGGTGCCTGTAATCCCAGCTACTAAGGAGGCTGAGGCAGGAGAATCACTAGAACACAGGACATGGAAGTTGCCATGAGCCGAGATCATGCCACTGCACTCCAGCCAGGGTGACAGAATGAAACATCTCAAAAAAAAAAAAAATGAACGAATGAAGTCTCTCACAGAGGAGAGATTTTCATAGGATGGGGACAGGTTGTGTAGAAAAGACAATGGTAAGAACTCTATTGAGGAATTGGGAAACGTCTGGATAAATGTTTAAAGAAGTTATAAATATTAGGAATGTAACATTTGTATGGGACATAAGGTAGCCCTCTGGAGCTTTTGGCACACAGTGCTTGATTTATGTCAAGCTTCCTCTAACTCACTTCTAGGAACTTTGCAAAATCCATCCCACTTGCAAGCAACCAGCCAGCTGAGTATCTGGCGGAGGTTCCCTAAGCTAAGGGAAAGTCAAAACAACACTGTGTGTTCTTAGCAGGACGGTAAGGCAACCAAAAGTCCCTTGGCAGCTCATGCTCTGTATGTCCCTCAAGGTTAAGTAACAGGGCACAAAAGGAGGCGGCTCCGTGGCAGGATTTCTGAGACTCATAACCACTCCTCTGCACTCTGCTTCAACTCCCAGGCCCTTTGCAGAGAAAGTTATTCCACCAGCATGGCCAACTGCTCTCCTCTTGTGGTACTCAATAACTTCCTCAAGAGTTTTCCAGTAATTTTTTTTTCTTCTTTCTTGATAATCTAAGCTTTGTGTAACTACTCCAGCTGGGGGTTTTGTGTATGTGGGTTTGTGGTTTGTTTTTTGTTTGTTTGTTTTTTGTTTTTTTTTTGTTTGTTTGTTTGTTTTTTTTGAGATAACTTGTGGCTAGGCGCGGTGGCTCATGCCTGTAATCCCCAGCACTTTGGGAGGCCAAGGTGGGTGGATCACGAGATCAAGAAATCGAGACCATCCTGGCCAACATGCTGAAACCCCGTCTCTACTAAAAATACAAAAATTAGCTGGGTGTGGTGGCACGCGCCTCTGGCCCCAGCTACTCGAGAGGCTCAGGCAGAAGAATCACTTGAAACCAGGAGGCGGAGGTTGCAGTGAGCCGAGATTGGACACTGCACTCCAGCCTGGCGACAGAGCAAGACTCCATCTCAAAAAAAAAAAAAAAAAAAAAAAAAGATAACTTGAATTGCTTTTTATTCTGACTATAAAATTAAGACATCTTTCATAGAGAATGTTTAGAAAAATTATAAACATTAAAACAAGATTCATCCATAATCTTACCACCCTAATATAGATAATGCTAATATTCTAGTCCACTGCCTTGCATCTGTCTATTAAGATTTTTACATATTTAATATCATATTTTGCTTATAATTTTCAACAGATATGTACTATTATCTGTTATATCTTGAACATTTTCTCATGTCATTTAAGTATTCTTTATAAACATCATTTGTAATTGATACATCATATTCCATTCTATAATTCCATTCTATAATTATATCACAAATTCTTTAACAAACCCCTAGTGTTGTTACCTTTTTTTCTTTGCTATTTTAAAGTGCTATAGTCAAACTCTCTGATGACCTAGTTGTAAGAGGAGGCAGGCTTCACATCCTTCTCTCCTGATCTGATAAATGACAGATCAAAACTATTTCCTCTCCTGGTAGACCTTCTTTGTTCACAGTTCAATTTTCTCACAGACACAGTCTTTGTGAACCTCCCTAACACATCTTTCTGCCCTTTGGAGAAATTTGTCCTTGGAATGATTCACTCACACTTCTGAACTGTAGGTAAGTGACAAAACCATGCTCCAAGTCCTGGAGGAGATTCATTTCTAAAATTCTACTCAGCTATTCTGGCTCTGACCCTCCATCCAGTTAGGGGAATCCATGCCTTACCCAGGGCCTGATGTCTATCTGGGGAAAATTTACAGATGGCAAGGTGACCTTTTCTAAAAGGTCATCCCCATTCCAGAGCCAACAGCCTTCCTAGATCTTAGAACAAGAGGCTCTGAGACTCATTATACAGGCTGAGAATAGATGTAGTAGAAACAAAGATGCCCAGTAGTTTTCTACGACCAACAACAAAAGACTAAGGAGTAAGTTAATAACTGTCTTCAAGCATATTAAAGATGACTATATAGCATCTAGTTAATATTACATAAATAGTAGTAATCAGGTGAAACTTAGCTGAAAAGAAACAGTTCACTCATTTGGTCTGCCTTATCTTGCAAACAAGGAAGCTGCAGTCCAGAGAGGTCAGTTGACTTACATGAATTCACAAAACAATAATTAAGTATAGTTGGCCTTATTATTTGACCAGCCATATTTGATTTTCATTCCATAGAATAAAAAGAAACACAAACTTTGACAGTTGCCTTCCTTTGTTTTAACATGTATGACCCTAAAGAGGCAAATCTTTATACATTTGCTTGTGAAATCCAATGGCATTCACATATACCAAGAGTAAGAAATGACAGGGATAAAATAAGAACCTTAAGCCCATCAATATACAGGATACAGAGACCCTACTACATTTTTAGTAAAAATAATAGCTAGCATTTCCATACCAAGAACTTTACATTCCAGATCTCATTTAATACACAACCTGTGAGGAAGATTATTATTATTATTATCCTATTTTACATATGAGAAAACTGATCTGAGGAAGGGTTAAGTATTATCAGAACAAAATAATATCATTTTTCACAGAATTAGAAAAAGCAATCTTAAAACTCTTATGAAACCAAAAAGAGCCTGAATAGCCAAAGCAATCCTAAGCAAAAATAACAAAGCTTGAAGCATCACATTACCTAACTACAAATTAATGATAAGACTATAGTAACCCAAACAGCATGGTACTGGTATAAAAATAAGAAAAAAAAATAGATACATAGAATAATGGAACAGAATGAGAACACAAAGATAATGCCACATACGTACAACCAACTGATCTTCAATAAAGTCAACAAAAACATATGCTGGGGAAAGGACTCTCTATTCAATGAATGGTGCTGAGAAAATTGGCTAGCCATAGGCAGAAGAAAGAAACTGGGTACATACCTCCCACCATATACAAAAATTAACTCAATATGCATTAAAGCCCTAAATGTAAGACCTGAAACTATAAAAATCCCAGCCACCTTTTTTTCAGTTGAACAGGCCACTCTGTCTCCCAGATGTTCCAGTCACCAGTTGAAATGATGCCCGGATTTGTGTGAGTTTTTGTGTGGAAACCTGCTGCACTGGCTGAAACAGCTGTGCTGGAGACTCGTGGCACATTTCTGGAAAAAAAGGCTGCTGAAACAGGGAGCCAGCTGATCTGGCTCAGCTGGTCCCACCCCCCACAAAGACCAGCAATCTGAAACACTCTGGATTGAGAGTTTCACAGCAAGTACAGCTAGACCCAGGACAGTCCAGGTCTGTCGGGGGGAAGGGCAACACTGCCACTACCAAGGCAGTCTGCCATTACTGAGGCAGTCCACCATTACTGAGGCAGTCAACCATTATTGAGGCAGTCTGCCATTAATGAGGCAGTCCGCCACTACAGACATTCTGCCATTACAGAGGCAGATCACCATTACCAAGGCAGTTCTAACTATACCCCTATAAATAAAACTGCAAGGAAGTTCACACAGCAGTTGGGCAGAGCCCATGGCAGCTCAGCAACACCTCTGCTGGCAGACTGTGACTAGGCTACCTCCTCTCTGGGCAGGGCATCTCTGAAAAAAGGCAGCAGAATGACAGGACCTTATAAGTAAAGCCCCACCTTCCCAGGACAGAACACCCAGGAAAAAAAGGTAGTTATGAGTTCTGCTGCAGCAGACTTAAACATACCTGCCCAGCAACTCTGAACAGAACAACAGAGCTCACAGCTCAGCACTTGAGCTCCTATGAGGGACATACTGTCTCCTCAAGCAGCTCTCCAACCCCCGTATAACCAAAGAGACACCTCATAAAGGAGAGCTCAGTATGACATCTGGTGGGTATCCTTCTGGGACAAAGATAACAGAAGAAGAAACTGGCAGCAACCCTTACTGTTCTGTAGCTGCGGTAGGTGATCCCCAGGCAAGCAGGGTCTGAAGTGGACCTCCAGCAGTCCTACAGCAGGGGGGCCTGACTGTTAGAAGGAAAACTAAGAAATAGAAAGAAATAACTTCATCAGCAACAAAAAGGATGTCCACTCAGAAACCCCATCTGAAAGTTACCAGTCACACAGACCACAGGTAGATAAATCCACAAGGATGGGAAGAAACCAGTGCAAACAGGATGAAAATACCCAAAATCAGAATACCTCTCCTTCTCCAAAAGATCACTACTCCTCATCAGCAAGGGAACAAGGCTGGATGGAGAATGAGTCTGATGAATTGACAGAAACAGGCTTCAGAAGGTGGATAATAACAAATTTCTCTGAGCTAAAAGATCATGTTCTAAGCCAATGCAAAGAAACTAAGAACGTTGAAAAGAGGTTTGATGAAACGCTAATGAGCATAAACAACTTAGAGAGGAATATAAATGAATCAATGGAGCTGCAAAACACAAGAACTTCACGAAGCATACACAAGTTTCAATAGCCAAATCAACCAAGCAGAAGAAAGGATATCACGGATTGAAGATCAACTCAATGAAATAAAATGAGAAGGCAAGATTAGAGAAAAAAGAGTAAAAAGAAATGAACAAAGCCTCCAAGAAATAGGGGATTATGTGGAAAGACCTAATCTACATTGGATAAGTATATCTGAATGTGACGGAGAGAATGAATCCAAGCTGGAAAACACTCTTCAGGATATTATCCAGGAGAACTTCCCCAACCTAGCAAGGCAGGCCAACATTCAAGTCCAGGAAACACAGAGAACACCACAGAGATATTCCTCAAGAAGAGCAACCCCAAGGCATGTAATCATCAGATCACCAGGGTTGAAATGAAGGAATAAATGCTAAAGGAAGTTAGAGAGAAAGGTCAGGTTACCCACAAAGGAAAGCTCATCAAACTCACAGCAGATCTCTCAGCAGAAACCCTACAATCCAGAAGAGAGTGGGGGCCAATAATCAACATCCTTAAAGAAAAGAACTTTCAACCTAGAATTTCATATTCAGCCAAACTAAGCTTCATAAGCAAAGGAGAAATAAAATCCTTTATGAACAAGCAATTGCTCAGAGATTTCATCACCACTAGGCCTGCTTTACAAGAGCTCCTGAAAGAAACACTAAACATAGAAAGGAGCAACCAGTGCCAGCCACTCCAAGAACGTACCAAATGGTAAAGAGCACAGACACAATGAAGAAATTACATCAACTAATGGGCAAAACAACCAGCTAGCATCAAAATGGCAGGATCAAATTCACACATAACAATATTAACCCTAAATGTTAATGGGTTAAATGCCCCCATCAAAACACACACACTGGCAAATTGGATAAAAAGTCAAAACTCATCAATGTACTGTATCCAGGAAACTCATCTCACATGCAAGGATACACATAAGCTCAAAATAAAGGGATGGAGGAAGATCTACCAAGCAAATGGAGAGCAAAAGAAAAGCAGGAGTTGCAATCCTAGTCTCATAAAATAGACTTTAAACCAACAAAGGTCAAAAGAGACAAAGAAGGGCATTTCATAATGGTAAAAGGATCAATGCAACAAGAACTAACAATCCTAAATATATACACACCCAATACGGGAGCACCCAGATACATAAAGCAAGTTCTTAGTGACCTACAAAGAGACTTAAACTCCCACACAATAATAGTGGGAGACTTTAACACTCGACTGTCAGTATTAAACAGATCAACAAGACAGAAAATTGACAAGGATATCCAGGACTTGAACTCAGGCCTGTACCAAGCAAACATAATAGACATTTAAAGAACTCTCCACCCCAAATCCACAGAATATATTCTTCTCAGCACCGCATCACACTTACTCTAAAATTGACAACATAATTGGAAGTAAATCACTCCTCAGCAAATGTGAAAGAACAGAAATCATTACAAATAGTCTCTCAGTCCACAGTGCAATCAAATTAGAAC
Source organism: Saimiri boliviensis (assembly GCF_048565385.1). NCBI lineage: Eukaryota > Metazoa > Chordata > Mammalia > Primates > Cebidae > Saimiri > Saimiri boliviensis. The sequence continues at coordinate 37,005,879 of NC_133453.1, forward strand.
TCAGAATTCAGAAACTAACTCAGAACCACACAACTTCATGGAAACTGAACAACTGGCTCTTGAATGTTGACCAGATAAACAATGAAATGAAGGCAGAAATAAAGATATTCTTGGAAACCAATGAGAAGAAAGACACAACATATCAGAATCTCTGGGACACATTTAAAGCAGTGTCTAGAGGAAAATTTATAGCAATAAATGCCCACATGAGAAGCAAGGAAAGATCTGAAATTGACACCCTATCATCAAAATTGAAAGAGCTAGAGAAGCAAGATCAAAAAACTCAAAAGCTAGCAGAAGACAAGAATAACTAAGATCAGAGCAGAACCGAAAGAGATACAGACACAAAAAAATCCTTCAAAAAAATCAATAAATCCAGGAGCTGGTTTTGAAAATATTAACAAAATACACTGACCACTAGACAGATTAATAAAAAAGAAAAGAGAGAAGAATAAAATAGATGCAATAAAAAATGATAAAGGGGATATCACCACAGACTCCACAGAAATACAAACTACCATCAGAGATTACTACAAACAACTCTATGCACATAAACCAGTAAACCTGGAAGAAATGGATAAATTCCTGGACTCTTATACCCTGCCAAGCCTAAACCAGGAAGAAGTCAAAACCCTGAATAGACCAATAACAAGGGCTGAAGTTGAGGCAGAATTAATAGCTTACCAACCAAAAAAAGCCCATGTCCAGATGGGTTCACAGCTGAATTCTACCAGACATACAAAGAGGAGCTGGCACCACTTCTTCTGAAACTATTTCAAACAATCCAAAAAGAGGGAATCCTCCTCAAATCGTTTTGTGAGACCAACATCATCCTGATACCAAAACCCGGCAGAGACTCAACAAGAAAAGAAAACTTCAGGCCAATATCCATGATGAACATAGATACAAAAATCTTCAATAAAATACTGGAAAACCAATTTTAACAGCACATCAAAAAGCTTACCCATCACTATCAAGTAGGCTTCATCCCAGAGATGCAAGGCTGCTTCAACATACGTAAGTCTATAAATGTAATTCACCACATAAACAGAACCAAAGACAAAAACCACATGATTATCTCAATAGATGCAGAGAAGGTGTTTGACAAAATTCAATGGCCCTTCATGCTAAAAACTCTCAATAAACTAGGTGTCAATGGAACATATCTCAAAATAATAAAGGCTATTTATGAAAAACCCACAACCAATATCATACTGAATGGGCAAAAACTGGAAGCATTCGTTTGAAATCTGGCACTAGACAAGGATGTCCTCTCTCACCACTCCTATTCAATATAGTATTGGAAGTTCTAGCCAGAGCAATCAGGCAAGAAAAAGAAATAAAAGGTATTCAATTAGGAAAGGAGGAAGTCAAATTGTCTCTATTTGCAGATGACATGATTGTATATTTAGAAGACCCTATTGTCTCAGCCCAAAATCTCCTGAAACTGATAAACAACTTTAGCAAAGTCTCAGGATACAAAATCAAATGTACAAAAATCACAAGCATTCCTATACACCAAGAACAGACTTAAAGAGAGCCAAATCACGAACGAACTGCCATTCACAATGCTACAAAGAGAATAAAATACCTAGGAATACAACTAACAAAGGATGTAAAGGACCTCTTCAAGGAGAACTACAAACCACTGCTCAACGAAATAAGAGAGGACACAAACAGATGGAGAAACATTCCATGCTCATGGTTAGGAAGAATCAATATCATGAAAATGACCACACTGCCCAAAGAAATTTATAGATTCAATGCTATCCCCATCAAGCTACCATGACCTTCTTCACATAATTGGAAAAAACCACCTTAAACTTCATATGGAACCAAAAGAGACCCCACATAGCCAAGTCAATGCTAAGCAAAAAGAACAAAGCCAGAGGCATCATGCTACCTGACTTGAAACTATACTACAAGGCTACAGTAGTCAAAACAGCATGGTACTGGTACCAAAACAGAAATATAGACCAATGGAATGGAACAAAGGCCTCTGAGGCAATGCCACATATTGACAACCATCTGATCTTTGACAAACCTGACAAAAACAAGCAATGGGGAAAGGATTCCCTATTTAATAAATGGTGTTGGTAAAACTGGCTAGCCATGTGCAGAAAGCAGAAACTGGACCCCTTCCTGACACCTTACACTAAAATTAACTCCAGATGGATTAAATACTTAAACATAAGACTTAACACCATAAAAACCTTAGAAGAAAACCTAAGCAAAACCATTCAGGACATAGGCATAGGCAAGGACTTCATGACTAAAACACCAAAAGATTTGGCAACAAAAGCCAAAATAGACAAGTGGGATCTAATTAAACTACAGAGCTTCTGCACAGCAAAAGAAACAATCATTAGAGTGAAGCAGCAACCAACAGAATGGGAAAAAAAAAATTGCAATCTACCCATCTGACAAAGGACTTATATCCAAAATCTACAAAGAACTAAAACAGATTTACAAGAAAAAAAAAAACAAAAACACTGAAAAATGGGCAAAGGATATGAACAAACACTCTTCAGAAGAAGACAGGTGTGAAGCCAACAAACATATGAAAAAATGCTCGTCATCACTGGTAATTAGAGAAATGCAAATCACAACTACATTGAGATACCATCTCATGCCAGTTAGAATGGCATTCATTAAAAAAATCTGGAGACAACAGATGCTGGAGAGGATGTGGAGAAATAGGAACAATTTTAAACTGTTGGTGGGAGTGTAAATTAGTTCAACCATTGTGGAAGTCAGTGTGGCAATTCCTCAAGGACCTAGAAATAGAAATTCCATTTGCCCCAGCAATCCCATTACTGGGTATATATCCAAAGGATTATAAATCATTCTATTATAAGGACACATGCACACGAATGTTCATTGCAGCACCGTTTACAGTAGCAAAAACTTGGAATCAACCCAAATGTCCATCAATGATAGACTAAACAGGGAAAATGTGGCACATATACACCATGGAATACTATGCAGCCATAAAAAACGATGAGTTCATGTCCTTTTTAGGGACATGGATGAACCTGGAAACCATGGTTCTCGGCAAACTGACACAAGAACAGAAAATCAAACACTGCATATTCTCACTCATAGGTGGGTGTCAAACAATAACACATGGACACAGGGAGGGAAGCATCACACACTGAGGTCTGTTGAGGTGGGGACTAGGGGAGGAACAGTGGGAGTTAGGGAGTTGGGGAGGGATAAAGTGGGGAGAAATGCCAGATACAGGTGATGGGGATGGAGGCAGCAAACCACATTGCCATGTATGTACATATGCAACAATTCTGCATGTTCTTTATATGTACCCCAGAACTTAAATGCAACAAAACACACACACACACACACACACACACACACACATATATATATATATATATATATATATATTTATCCTGGAAGAAAACCAAAGAAAAAAATCTCTTTACATCAGCCAAAGCAAACAATTTATGAACAAGTCCTCAGAAGCAAAGGCAACAAAAACAAAATAGACAAATGGGACTTAAATAAACTAAAAATCTTCTGCACAGAAAAAAGAAAAAAAAAACCATCAACAAAGTAAACAGACAACCTACAGAATGGGGAAAATATTTGCAAGCCATGCATCTCACAAAAGGCTAATAACCAGAATCTACAAGGAACTGAAACAAGAAAAAAACAACAACCCAGTTAAAAGTGGCCAAAGGACAAGAACAGTCCTTTTTCTTTCTTTTTGTTTTTTTAATTTACTTTAAGTTCTGGGATACATGTGCAGAACATGCAGGTTTGTTCCATAAGTATACATGTACCATGGTGGTTTGCTGCACCTATCAACCCATCATCTAGATTTTAAGCCGCACATATATTAGGCATTTGTCCTAATGCTCTCCCTTTCCTTGCCCCCACCTCCCAACAAGCCCCAGTGTGTGATGTTCCCCTCACTGTTTCCATGTGAACCTAGTGAGGGGAACATCTCCCACTTATGAGTGAGAACATGAGGTGTTTGGTTTTCTGTTCCTGAGTTGATTTTCTGAGAATGATGGCTTCCAGCTTCATCCATGTCCCTGAAAAGGACATATACTCATTCTTTTTTATAGCTGCATAGTATTCCATGTGCCACGTTTTTTGTTGTTTTTTTTTTTAAGTCCAGTCTATTATTCATGGGCATTTGGGTTGGTTCCAAGTCTTTGCTATTGTAAACAGTGCTGCAATAAATATACATGTGCATGTCTTTATAGTAGAATGATGTATAATCCTTTGGGCATATACCTGGTAATGGGATTGCTGGGTCAAATGGTATTTCTGGTTCTAGATCCTTGAGGAATAGCCACACTGTCTTCCACAATGGTTGAACTAATTTACACTCCCACCAACAGTGTAAAAGTGTTCCTATTTCTCCACAGCCTCACCAGCATCTGTTGTTTCATGACCTTTTAATAACCACCATTCTGACTAGCATGAGATGGCATCTCATTGTGGTTTTGATTTGCATTTCTCTAATGACCAGTGATGATGAGCTTTTTTTCATATGTTTGTTGGCCACATAAATGTTTCTTTTGAGAGTTGTCTGTTCATATCCTTAGCCCACTTTTCAATGAGGTTGTTTGGTTTTTTTCTTGTAAATTTGTTGAAGTTCATTGTAGATTCTGGATATTAGACCTTTGTCAGATGGATAGATTGCAAAAACTTTCTCCCATTCTGTAGGTTGCCTGTTCACTCTGATGACAGTTGTTTTGTTTTTGTTGCTGTGCAGAGTTCTTTAGTTAATTAGGTCCCATTTGTCAATTTTGGCTTTTGTTGCAATTCTTTTTGGTGTATTAATCATGAAGTCTTTGTCCATGCCTATGTCTTGAATGGTATTGCCTAAGTTTTCTTCTAGGGTTTTTATGGTTTTATGTTGTATATTGAAATTTTTAATCCATCTTGAGTTAATATTTGTATAAGGTATAAGAAAGGGGTCCAGTTTCAGTTTTCTGCATATGGCTAGCCAGATTTCCCAGCACCATTTATTAAATAGGGAATTCTTTCCCCTTTGCTTGTCTTTGTCAGGATTGTCAAAGACCAGATGGTTGTAGATGTGTAGTGTTATTTCTGAGGTCTCTTTTCTGTTCCATTGGTCTATAACTCTGTCATGGTACCAGTACCATGCTGTTTTTGTTACTTTAGCCTTGTAGTAATGTTTGAAGTCAGGTAGTGTGATACCTCCAGCTTTGTTCTTTTTGCTTAGGATTGTCTTGGCTATATAGGTTCTTTTTTTGGCTCCATATAAAATTTACAGTAGTTTTTTTTCTAATTCTGCAAAGAAAGTCAATGGTAGCTTGATGGTAATAGCATTGAATCTATAAATTACTTTGGGCAGTATGGCCACTTTGATGATATTGATTCTTCCTATCCATGAGCATGGAATGTTTTTCCATTTGTTTGTGTCCTCTCTTATTTTCTTGAGCAGTTGTTTGTGGTTCTCCTTGAAGAGGTCCTCCATGTCCCTTGTAAGTTGTATTCCTAAGTATTTTATTCTCTTTGTAGCAGTTGTACATGGGAGTTCACTTATGATTTGGCTCTCTGCTTGTCTATTATTGGTGCATAGAAAAGCTTGTGATTTTTGCACATTGATTTTGTATCCTGAGATTTTGCTGAAATTGTTTATCAGCTTAAGGGGTTTTGCGCCTGAGACAATGGGATTTCCTAAATATACAATGATGTCTTCTGCAAACAGAGACAGTTTGACTTCATTTCGTCCTATTTGAAAAAACCTTTCCTTCTTTCTCTTGCCTGATTGCCCTAGCCAAAATTTCCAGTACTATGTTAAATAGGAGTGGTAAGAGAGGGCATCCTTGTCTTTTGCCAGTTTTCAAAGGGAATGCTTCCAGCTTTTGCCCATTCAGTATGATATTGGCTATGGGTTTGTCATAAATAGCTCTTATTATTTTGAGATATGTTCCATCAATGCCTAGTTTATTGAGAGTTTTTAGCATGAAGGGATGTTGAATTTTATTGAATTCCTTTTCTGAATCTATTGAGATAATCATGTGGTTTTTTTCACTGGTTCTGTTTATGTGATGGATTACATTTATTGACTTGTGTAGGTTAAGCCAGCCTTGCATCCCAGGGATGAAGCCAACTTGATCGTGGTGCTGGATTCACTTATGATGTGCTGCTGGATTCAGTTTGCCAGTATTTTATTGAGGATTTTCGCATCAATGTTCATCAGGGATATTGGCCTGAAATTTTCTTTTTTTCGTGTCTCTGCCAGATTTTGGTATCAGGATGATGCTGACCTCATAAAATGAGTTAGGGAGGAGTCTCTTTTTTTCTATTGTTTGAAATAGTTTCCAAAGTAATGGTACCAGCTCCTCTTTGTACCTCTGGTAGAATTCAGCTGTGAATCTGTCTTATTCGGGGTTTTTGTTTGTTTGTTTTTGTTTTGGTTGGTAGGCTATTAATTGCCTCAATGTCAGAACTTGTTATTGATCTATTCAATGATTTGGCTTCTTCCTGGTTTAGTCTTGGGAGGCTGTAGGTGTCCAGGAGTTTATCCATTTCTTCTAGATTTCCTAGTTGATTTGCAAAGAGATGCTTATAGTATTCTCTGATAGTAGTTTGAATTTCTGTGGGATCAGTGGTGATATCCCCTTCATCATTTTTTATTGTGTCTATTTGATTCTTCTTTATTTTCTTCTTTATTAGTATGGCTAGTGGTCTATCTATTTTAATCTTTTCACAAAACCAGCTCCTGGATTCACTGATTTTTTGAAGCGGTTTTGTGACTCTATCTCCTTCAGTTCTGCTCTGATCTTAATTATTTCTTGCCTTCTGCTAGCTTTTAATTTGTTTGCTCTTGTTTCTCTAGTTCTTTTAATTTATGTTAGGGTATTGACTTCAGATCTTTCCTGCTTTCTAACATGGGTATTTAGTGTTATAAAGTTCCCTCTTAACACCGCTTTAACTGTGTCCCAGAGATTCTGGTAGGTTTTCTGTCTGTTCTCATTGATTTCAAAGAACTTATTTATTTCTGACTTAATTTTGTTATTTACCTTGTAGTTATTCAGGAACAGGTTGCTCAGTTTCCATGCAGTCGTGCGGTTTTGAGTGAGTTTCTTAATCCTGAGTTGTAATTTGAGTGCACTGTGGTCTGCGAGACTGTTATGATTTCCATTCTTTTACATTTTCTGAGGAGTGTTTAACTTCTAGTTATACGGCTAATTTTAGAATAAGTGTGATGGGGCATTGAAAAGAATGTATATTCAACTGGTCCCAGATCTCAGACACTTCTGTGGTGCTGTCCATGGACAACAGCCGCTCCCTGGACGTGGAGAGCATCATCACTGAGTCAAGGCACAGTATGAGGAGATAGCCAACCACAGCTGGGCTCAGACTGAGAGCATGTACCAGATAAGTATGAGGACCTGGAGACTCTGGCTGGGAAGCACGGGGATGACCTGCGGGAAGGCATCCCTGGAGGCCACCATCGTAGATGCCCAGAAGCATGGGGAGCTGGCCATTAAGAATGCCAAAACCATGTCCGAGCTGGAGGCTGCCCTGCAGCAGGCCAAGCTGGACATGGCGCAGCAGCTGCATGAGTACCAAGAGTTAATGAACACCAAGCTGGCCCTGGACATCGAGATTGCCACCTACAGGAAACCGTTGGAGGGACAGGAGAGCTGGCTAGGGTCTGGGATGCAGAATGTAAGTACCCATATGAAGACCATCAGCAGCTATGCAGGTGGTCTGGGCTCGGCCTAAGGGGGCCTCACAGACCCCATTCTCAGCTATGGCCTGGGCTCCAGCTATGGCTCTGGTGCAGGCTCCAGCTCCTTTAGCCACAGGAGCTCCACCAGGGCGGTGGATGTGAAGAAGATTGAGACCCGTAATAAAAAGCTGGCATCCAAATCCTCTGACATCCTGCCCAAGTGAACAGCTGTGGCAGCCCCTCCCAGCCTGCCTCTCCTGTGGCTGCTCCAGAGCCCAGGAGGGAGGCCGCTGTGCAGGGGAGCACAGGGAACAAGAGACCCACCTAGGCTCAGCCCTAGCCTTCAGCCCACCAGAGGAGAGTTTACTGCGTGGGGACCCCTTGTGCCCATGCCTCCAGCTACAAAACAATTCAATTGCTTTTTTTTTTTTTTTTTTTTTTTTTTGGCAAAAATAAAACCTCAGCTAGCTCTGGAAAAGAAAAAAAAAAGAATGAATTATTCATAGCAACATGGATGAAACTGGAGGTTATTATACTTAGTGAAATAACTCAGAAACAAAGTCAAACACCACATGTTCTCTCTTACAAGAGGGAGATAAACAATGGGTACACATGAACATACAGAATAAAATAATAGACATCAGAGACTCCAAAAGGTGGGAGGATGGGAGGGGGGGTGAGGGTTGAAAAATTACCTATGGGGTACAATGCTCATTATTTGGGTGGTAGGTACACTAAAAGCCCATACTTCACCACTAAGTCATATAAGCACGTAAGAAATCTCTACTTGTTCCTCCTAAAGATATATTTTTTTAAAAATTTATTTTAAGAGCTATCAGAACAAAAACCTATGTGTATTCATTACCTTTCAGTTGTGAGACATCTAACATGGTATTGCTTCAGAGCTTAAGTGGAGTAACAGGAAAGGTGGAGTGGCCCAAATGGCACTGAGAAGTCATGATTAAACTGCATTTCATAAAAGTGCTCCTGTATTTTTCTGGAGAAATTCCAGATTTGTTAAATCCACACAAGCCCTTGATATTCAAGGACATATGCATCATGATGAAACAAACAACCTGAATCAATCAACAAGCAGACTGAAGTCTCAACCACATTGCTTGTTAGAGAAAAATATAGTACAGGTGACCAAGTTCTACAGGCTGTTTGAAACATAACAAGAACTAAGGCTGAAAGTAAAATCCTGTGAGGGAGTTGAGTGAGGAATGAATCTCAGGGCCTTCACCTCTCACTGGCCTCTGGTCAGGAATTTTCTCTCCAATCTGAATAAATTGCCCTCATTCTTCTAGGTTCAGAGTAAACAGAACCTCTTCAAAGATGCTGACTCCAGCCACCATCACCTACATACACACACTCCCCACCTCTGACCCATCTAAACCAGGTCTCCCTGCTATAATCCCCATTGCACTCTTTATACAGTGTGGTGGGAATGCCAAGAAGAAAAAGTAACTACAGATGTGTTTGTGTCATTGTGTTTAATGTCTATGTCCTCCATTACACTATAAACATTATGAGGGTGAATCCATGTCTCTCTCATTTCCAGCTGTATCCCTTGTGTCTAACTCATAGTAAGTGCTCAATAAGACATTTACTGAAGGAATGAAATGCTCCACCATTGCTTTCTCTCTCTGGTACTCTGGCCATGGCAACCTTCCCACCACTGGCTTCCCAAGGATATGATACTAGGAATATTCTTTCTGAAAATAGCACCTCTAGGCTAGGACATCTGCTCTATATTCCTGTCTGTTCCCTACCCTGAGCCATGCTCAATGATATAGAAGACTCAAAAACCTAATACCTTCACAACTCATTTCTCTTACAGCCAAGGCCAGAGTCATGCCTAGCCACTTAGCATGTCCTTCCTCTTTCTCCTGGACCCCCTGTGGTTCCCACCTGTACCTTGAGAGATGAGGAGCTTCCTGCACAGAACGCATTCCCAGGCTCGGTTTACCATTTAGTATGCAGAACAAGAAAGGTAACTGACTTGGGAGTTATAGTAGCTAACACACAGGACTTGAAGTCCCACAGATTTAGTAATCAAATCTAGTTGGACCACTTTCTAGTTCTGTAATAATCTCAGAAAGCCACAGCCTCAATTCCTCATGTATAAAATAGGGAAGACAATACCTCACTTAATATGTTGTCCATGTCTCACACAATATGTAAATCTCCCCTGCCTTTAAGACAGAAAGAAGGTTTGATGAATCTCCATTTCATACTTATTGTAGGGGCTGAATAAATGTTTGTTGGAACAACCACAATGGGTTGTTGAATATATGTCCAATATATTTATGTGGATTGATTTTCCTCTACAGCATGAATGCCACCAGAACACTGATTTTTAAATTAAAGTAGTATTCCTCCTTGATGTACAATCCTCTAGTATCATATACCAGTATAAACTGCAATGTTTCACTGAAGAGTCTTTAAGAATTATTGTGGTCAAGTTGGTCAATGAGAAGCCCTGTGGCTCTCTCTCGTACAGAGCAAGCCTACCAGGATAATATCTTCTTTGATCTAAATTCCAGCTAGAAACTTGCCTTTCGTTTCCGTTTCTAATCTTCCCCAAAGCTCTGCCTTACAAAGAGGTTCAAATTCTCACATGGTGATTGTAGGGAAATAATGAAGCCTGGGATTTTCTGTTTGAGCTGTGTGGTATTATTCCAGCTGTTGCTATGAGAAACTTTGTCAAAAAAATAGACAAAGATGAAGTTAAGAAAGTCATGCATATTATCACAAACCAGCAGGACCAAAGCCTGAAAAAAATTTTTGCTAAGCCTAAGAGAAATAAAAATAAGAAATAATGATCATATTGATTGACTAATCCCACTGAATAAACAAGTATTACAAAAAGATGTATTTGCAGGAACAATCCATGAGGGTTTATCAAGGATTACATGAAAAAAAGTTGTTACATTAAAAATATGGTTAAAAGTAGCTTAAAACAATTACCTAAAAACCTTTTGATCACTTAAAGAGACAGGCCTATTACTCTAAGTTATAAAAGCTGTAGCTAACATTTATTAGAGGCATCCTGCAGCCAGGTACTGTGCTAAGATTATGCATGCATTAACTCATTTAATTCTCATAACAACCTAGAGAGATGGTACTACTATTATCTCCATTTTATAAATAAGCTAATCTAATCTTATAAAACTTAAGTAATTTGCTCACAGTGATATAGCAAGCAGAAAAGCAGAGATTTGAACTCAACTTCATCTGACTCAAAAAATGGAACTCTAGATTTGAGAATCATGGGAAAGGTAGACACAGTCCTGATGAACTAGCAGCTTGATCGTGTGATTGACAGATAGTGAAGAGGTTAGGAGCAAGGTTTCTAAAGAGAAGTGTACCTTCTGTATAGGCAATCTGACCTTCAGCCACCAACTTTATAAAGATTCAGTTAGAAGTCTATGTATGACTTGCAAAGTCTTCCTTTAGTCCGGGATATGATTGATGCAGTTTTGTTTGTTTGTTTGTTTGTTTGTTTGTTTGTTTGTTTGTTTGTTTTGAGGTGGAGTTTCGCTCTTGTTGCTCAGGCCAGAGTACAATAGCACGATCTTGGCTGACTGCATCCTCTGCCTCTTGGGTTAAAGTAGTTCTTCTTCCAAGTAGCAGGGATTACAGGCTCATGCCACCATGTCTAACTAATTTTTAGTAGAGACAGGGTTTCATCATATTGATCAGGCTGGTTTTGAACTCCTGACCTCAGGTGATCCACCCTCCTCAGCCTCCCAAGGTGCTAGGATAATAGGCATGAGCCACCACACCTAGCCTGATGCAGTTCTTATTACTTCCCTACCGACTTCATATTCATGTAGACCCAGATAAGAAAAGATGCAAAACTTGTGAAGTTGTGACATCATCCTGGAGAAATTAATCCTCACCAGACCATGAATTTGTGTACTGTCAGCAAGAGCAATACACCACGAACCCAGGGAGTGCTGAGCTGAGCTTTAGGACCGCTCCATGACAAAAGGTCCATTCACTTGATCCTCTGAAAAAAAGCAGAGGCAGGTGGCAGATATTTAAAAACATCAATTGTCATCATTAAAGGTGGGAGAAAACTATTGCCAATAATACTCCGTCTAAACTATTATGACAGGGTAAACTTATAAGTCTTAGGTCCAAGGAGGAAGTCAACTTTTCTCAAAAATCCTGTAATTCTGAAGCTCACTGAGCCATGCTCTTTCTGGGCTCACTGAAGACCAGCTACCTGTCTTATTGCTGACAATCACAAAGGTATCAAGAACTCTGTGTTCGGCTGATTTTTTTTAATTTTGTGAAACCACTGGGAAACTTGGATATTTTCTGGAAACGGGAATGTTAATTAAATATGACTGGGGTTGAGAGGGCAAGGTAAGAAATGTGTTTCCCTCCACATCTTGTATTGAACCTGATTTGACCCTCTCTGATTCCCTACTGTGCAATCAGTGGAATGGTAAGGAAGCCACCTCTGACCCCTGCAGGAACTGCAATCTTGTCCTAGGCTTGGGAAACGTTCATGCTTGGTTTTCCTCCTTTTGGAACAATTTTAAGGGCTTTCATCCCCTAACATGTTATTTAATGCAGCACCTCCAGGAAATAGAACTTTTAACTTCAACATTGCTCTCAGTGGTCTCTCATGTTACCAGGCCCCCATGGGAACCTTCTCATCCTCCCCATTGCTGTATCTTCCTTCCCCCTACCCCTTCCCACCAGTTCCCACACTCACTGAGTAAGGAAGGTCAATCTGAATACATCTGTCCACATCTCCGGAATGTCACAGAGGAGTAACAGCTGTTGACCTCTGTTCTGAACACATTATCCTGTTTGTCCCAAAAGAATCTTGGGCGAGTTCCAGCTAATATATGCAACCTCTACTTCCTATGGGGAGCTTAGGGCCTGCACAGTATATTCCCCACACTTGCTTTTTGGCACTGGTATAAATACAACCTGCTTTCAAGTACCAAATCCTGTCATTGCTATTAATAACATTAATAATTATAATAATAATAATGGCCAAAATTTATCAAGCATTTGCTAGATGCTAGATATAGCACAAAGCTAAAAGCATCCCAAGTTTCTAAGCTTTAATTTTTCCTTTAAGTTTTAGAAAAAGCAGTAATTTTCTTTCTTCCTAAGTGACTATACTTCCACTTCTTAATATACGCACACACACAAAACCTTTATTAACCTCTCATGGGCACAGACGATAAAACTGAAGACTGTGTGCTTTCTTCTAGAAATATCAGAGGAAAAATAAAGGGACTTGATGAGAAAAAAATACCTGAATCTGAGATGTTTCAAGATACCCAATCGTAAGGTAAAGAGCAAAAGTAAAGGGGCTACAGCCCAAGGCAAGGTCCAAACAAATCTAATATTTGTCTGAGAATCCATCCAGAAATACCTATTAACACCACAGTGCACATGATGTCATGTGTGCATTGTCTCGAGGAAAATTTCAGGCTAAACTTGTTCTTACAGAATTTAGCTTCCATAGCTGGATGGTGGCAGGCGCCTGTAATCCCCAGCTACTCGGGAGGCTGAGGCAGGAGAATTGTTTGAACCCAGGAGGCAGAGTTTGCAGTGAGTCAAGATCATGCCATTGCACTCCAGCCTGTGTGCCAAGAGCAAGACTCCATCTCAAAAAAAAAAAAAAAAAAAAAAAGAATTTAGCTTCCATTATATTACAGATGGCTCAGATTTGGAATGATTGGTACTTGGCTCATCATTCTCTTCATTGAGGGGCCAAAGTCAATAGTGGAAACACAAGGAAATCTCATCCCTTTCAGGAATCTAATCTAGGCTGATCTCTCACACTATTGTTCATTGTGTGAAATTCACCCAGCTTTGTTATATCAAATTGTTACATGACTTTTCTAGAAAAATTGGAATTGTGTAGCTGGCCTCTAAGCCGAACAAATGACAGTAGAAAGGCCTAGAATGAGCTTGACACTGCATTGGCTCACCCAACAAACCTGTGTTCAGAGACTATAACACAGCCCGTGTTACTCTACACCGTGGTGCCTGGTCTCCAGGGCGCTCCAGTCTGGAAGAAACACTGAGGAAGAAGGCCCTAACTTGCCTGAAGAGGCTTCTAAGGGCAGAGATGCTAGGATTTGGAGGATAAGCAAAACTGGCCAGAACAGCATGGCGAAGAGAGGACCTTCCCTTCCAAGCAACATATACACTACTTGGAAAAGCTTAAAAGTGCATGGCTTGCTAAGGGAACCACAAGGAGGTCAGTGTGAGTGAAACAGAAAAGACACTGAGGATGGGCCCAGGAGATGACAGATAGTTGAGGCCAGTGACAAAGGACCTTTTATGCCTTGCTAAGGAGTTTGCTGTTCGTACTGAAAGCAATGAGGAACCATCATGACATGGGTCAGCACACAGGTCTGGGTTGCCAGTACAGATTTAAGAGGCAACAGCGTATAAAAGCCAGGATTTCAAATAGGTTGAATCTCTTACAGCAATCCCAATGGACTGAAATCAGCTGTCTGACTCACTGTGTTGAACAGAATTTCTGAAACCTCATATCAGTTCAATGGGAGCATAGGAAGGGGAGGAGGTTCATAGGAAATAGCACTCCTGGGACTCCCAGGTCAGCGTGAGAATAAAGCCATGAATCCAGATCAGATTGCAGGCTGCTGTTCCCCACCTGTTCCTTAAGTCTTGGCATTTTTCCATTGTTGGAGTTCGGGTTGGCTAACAAATTACTCCTTTCTACTTGCTAACTCAGTTCTAAATCCTATAAGACAGGCCAAGAAAGACAAAGGAGTCAGGCAGATGGAGATGAAAATATCACTGATTGAGGACTACCCCACGAACATGGCTGAGCTATGCAGCCACAACAAGCACCCAGAATTATTAGGCAGACCTTTCCACTTGTCACAGTTCTTGCCCAGAAACCACAGGTCCCACCTCAAAGGAGAGAGTCTTTACCACTAAGCTACCATGTGGCCCAGAGCAGGACACTTGCTCTCTTCAGGGAGGCAGGTCTCAAAGGTGGGTGCAGGTGGCAGCAGGAGGCAGAGGGAGAAAGACTGAGACATAAGAGATAGAGCATAATCTGCAGGAGAAAAAAACAAGGCAATGAGAAATGGCCCTAGGATGCCAGCTAATACTTTAGCATTTATTAAGCAGAAGCAAGCTTCCTTTGAGACGGTCACACTTGTCTAGGAAAACAGAAGTTTTAGCAATTACAGATTAAGAAGCACTGTTCAGGCGCTTTCAATTCACACACATTATCTCATAGAAACACTGTGTAGGAGTCATTGTTATTATTCCATTTTATAGATGGGAGGATCTAGTAAGTAGCAGAAAAGGATTCAAACACAATCTTTCCAGTCTAAGACTGTAATCTTGGAAAAGCTGATGGATTCTTGGACTCTGGCTTCTTGCTCTTTGCCATTAAACTATCACTTCAGAATGAGCTTCCGCTAGCCTGTGTGAATGAATGAAAGGGGCATTATCAAAAACTATCATTCCACTTGTGTGGTAGAGGGTGGGAGGTGGAGGATGGGGGTGAGTGAATGGCCTCATAAACTTGCAAGTTCAATTTCTAAAATCTCTGAAGAAATGAACAAACATTTCTTCTTCCCTCTCTCCTCCCTCCCTTCAAGCTGCAGAAATAGAAGCATTTTAATTTCAGCAGCGGGGACTAAAGGTGTAGTGTTTACTCTGGGTGCCATCCTCAGACATTTGGAAAATCAGGCTAACTTCTCAGGGCTTGCTGTTAATGCTGTGTCTCTATTGAGAAATTCAGACTTCCTAAAAATAGCATCCATAAGATGCTAAGCAATGAGAGGTGATTTGCATTCCACTTGCAGATGTTGTCCCTGAACACTCTGAGGCTACCACCCAAGGGAATAGGGAGGGCTCTGGCTGGCTGAATGGACTTTCTCCAGGTCCTAGAGGTCAGAGTTTCGAGAAATTGTGTCGGTTCTTTTTCCAGATCTTTACTTAGGGAAGGTTTATGGAAGTGTAAAATATGTACCCAAGATTGTGGGCATGTTCTCTTGGATCTCTCTCTAAGCTCTCTAGAACCATTAGTCTCTTTTTATTTCTCAGAAATTCGGTCTCTGAATTAGTCAACAAGCTGGACAAAATTACGTATGTGTTTCTGTGCAAACATGAGGTTAAGTACTTACTGCCTCTTCCCTTTTTCTACTCAGTCAGAATGCAAAAAATGTCTCACATGAAAGTGGCTGTGTGAGTATTCTATCCGCAACATTCCCATTATATCTGATTCACGAGACTGTCCAATAAGTCTGACAGCTCTTAACCTTTTTTGTGTCAGGGACCTCTTTGGTGGTCTAGAAGCCTAAAGATCCCTTCTCACAATCATGTTTTAAAATGCATAAAATAAAATACATAGGACTGCAAAGAAAACTGAAAGTTTTGAAATGTAGTTTTCAAATTTTGTAAACAAATAATCGTGATCTAGTAATAAATATGCTTTTTTAACATATTAAATAAAATCTAGCTATGGTGTGATACTACCATAATTTTGAAGCAGTGGTAAACATAAGTAACATTTTGAGACACCTGCAACAACTATAATGTGACATGAAAATATCTGTAATTCTATTGATGACAGAGTGACAACTGCTGCAAAAATTACTGTGGTTTGTTACTTAAATATATCATTGAAATCTTAAAGTTTAGTTAGAGAGGATAATGAAAATGAAAGTGTAATTTTTTCTTAACCAGGTTTATGCTGGACCCCTAGTTAAGAACCCCTGAATACATCAGTATATCTGGTTCCCATCAGCATCTCATCTACCCACATGTGGATGACACACACACGCACACCACTGCATTCCCTATGGTCTCAATACGGGAATCTGGCAGCATTTTAATGACAATCATAAAGGACACTTCCCAGATGGTTTATGCGGTGAAAGATCAAGGAGCAGAAAGGGCAAATAACACTGTAGACCTCGGTAGCGGTATTCTCTGTAGCCTCCACTTCCAAATACTAGTTGGGTAGGAATGGCCACTCCCAATCACAGTTTTCTCCTTTCCTCATGATACCTGGACCAGAATGATAAACTGTACACTTTTACCTGTACTTGGTTTACTCCCACACTTTAGATAGAGTCCAACATTCCATACTACTCACTGCTGCTCTGCAGGGTGAACATGTGGTAGCTGAGACGAGGCTCCACGTGCAGTGGGAGGACCGCACTCAAGCTCGGACCGCTTGCTGTGGAGAATGATGTAAAGCTTCCTGAGTGCTCTGCAAACATTCCATATCCACCATTTGGTATCACGTCCTTGACAACAGATCCAAAAATCCTTAGAGGACTTCTGCCAGTTAGGACACATTCTCTCCCTCACTCACTCCGCTATAGACTCATGGGCACTGTTTTTTAGCCTCTGAAACACCAATTGATTTTAGGCCTGGTCTTTAACATGAGTTTTTTTCCTCTAAAATATTTCTTCCCTTTACTCATCCCAGGCCTTTTCCTTCCTCCTGAAAGTTATTTCTGACCACCCTATGTACTTCCATTTAATTCCTACCTCAATATCTAGTTTACTTTTTATAACTGGCCACATAAAACATAATTTTTTTTTTTTTTTTTTTTTTGAGACAGAGTCTTGCTCTGAAACCCAGGCTGGATTGCAGTGGTGTGATCTTTGCTCACTACAACCTCCACCCCTCAGGTTACAGCAATTCTCTGCCTCAGCCTCCCAAGGAACTGGGATTACAGGTGTGCCCCACCACGCCTGGCTAATTTTTGTATTAGTAGAGACCGGGTTTCACCATGTTAGTCAGGCTGGTCTCAAATTCCTGACCTCGTGATCTGCTCATGACCAAAGGGCTGGGATTACAGGCATGAGCCATTGCGCCTGGCCACAAAACAAAACATAATTATTTTATGTATTTTGTTTATTTGTCTGCGTCTTCCAGTGAAGGCTGAAATTTTTTTTAGACAGAGTCTCACTCTGTCACCCAGGCTGGAGCACAGTGGCACGATCTCAGCTCATTGCAACCTCTGACTCCCTGGTTCAAGCAATTCTCATGCCTCAGCCTCCTGAGCATCTAGGATTACAGGCATGTGCCAGCAGGCCCAGTTAATTTTTGTATATTTTAGTAGAGATGGGGTTTTGCTATGTTGGCCAGGCTGGTCATGAGCTCTTGGCCTCATATGACCCACTCACCTTGGCCTCCCAAAACACTGGGATTACAGGCATGAGCCACTGCACTGGGCCAAAGGCTGAACTTCTTAAGGGCAGGGATTATGTCTGGTTTGTCCACCTCTGTATTCCAGCAACAATACAACCCTTGGCACATAGCAGGCACTCAACAAAAATTTGGTAAGTGGATTAATCAGTAATAAGTATTCCCTTTTATAATAGGGGAGTATTCTCTGTAATACACAATATACACTCTAGGCTCCTACACCAGAGCAGTCATGGAAGGTAGTGAGTGGGGTGAAGTATCAAATACTCATAAGCATCCTCTGTTTTATGGACAAGAAGTGATATCTCGTTTGGCCTAGTTTGTCTGTCACCTGTTGATCCAGCTGCCACAATTCACCCTACTTGCTGTGCCAGAATCTAACAACTGGTGTGAATAATTCTGTGCCTACTTCTCTGATTCCAGGAGAGATTATGATATGAAGCACAGAGCTGTTGTTTGTTTGTTTGTTTGTTTGAGACAGGGTCTCATTCTGTCACCCAGGCTGGAGTGCAGTAGCACAATCTCAGTTTACTGCAACCTCTGTCTCCCGCATTCAAGCGATTCTCCTGCCTCAGCCTCCCTAGAAGCTGGGATTACAAGCACCTGCCACTGTGCCTTGCTAGATTTTTTTGTAATTTTTAGTAGAAACAGGGTTTCACCATCTTGGCCAGGCTGGTCTTGAACTCCTGACCTCATGATCCACCTGCCTTGGCCTCCAAAGTTCTGGGATTACAGGTGTGAGCCACCATGCCCAGCCTAGAGCTGTTGAATCTCTGGAACCATGCGTGGAGTTTGGCACCTCAAGGATGTTCCAATCCTGGCTGGCTAAGCACCCCTTCTGGCAAACTCTCTAATGTCAGTGTCATGGTACAGGTCAACTATGGGGTGGTAGTCACCTCCCTGGAATTCACTTCCTTTGCAAGCCATTCATTCATCCAACAAATGATTACTGAGAATTTTACTCAGCGATAGGCCCATTAGTGTGAGCTGGGAAGACAAAGACAAATAAAGCATGCCCTCAAGTGGCTCATAACAGACAAGTAAACAATGACAACTTGCACAAGGTGAGTTTCTACTTTCACATTGAGGGAAGCAGAGCGTATTATCCTGGCTCATAAAGAACTACCTTTCAAAATATCTATAAAACTTTTCAAATGAACCAGCCTGCTAAGCACACCCACAGACATGTTCATGTGTATGTGTACATGTATGTATACATTCACATTTGCTCTCACAAGATCCTGAAAGTATCAAAGAGAAAATGAATCTCCCTCCTAGGGTCATATGAACCAGACTTTACCATTCAGCACAATTACTGTTGCTTTAAGAGACTCTGGAGCTCCTGCACTGCCCAGCCCAGTAAGCACAATGGAACATTTTCCTTGGGATTACCTCACTCCTACTGACCCACACAGGAAATAATTATTTTTGTAGTCACCAGTAAACAGTGAAACACACTTACTTGAAAAATAAGCTCTTTTTGACCCTGCAAGACAGTGACTTTACAAGTATGGCTGAACCTAGTTTCCATCCAAATTCAACAATGTTGTACGTAAATGGTGCCTTATTCTTGGATTGTGGGTTCCCAGATCCAGACCACAGTTCAGAGTTCTGCCAAAATGGCACAGCAAACAGTGATTTCCTTGTATTTCTGGCTAAAGAAGAATGTAGCATCAAAGAAATATCAGATTTCTTTCCCAAGATAGAATATGAAAACTCCATAGATGCCCTAGCAACACATTCAAACACCATAGTCATGTCTGAGAAAGTGCTGCTGCTCTTTCAGATGTCAATCATTGGGTGCGCCAGAGAAATATGCCAGCATTTAAAGGAGTCAGTGTCAGTGTTGGGCAAGATTTTTGAGTCGAAGTGAAAAATCCAGATCTCACTCCCTTTTCTGGGGCCTAGTATCATAGCCATGTAAATATAAGTGATGCCATTTCTGGGTTGCACCCTTAAAGGGAAGAGGCAGGCCATATGGGTCCTAGACCCATATAGGTCCTAGGCTGGCAGAGTTATGTGATAGAAGCCACCTGGGTTCCAGATCCTTGAGCTATCATAGCAGTCCAGGACTCCTTAGGTCCAGATTTTTAGATGAGACAAGAGAAGCCATCCTATAGTAGTCCTCAAAAGCCTGCACCCTAAATGGAAACTGCAGAGTGTCCCAGGAACCAATCTCAGAGAAGTAAGGCTACCTGTTGAAAACAGGTAACTTGGGGTAATAAGGCAATGTTCTCAGTTATCATTGACTCTATTCTACCGAAATCCGAAGTCACAGAATTAGGATAAATGCTTGACTTCCTTGACAGAGACCCAAATAATAGCAGTTTAGGCACACTAGATGGTTTTTCTTGTTTCATCTAACAATCTGGAACTAAGCAGTCCAGGACCGGTATGGCAGCTTAAGGGTCTGAAATCCAGGTGCCTTAGATCATGTAACTCTGCTGACCTCGGACCTATATGGGTCTAGGACCCGTATGGCCATGGCTACTCCCAGCTACATGTTGGGTATTCTGTTACTATAGAAAAAAGGAAAATTAATGTTGGGGGATAGCCGATAGTTTTCTACAGTCATCAATTTTCAGATAACTCCTTTGAATGATTGACAAGACATAGACTCTTGCTGCAAACCTATTGCAGTGTGCCTCCCTCCAAACCTGCTCCATTTATCAGGCTAGCTGCACCATTATGACAAACTGGTTTGCCTAAGCAAGGAAAGGCTGTGAGAGTAGAGCTACTGCGTGTGGTAATCCCTGACCAGTTGAGTAAGCAGGGCTGTCCCTTCTCCTGGGAAACTCCCTTGATGATGCCTCTGCTGGGTCTAAGAGTGTTACCTTTTTCCTGTAGACCAAAGACTCTGCTTTGATGACCATAAGCCCCAGAGGTTATTCCATGGTGTGAGAATGACCTTGTCTCACTCTGTCTTCTCTACAGCCCTAATAGGAGAACAAGCTAGTAGTAAGTCAGAGTCTCAAAGCTCCCAGGCAGTTTCAGCCTTGGAAAAGAGAGAGGGTTTCTCCAACCCTGAAACCCCAAAGGAGTAAAGTACAAGAAAGGGGTGAAGGCGAGGCACGGTGGCTCACACCTGTAATCCCAGCACTTTGGAAGGATCACCTGAGGTCAGGAGTGACAGCCTGGCCAACATGGTGAAATCCTGTCTCTACTAAAAATGCAAAAAATTAGCTGGGCACGGTGGCACGTACCTGTAATCCCAGCTACTCAGGAGGCTGAAGCAGGAAAATCACTTGAACCCAGGAGGTGGAGGTTGCAGTGAGCCAAGATCACACCACTGCACTACAGCCTGGGCAACAAAAGCAAAACACTGTCTCAAAAAAAAAGAGGCTACATGTCAACTTGGAACTTTTGTGTGGACTTCTGAGGTCACTCCAAGAATACTATTTCTTGGAGTGAATACTGTATCAAGAGGAAGCTTGGGAGTAACTGATCCAGCCTTCTTCTTGGGTCATTTTGGAATGAGACTCACTGACTGCTAAAGCTATAGAGAATTCCTAAGCAGGGACTTCCCAGAGATTTTCCTTCACTACGGAGGAAAAAATGAGGGGCTCTGTGCTGGATGGATTAGAATCCCACCTGGTGTTTACCGAACTGCAGGATATGCTTAATATCCTGGCATGAATAGACCATCACTTGGCGGCAGCAGACAGCACCTGTTTGTAGTGTCTAGTCTGTTCAAATAAACTCAGTGACGCTCCAATACCAAGTAATATAAAAATACCAAAGGTACGGGTGTTCAATATCTCAAAGATAAGCTGAGAAATGAATCAGTACGGGGTGTCAAATTGAAACAATTTCTGTTGAGGGAGAATGAAACATAGAAGTGAGTCTGTTTTTGTGTTATTAGCAGAAATTGTAATATATTATCAAATTATGATTAAGTCATAGCAAAAAAAATTTGAGTGGAGAAATATTAGTTCTACTTTATGAAAAAACAAAATATTTTCATTTAACATAGATCTACAAACTATAGAAACTTTGAGATTTAAGCAATCCCACAGTCGATTTTAGTGATTGTCTGTAATGCATGTGTGATGGCTGATACATAATGTTCACACACACACACTACAGAGTACAGGACAATAAAATCTTAACAATGATTTTAATTACAAAACTATTCCAAATTCCAATTTAGGTCTCTGGTCAGGGAACATTAGGACATCCTTTTCCTGTTTCTGCCTTGTCTAAAAGCTGGGACAAACTCTTGGAAGGGGTCCAGGAGGTCAGGAAGAAATTATTTTAAGTGTTGTTATGTTTGGGAGAGGCAGCAAGGCAACATGAATTGAGCTCTATATCTGCATCCCTGTATAGTAAAATAAAGCATGACCCAAAAAGATTCTCTTTTGTTAATTTCTGGCAGTGGGCAAGGGAAATTGCACAAATGTCTTACACAAGACCTTAGTCTCTCCTTCCTTCACTCCCTTAGCTCGGTGTATGCCCCTCCATTAGCACTTACCTCATTCATTACACTGTAATTACTTGCTCAAAGGCCTGTATCCAGCACTGGCCTGTGGCATGGGAAGGAGTTAAGAATACTAGCCCTGGAGCCAAATTGCCAGGATTTGAATCCTAGCTCTGTCATTAACTAATTTCTGTGACTTTGAGCAAGTGCCTTAACTTTGCCAAGCCTCAGTGGCTCCATCTGTAAAATGTTAGTAGTTATAGGTCTAATATGGTGCCTATGAATGTTTTATGACAAATGAATGAAAAATACATCCCATTTTAAGGCACATCTTAAATAACTGTTAGCTGTTCTTAGCATTATTATCTAGAGAGAAATTGCATCCTTTTCATCTTTGCATCCCCAGCCTTCATAGTGTGGTTAACTCCTGAATGTCTATAAGCTGAATGAACTAATGAATGAGAAAATGTGGTGGAGAAACGGCATTCCCCTCTAATGTACCTCTCACTTTGCTCCAGAGCAGCAGAAAAGCCTGGTAAGTTTTGAAAGGATAACTAGGTATGTGTGGCTCAGTTCCAGCCGGCTTCCTCTAGAGCATAAGCTGCCTTCATGGGGCTCTTGCCAGACTCTACCCTTACAGCTTTTCCCTGCTGGGTAGGCCTACCCCTTGTCTCCCTATCTTCCCCTGGGGGGCCAACTGTCCACAAAAAGCAAACACTCTAGGCCGGGCATGGTGGATCATATCTGTAATCCCAGCACTTTGGGAGACTGAGGCAGGCAGATCACTCGAGATCAGAAGTTCGAGACCAGCCTGGCCAACAAGACAAAATCTCATCTCTACTAAAAAATACAAAAATCAGCTGGGCACAATGGCAGATACCTGTAATTCCAGCTACTTGGGAGGCTGAGGCAGGAGATTCACTTGAACTCGGGAGCCACAGGTTGCAGTGGGCCAAGATCACACCTCTGCACTCCAGCCTAAATGACAGAGCAAGACTCCATCTCAAAAAAAAAAAAAAAGTAAACACTCTATACTTCCCTCCAGGAATAGGCCCTCCCTGACATGGTTTGGTGCCATCAGAGACAGGGTCGGAAAGACTGATGAATTCTGGACTCAGCTAGTAAGTTTATAGGTCCTCACACGAAGCTATTCCTCCAGCCTAACCTGACCAATCACAAACATGGTATTTTGGCTTTCACCTGCCATTCACTTGGTTCATTCCCCATATGTTCTATTTATTGGGCCCTCTCCAAAACTCTAACAGTGGCTTAATAACAGGAAGTGTTTTTTCCTAATTTTAATTTTTCAGAATTTTAATACATGGCTGCTCCTGAGAGAAACTGAAAGTACACAGATTTCTGGGGGACTTAACAGTCAGAAAAATAGGGTACTGGTTGTTCTCTTTTTGCCTGTCCAGATCTATTTTTAGCTTTTCTCTTCTTTGCTGCACCTCAGGAGTTGACCACCTTGGACCACATCATCTAGGCTTTCTTGCCTCTGGCTTCCAGCTGGCCTCTACCAATTGCAGGAGATTCAAGGGTGAAAAGACAGAGAGAGACCAGAGCATTTGTTCTGCTACTCTTTCCCTGACTGTTTGCATTCCTCTACTTACGGCCACAGCTCATCTTCAATGCCCGTCTCCCAGGGCTACCATTCTTTCTGGGTCTCTAACACCGCTCACTCTCCTGCAGGGGCAGGCCTCGGAGCAGAAGTGACAGCTTCCCAACGTTGCTAGTCGCCTAGGTGCTTCGTCATATTTGTTAGTCTCCTTAATCCTGCCTGCAGCTCTACAAGGAGTCCCTTTGTTGAAGTCTCTTTCTCTCAAGGAGAGCTTTGACTGTGCCATCTCTTTCCCACTTGGACCATGATTGAAATAACTGATGAAGAATGACAGGAAGACCCTTTTGGGGGTGGACACAGAGGTCATGCAAAAATCCAATGTCAATACCCATTTGTCCTGTCCAGAAATATTACCCTTATTTTGATTACACCTCACCTAGCAACCTTCTGATAGTCTGACTTCATGTTGTTCTTCAATGTTGTTGTAGCTAAAGATATAGAAAACCTTGGTCAAACCCTATATACAGATTCTTGCGAGAGTTCAGTATCTCTTCTCAAATCAGTAGGTACTAAATGGTAAGTCAAAAGGAAGTGGTTGTGACAGAATTAGCTCAGTTTACTTTTTTTTAATTCTCCGGAAAAAAAAATCATAAATTTGAAGGGGTGGCATTCTAAGATAAAGAGCTCTAAGATCTGGGTTCAAAGATAAAGAATCTGAAGGTTAATAGGCATAAGTTTCTGAGAATACAGCCACTAATTGAACTTGGATATAGACTCAATTTTTATAGTCCAACTTTCTGATCTATTTCCATCTGTCCCTTTGTATTTTAACATACATGACTATTGACCTGTGTTTACAAATGAAAGCAATTTCTCACAGCCTAAAATTTTAATACAAGAATAAATTCTCACTCAAAAGAAACATCCGTAAAGATTAGTTCATTGACACTGAGTGTGACGGCTTATGCCTATAATTCCCGCACTTGGCGGGGGCTGAAGCAGGAAGATCACTTGAGGCCAGGAGTTCAAGAACAGCTTGGGCAACATAGTAAGGCCCTGAGTTTACAAAAAAAAATTTTTTAATTAGCCGAGCACAGTCGTGCACACCTGTAGTCCTATCTACTTGGGAGGTTGAGGTGGGAGGATCACTTGAGCCCAGGTTACAGTGAGCTATGATGGAACCACGGCACTCAGCCTGGGTGTCAAGGCAAGACCCTATCTCTAAGACACAAAACAAACAAACAAAATTAGCCCATTGAGAGAATTCTAAAAGGTAGCAGCCAAACAATAATTACTTTTCTATAGAAAAGGTGGAAAAACAGCTGGGCACAGTGGCTCACGCCTGTAGTCCCAGCACTTTGGGAGGCCAAGGTGGGTGGATCACCTGACGTCAGGAGTTCGAGACTAGCCTGACCAACATGGAGTTTTCAGCGAGCCGAGATCGTGCCATTGCACTCCAGCCTGGGAACAAGAACAAAACACAGTCTCAAAAAATAAGAAGAAGAAAGAAAGAAAATGTGGGGGGAAAAAATCCCAACCACCTTGTTCTAGCATTCCAAACGTTTTACAATCCAAAGCCATTATACCTTCTAAGCTCACTGACATCAAAAACACATTTTGCTGCTTCCTGCCATTTGGCCTTTGCTCACTCTGTGACTCATAACTGGAAACACCTTCCCCTGACCTCTCCATCTATCTCGCCTGATTCTCCAGCCTTCAACAGTCAGATGCAGTCTCCATTCCTCCACGATGCTTTTCCAACCATGGCAACATATAGTGTTTCCTGTCCTTTGAGTATTGCTGGCACTTACTGACATCACTTATCAAATTACATGACACTATTTTTTGACCATTTCACTGTCTTCCTCCAATTATATTCATGGGTTAATTCTTGGTGATTTCAGTATCCTTCCAATAACCCAGCTTCTGCTGTCTTTTTATTTACCCCTATTTAGTTGCCCTTTACAGCACTTTACTACCTAATCCCTTCTTGTCATTATCATTATTACCATTAACTGAACCCCCTTCATAATCTTAATTTCAAGCAGTTCATTCTCTAATCACAACCTCCAATATTTCAGATGACTCTGACTATAACCCAATGCCTTCCTGTTGACAAAGCCTACCATCTTATCATCACCTCTCAAGACCTTCATGTTCTTGTTTTTCTCCTTAACCAGCTTAAAGTCCAATATTCATTAACCTATTAGACACACCTTTAATTCTCCATACCTTCTCTACCTCCGTCATGCTCTGCCTGTTCTGTACCTGCATTTGAACATGGCTGGGAGCAAGCATAGAATCACTTTGTTCTCAATTTAGATTGTGACTTTCTTTATTGACTCTTTCTTAAAGCATTCAATTTGGGTTTCATAGAAACAATAATCCTCTTTCCTTTTGCACTCATAGGCTTACCTCTTATTTCATTAAATAATAAGTAAGTATAGTAACAAATGCAACTAACTGGTATAAACAAGTTTGGGAATAAACCAGGTTTACTCTTAGTGAGCATAAAACTGAAGAGTACAGAAGCATAGGGTATAATGGTGAGTAGCCTACTAACATAGAATGTGCAAAGTGCCATGGACCTCAATGGGATGCATTACAGAGGATGTGGAGAACCTCTGTTAATCTGGCAAGTCATTAAGTGAGAGTCAGTTACAAAAATGTCTACTGTACATGTATGCATAAAACTATAAATTCTGTAAATTAAAATCTGCAGGCCAGGCACAGTGGCTCATGCCTGTAATCCCAAAACTTTGGGAGGCTGAGGCGGGTGGATCATGAGATCAGTAGTTTGAGACCAGCCTGGCCAACATATTGAAACCCCGTCTCTACCAAAAATAAAAAATAAAAATTAATTAATTAATTAACTGGGTATGGTGACATGCACCTGTAATCCCACCTACTCGGGCAGCTGAGGCAGGAGAATTGCTTAAACCCGAGAGGCAGAGGTTGCAGTGAGCCAGATGGTACCACTGCACCCCAGCCTGGGCGACAGAGCAAGACTCCATCTCAGAAAAAAAAAAAAAAAAAAAAAAAATCTGCAAATAAGCAAAAAATGATTTACCTCTTACCACTTCTTTATTTCCAATATAAATAGTCTATTTGGGGCTATATTTGTTGGATTTATGGTAAGGCCATTGAGAAGCCTATCCATTTGCCTCAAGCTTCTCCATCGTTTGGTAGTCATGCCACCATTTTGGCTTCATTCAATAATGGTCATTTCTTTGTTGGTATTGTAGCATAAATATCAAGTATTTAAGATTAAGTAGCTTCACCCAGAAGTAAATTACCTCCTCCACAAAGCATGAAGATACCATTAAGGGCAGTGTCTCTGAATCGTTCGTTTTCATTATTGTTGTCCCCCTAAAGAACACTTTCAGACATTTTTTCTTAATTGCCCCCCATGAAATTTTAATATCATGCATACTGTATATCCATCTGTATGTTTTATGCATATATAGAGAGAGTTATACACTAAAAAGTAAGATTACATATACTCACAATCAATTTTCACTTCCTTGGGGGAAACATAGCTCCTGTTGAGAATGCATGACTCAGGGTATATGAGGTGCAACCTGTATAAGGTTCTCACTGAACTGTCCTCTGCTGTGACAAGGTAAACACAAATGGGACACTCATCTGGGAAAGTTGTGAGTAGTGTCCCATACTTCTATTTATTCATTTCTTTTTTTTTCTTTTTTTTTTTTTTTTTTTTTTTTTGAGATGGAATCTCGCTCTGTTGCCCAGGCAGGAGTGCAGTGGTGTGATCTCAGCTCACTGCAACATCTGCCTCCCAGGTTCAAGCAATTCTCTTGCCTCAGCCTCCTGTGTAGCTGGGATTACATACATGTACCACCATGCCTAGCTAGTTTTTCTATTTTTAGTAGAGATGGGATTTTGCCATGTTGGCCAGGCTGGTCTCAAACTCCTGACTTCAGGTGATCCACCCACCTCAGCCCCCCAGAGTGCTGGGATTACAGGTGTGAGCCACTGCGCCCAGTTTATTTCTTTTATTCTTTCTTTCTTTCTACCTCTCTTGCTGTCTTTATTCTTACCAATTCAGCTCTCACATTTTTTTTTTAATGGTAAGCAATTCAACACCGGACTATGAATAAAGAAGACAATATTTTCATCAAACATTGCACAATATTAAACAACAGTAGCAAATATGCCTTTTCTTTTCAAATTATTAGCAGAAATAAAATATCTGTGAATACTATTATCCAGTGTTATCACACCATTTTATGTGCCCTCTCATCTTCATACTTGTATTGTCAACAGCATAGATATCATGTGTGTTAGCAGCACAGTCCAGAGATCCACATGATAGCATTCAGAAAAAAAGAAAAGAAAGGAAATCAAAAACGAAAAGAAGATGGAAAGAAAGGGAAAGAACGCTAGGTGGGGGAAGAGGGATCCTGATTTACATGCAAAAATTTCACAGAGAACTATGAAATATCAACTTAATAGTAGTTTAATGTCCTACTACGTTAAGGAGGTCACTTTGTTCCTTCAGTGTTAGTCTTCTAATACTGAAGAGTTGTTTTCTTAGATCTGGAGCCAGAAAAAAAAAATGTGTATCCTGTTCTGTGTATAATTATTTCATAAGCTTCTGAGAGTAGTCTTACTGATATTTGGAGAGCAATGCAAATTATTCTTACTCTTATTTTCTTCCTCTAGATCCATCTGTAATCTCATTTGCTTTTTGGGTTTGTTGGTTTGTTTGTTTTCTTTCTTACATTTCCCTTTCCTGGTATGTCCTCTCATACTCTTGATGTGCAGGAATCACACCTCTGACTATAGACTATGATAATTTTTTAGAGCTCCAAAACTTCCCTGCAAAACTGGATTCTGACTTGCTTGATAGTTTCAAGAACACTAGAAAACAACTTTGGGGAAAATCAAAGTACCACTAATGATTAGCTGCTGTTTGCCCAAAACATGGGGTTTGCTATTAACAGTTGGGCCAACCTAGGCAGCTAAAATATCTAGAATGAACAGCAATTTATTTGCTTTTCCCTGTAGAAATTATACATCTTAATGCTGGGAAGATGGCCACCTAAGAACAGCTCAGGACTTCAGCTCCCAGTGAAAGTGCAGACGGTGAGTGGACGCCGCATTTCCAGACGAACTCTTATTGCCCACAGACCAGGAGATACCCAGGCAGAGGGGTCGCCAGCATCGCAGTCCCAGCCGGTGCGGCTGTTTTGGCCCCCGCGGGGCTGATTCCGCCTGCGCGGCTGCTGTGACTACTCCCTGTTGCTGCGGTTCTCTGTACAAAAGCCACTGGTCTGGGAGCCCTCTTAGCTGGCGAGCAGAGCCCTGAGATGGCAGAATAGCCCATTCATCTGAAATAGCGAGCCAGGCCAGGAGATTCCTAGGCAAAAAAACCGCCAGGAGCCGGCGCCACAGTTCGAGCTGACTCCGTGAGTCGCAGCACGGGAGATCCCGGCGCCTTTTCAACAAGCGACCAGAACGCGGGGTCGTTCAACTTAAAAGAAAAGACTCTTGAGTCAGGGAGCCAGGTGATCAGGCTCGGTTGGTCCCACCCCTCCACCCCCAACAACAACGAAAACAAAAACAGTAATTGGAAACCCTCTGGGTTGAGCCCTTCAAACCAAGCACAGCTGAACCGGGACGGTCCGGCTCCGTGGGGGAGGGGTTTCCGCCATTACTGAGACTCTCCACCGCTACGGAGGCAGGCTGCCGTTGCCGAGGCAACCTGCCACAACAGAGAGAGTCCACCATAACAGAGGCGGGGCCACCATTGCCCTTATAAAAAGGACTACAGGGAAGAGCTCAGGGCAGCTGGGCGGAGCCCACAGCAGCTCAGCAAAGCCCCTGTGGGCAGGCAGTGGCTAGGCGTGCTGCTAGTTGGGCGGGTCAGACCTGAAAGAAAAATCAAAAAAGGCAGTAGTGCAACGGAAACTCATAAAGCTCCAACTCCCTGGGACAGAGACAGACAACAGGTGGATAAACCCACAAAAATGGGAAGAAACCAGCGCAAAAAGGATGAAAACTCCCGAAACCAGAACACCTCTCCTCCTAAAAGGGATCACAACTCCTCACCAGCAAGGGAACCAGACCTGATGGAGAAGGAGGGTGATGAAATGACAGAATCAGACTTCAGAAGGTGGGTAGTAAGAAACTACAGTGAGGCCGGGCGCGGTGGCTCAAGCCTGTAATCCCAGTACTTTGGGAGGCTGAGGCGAGTGGATCACGAGGTCAAGAGATCGAGACCATCCTGGTCAACATGGTGAAACCCCGTCTCTACTAAAAATACAAAAATTAGCTGGGCATGGTGGCGCGTGCCTGTAATCCCAGCTACTCAGGAGGCTGAGGCAGGAGAATTGCCTGAACCCAGGAGGCGGAGGTTGCGGTGAGCCGAGATCGCGCCATTGCACTCCAGCCTGGGTAACAAGAGCGAAACTCTTGTCTCAAAAAAAAAAAAAGAAAAAGAAAAAAGAAACTACAGTGAGCTAAAAGAACATGTTCTAACTGAACGCAAAGAAAATAGGAACCTTGAAAAAAGATTGGATGAACTGCTGACGAGAATGGACAGCATAGAGAGGAGTATAAGTGAATTGATGGAGCTGAAAAACGCAACACGAGAACTTCGTGAAGCATGCACAAGCTTCAACAGCTGAATTGACCAAGCAGAAGAAAGGATATCAGAGGTCGAAGATCAACTCAATGAAATAAAAAGAGAAAGCAAGAACAGAGAAAAAAGCACAAAAAGGAGTGAACAAAATCTTCAAGAAATGTGGGACTATATGAAAAGACCTAATCTATGTCTGATAGGTGTACCTGAATGTGATGAAGAGAATGAATCCAAGCTGGAAAATACTCTTCAGGATATTATCCAGGAAAACTTCCCCAACCTAGCAAGGCAGACCAATATTCAAATCCAGGAAATACAGAGAACACCACAAAGATATTCCTCAAGAAGAGCAACCCCAAGGCACATAATCGTCAGATTCACCAGGGTTGAAATGAAAGAGAAAATGCTAAGGGCAGCCAGAGAGAAAGGTCGGGTTACCCACAAAGGGAAGCCCATTAGACTCACAGCAGATCTCTCAGCAGAAACCCTACAAGCCAGAAGAGATTGGGGGCCAATATTCAACATCCTCAAAGAAAAGAACTTTCAACCCAGAATCTCCTATCCAGCCAAACTAAGCTTCATAAATGAAGGAAAAATAAAATCCTTTGTGAACAAGCAAGCACTCAGAGATTTCATCACCACCAAACCTGCTCTACAAGAACTCCTGAAAGAGGCTCTACACGTATAAAGGAACAACCAGTACCAGCCACTCCAAAAACACACCAAATGGTAAAAGAGCATCAACACAATCAAGAATCTGCATCAGCTAACCAACAAAACAGCCAGGTAGCATCAAAATGACAGTATCAAATTCACACATAACAATACTATCCCTAAATGTCAATGGACTAAATGCCCCAATCAAAAGACACAGACTGGCAAATTGGATAAAAAGCCAAAAACCCATCAGTGTGCTGTATCCAGGAAACCCATCTTACATGCAAGGATACACAAAGGCTCAAAATAAAGGGATGGAGGAAGATCTACCAAGCAAATGGAGAGCAAAAAAAGGCAGGAGTTGCAATTCTCATCTCTGATAAAATAGACTTTAAAGCAACAAAGATCAAAAGAGACAAAGAAGGACATTACATAATGGTAAAAGGATCACTGCAACAAGAAGAGCTAACAATCCTAAATATATACGCATCCAATACAGGAGCACCCAGATACATAAGGCAAGTTCTTAATGACTTACAAAGAGACTTAGACTCCCACACAATAATAGTGGGAGACTTTAACACCCCATTGTCAATATTAGACAGATGAACCAGAGAGAAAATCAACAAGGATATCCAGGACCTGAATACAGACCTGGAACAAGCAAACCTAATAGACATTTACAGAACTCTCCACCCCAAAACCACAGAATATACATTCTTCTCAGCACCACATCACACCTACTCTAAAATTGACCACATAATTGGCAATAAATCACTCCTCAGCAAATGCAAAAGAACAGAAATCATAACAAACAGTCTATCAGACCACAGTGCAATCGAGTTAGAACTCAGAATGCAGAAACTAACTCAGAACCACACAGCTTCATGGAAACTGAACAACTTGCTCTTGAATGTTGACTGGATGAACAAGGAAATGAAGGCAGAAATAATGATGTTCTTCAAAACCAATGAGAACGAAGACACAACATACCGGAATCTCTGGGACATATTTAAAGCAGTCTCTAGAGGAAAATATATAGCAATGAGTGCCCACATGAGAAGAAAGGAGAGATCTAAAATTGACACCCTATCATCAAAATTGAAAGAGCTAGAGGAGCAAGATCAAAAAAACTTAAAACCTAGCAGAAGACAGGAAATAACTAAGATCAGAGCAGAACTGAAGGAAATAGAGACACAAAAAACTCTTCAAAAAATCAATAAATCCAGGAGCTGGTTTTTTGAAAAGATCAACAAAATAGACAGACCACTAGCCAGATTAATAAAAAAGAAAAGAGAGAATAACCAAATTGATGCAATAAAAAACGATAAAGGGGATATCACCACAGATTCCACAGAAATCCAAACCATCATCAGAGATTATTACAAACAACTCTATGCACATAAACTAGTAAACCTGGAAGAAATGGATAAATTCCTGGACACCTGCATCCTCCCAAGCCTAAACCTGGAAGAAGCAGAAACCCTGAATAGACCAATAACATGGTCTGAAGTCGAGGCAGCAATAAAGAACCTACCACCCAAAAAAAGCCCAGGTCCAGATGGGTTCACAGCTGAATTCTACCAGACATACAAAGAGGAGCTGATACCATTCCTTCTGAAACTATTCCAGACAATCCAAAAAGAGGGAATCCTTCCCAAATCATTTTACGAGACAAACATCATCCTGATACCAAAACCCAGCAGAGACTCAACAAGAAAAGAAAATTTCAGGCCAATATCCATGATGAACATAGACACAAAAATCTTCAATAAAATACTGGCAAACCGATTGCAACAGCATATCAAAAAGCTCATCCACCATGATCAAGTAGGATTCATCCCGGGGATGCAAGGCTGGTTCAACATTGCAAGTCCATAAACGTAATTCACCACATAAACAGAACCAAAGACAAAAACCACATGATTATCTCAATTGATGCAGAGAAGACTTTCGACAAAATTCAACAACACTTTATGCTAAAAACCCTCAATAAACTAGGTATTGACGGAACGTATCTCAAAACAATGAAAGCTATTTACGACAAACCAACAGCCAATATCATACTGAATGGGCAAAAACTGGAAGCATTCCCTTTGAAATCTGGCACTAGACAAGGATGCCCTCTCTCACCACTCCTATTCAATATAGTACTGGAAGTTCTAGCCAGAGCAATCAGGCAAGAAAAAGAAATAAAGGGTATCCAAATTGGAAAGGAGGAAATCAAATTGTCTCTATTTGCAGAGGACATGATTGTATATCTGGAAGACCCCATCATCTCAGCCCAAAATCTCCTGAAACTGATAAACAACTTCAGCAAAGTCTCAGGATACAAAATCAATGTGCAAAAATCACAAGCATTCCTATACACCAGTAATAGACTTCAAGAGAGCCAAATCAAGAACGAACTGCCATTCACAATTGCTACAAAGAGAATAAAGTACATAGGAATACAACTAACAAGGAACGTAAAGGACCTCTTCAAGGAGAACTACAAGCCATTGCTCAACGAAATAAGAGAGGATACAAACAGATGGAGAAACATTCCATGTTCATGGTTAGGAAGAATCAACATCGTGAAAATGGCCATACTGCCCAAAGTAATTTATAGATTCAACGCTATTCCCATCAAGCTACCAATGACCTTCTTCACAGAACTGGAAAAAAAACACCTTAAACTTCATATGGAACCAAAAGAGAGCCCGCATAGCCAAGTCAATTCTAAGCCAAAAAAACAAAGCAGGAGGCATCACACTACCGGACTTCAAACTATACTACAAGGCTACAGTAATCAAAACAGCGTGGTACTGGTACCAAAACAGAGATATAGACCAATGGAACAGAACAGAGGCCTCAGAGGAAATACAGCATACCCACAACCATCTGATCTTCGACAAACCTGACAAAAACAAGCAATGGGGAAAGGACTCCCTGTTTAATAAATGGTGTTGGGAAAACTGGCTAGCCATGTGCAGAAAGCAGAAACAGGACCCCTTCCTGACACCTTACACCAAAATTAACTCCAGATGGATTAAAGACTTAAACATCAGACCTAATACCATAAAAACCTTAGAAGAAAATCTAGGCAAAACCATTCAGGACATAGGTGTAGGCAAGGACTTCATGACCAAAACGCCAAAAGCAATGGCAACAAAAGCCAAAATAGACAAATGGGACCTAATCAAACTCCGCAGCTTCTGCACGGCAAAAGAAACAGTCAGTAGAGTGAATCGGCAACCAAAAGAATGGGAAAAAAATTTTGCAGTCTACCCATCTGACAAGGGGCTGATATCCAGAATTTACAAAGAACTAAAGCAGATCTACAAGAAAAAAACAAACAAGCCCATTCAAAAATGGGTGAAGGATATGAACAGATACTTTACAAAAGAAGACATACAGGAGGCCAACAAACATATGAAAAAATGCTCATCATCACTGGTCATCAGAGAAATGCAAATCAAAACCACATTGAGATACCATCTCACACCAGTTAGAATGGCGATCATTAAAAAATCGGGAAACAACAGATGCTGGAGAGGATGTGGAGAAATAGGAACACTTTTACACTGTTGGTGGGAATGTAAATTAATTCAACCATTGTGGAAGACAGTGTGGCGATTCCTCAAGGACCTAAAAATAGAAATCCCATTTGACCCAGCAATCCCATTACTGGGTATATATCCAAAGGATTATAAATCATTCTACTACAAGGACACGTGCACACGAATGTTCATTGCAGCACTGTTTACAATAGCAAAGACCTGGAACCAACCCAAATGCCCAATGATGATAGACTGGATAGGGAAAATGTGGTACATATACACCATGGAATATTACGCAGCCATCAAAAACGATGAGTTCACGTCCTTTGTAGGGACATGGATGAACCGGAAACCATCATTCTCAGCAAACTGACACAAGAGCAGAAAATCAAACACCGTATATTCTCACTCATAGGTGGGTGTTGAACAATGAGAACACATGGACACAGGGAGGGGAGCACTACACACTGGGGTCCGTTGGGGGGAAATGGGGGAGGGGCGGGTGGGTGGGGAGGTGGGAAGAGATAGCATGGGGAGAAATGACAGATACAGGTGAGGGGACGGGAGGCAGCAAACCACACTGCCATGTGTGTACCTATGCAACAATCTTGCATGTTCATCACATGTACCCCAAAACCTAAAATGCAATTAAAAAAAAAAGAAATTATACATCTTAATTTTATAAACTCAATTACTGCAAGAGGCTAGAAGGGAAAAGAGGAAGCAAATGCAAGACACATTTCTTATAGGCATCCAAAAACCTGCCAAAACTTTACATTTTCCTGCCACTTTCAGCTCAAATCCTTTATTTCAGTATTTTTACCTACATTGTTTCTTTTGAAAGAATTAGGAATTAAGTATTTGAGTGATTATTTATATAAAGTTTGTCTTCCTCCATCAGACTGTACACTCCACAAAAGCCAATGCCTTGTCTGTTTTGCTCACCTGTGTATGGTAGATGCTCAATCCATTCGTGTTATTGAATAGACTGGATGGGAGATTCGGTTGTGCAATTAAATCAATTGGATGGGAAGAACAGTTTGATATGACACTTTTCTCTATGCAAAATGATGCCATAAGAACAATTGTTATAGGCCGGGCGCAGTGGCTCAAGCCTGTAATCCCAGTACTTTGGGAGGCCGAGGCGGGTGGATCACGAGGTCAAGAGATCGAGACCATCCTGGTCAATATGGTGAAACCCTGTCTCTACTAAAAATACAAAAAAAAAGTAGCTGGGCATGGTGGTGCGTGCCTGTAATCCGAGCTACTCAGGAGGTTGAAGCAGGAGAATTGCCTGAACCCAGGAGGCAGAGGTTGTGGTGAGCCGAGATCGCGCCATTGCACTCCAGCCTGGGTAACAAGAGCAAAACTCCGTCTCAAAAAAAAAAAAAAAACAGAACAATTGTTATCTTTTTTTCATTCATCTTGATTCCTTTATTCATCCTAGAGCTATGTGGTGCCTGAACAAAGACTATTAAGACATAGTCCCTGGCCCTTAGTGACTTACAGTCTATAGAGACAGACAGACATAAACCAGTAAATAGTAATATAATGAGAGATAAGAAATAATAAATATCAAGTCAAGGGAGAGAGAAAAATAGCAATCCAATTGTCTCTTGTTGAAATCAGAGTTGTATCTCAGGCAGGCAACCAACCATCTGAGGTAGAAAAAAATAAAGGATTTAGAACTGAATTTTTGTTTTGTTTTGCTTTGTAATGCAGCCATCAAAAATGAAGCCAAACTAAAATGGGAGCTTGTCCACCTAACCCTATTCAGGTCTTGGTTTAAATATCACTCCTTCAGAGAAATCTCCTCTGATCCCTTGCTGCACACACTCACTGGGTTAGGTCTCCTCCGTGCCCTTTCGCTGGACTGAGAAGTCCAAAGAACATGTTTGTCTAGTCCACTGACTACTATATCTCCAGTGACTAGAACTATCTCTCGCACATAGTAGGTGCTCAATAAATGTTAAATGAATAAAGTCTCCTTTGCAATTATTTCTTTTCTCTTTTCAAACCAATTTGTCTCACTTTTCCACTCTACAAACAGAAAAAAAAAAATCTTCTCCTCTCCAAATAATGTTCTTTGCCTTTTCCCCTTCAAGATGATTATTTTTCTAATATTTCAAAACATTACCATTCAATAACTGGAAGTAAACTACATTTTGTATATCTACATCCAGGAGGGAATTGGACCTGAAGAGATACCTGAGGCTTCTTCCTCCACCGCTGCCGAGCATCCTCAAAGACTAGGCCTGTTTGTAGATTTCCAGTTTGCCTATGAGGTTTCTCCACGCTTCATATGCACAGTTTCCACAAGACATGGCCTGAAGAAGGGAGACTTTGTTTTCGATAGTAAAGTGTTCTCAAGGGAACAATGAAAAGTCAGCATTTACTGTCTATGCCCGAAATTAATTCTACCCTCTGCTTTCAGCAAATCGAGAAGAAGAAGCACAAAATCCCAGTTTAAGGCTTGATGTGCTTCAGATATTTAGAAACAAAAATTTCAGAAGGACCATAAAAAGCCTCCAGTCCTAAAGCACCAAGTTCTGAGGTCAATGGATCCTGTGTTTGGTGCTTCCCCAGGCCGTCTGGCGGCCAGAGAGAGAGATATTTTAAGTCATGGCAAGATATGTGGCAACCTCAAAAACCACACCCTTTGCATGTCAGCCTCCTCTACCAACATGGGGTAAGTCTGACATGGAGCAAGAAATAAACACCGTGCCATGAGGATATCAGCCTCACTGAAATGCTGTTGACTTAAAAATATATATATGCAATTTGTACAAGTTCCTTATTCTTTTATTTGC
Organism: Saimiri boliviensis; assembly: GCF_048565385.1. Lineage (NCBI taxonomy): Eukaryota > Metazoa > Chordata > Mammalia > Primates > Cebidae > Saimiri > Saimiri boliviensis. Next base: position 37,043,346 of record NC_133453.1, read on the forward strand.
TAAATGTTCTGCTGAAAACTGGAAAACTCAGTCAAATTTGGACATTTCCAGATGTCCAGATGTGTCCTAGATACAGCCTAGATGTTAAGAAGAAACTTGAATTGATTTAAATATGCAGTATTTTTTTCACTGTAGAAATATCTCTTCTGAATTATACACAGTTTTTCATATGACCTGGTAGGAAACAAGAAAATATAGTTACTGAGGAGAGATATGGTTGATGCTCAAAAATATTGGCTAAAAGTAGACATAGGATTAGAAAAAGAAAAGTTTCAAACTTTCTTTTAATAGTGTCCTTTTCTCACACACACATATACACATTAAAATGATTACTAAAAGAAAATATGGGGACTTTTTACAAGCTGTAAAATACATACTTGCTGTTTTCATTGTAACAGATGTTATATCATTATGTACCAATTGTAACAACTGACATAACTGATATCTCCTGGAATTTCCTGGTGGTTCTTATTTCATCTAGAAATAAGGATTTCTTTTGCGGTTTGTTTTTTTGTTTGTTTGTTTGTGATGGAGTCTTGCTCTGTCACCAGGCTTGATGGAGTGCAGTGGTGCAATCTCGGCTCACTGCAACCTCCACCTCCCAGGTTCAAGCAATTGTCCTGCCTCAGCCTCCAGAGTATCTGGGACTACAGGTGCATGCCACCACACCCAGCTAATTTCTGTATTTTGAGTAGAAACAGGGTTTCACCATGTTGGCCAGGGTGGTCTCAATCTCTTGACCTCGTGATCTGCCCACCTCGTCCTCCCAAAGTGCTGAAATTACAGGCATGAGCCACCGTTCTCTGTTTGTTTGTTTGTTTGTTTGTTTGTTTTAAGTAAAATAATGCACCGTTGGAAGAGGAGTACCACCTTCTGAGATCCTATGTTGATGGCAGCAGACAGAGCATCTCTGGATGACCTGGTTCTAGAACCAGTCCTGCCACATATTATTCACCAGAAAAATAGACCAAAGTTCTCACCATTAAAAAAAGATAAATATGTGAGGTAATTTATATGTCAATTATCTGCTTTAGCCATTCCACAATGTATGCATACATCAAAACATCATGTTCTACACCACCAATATATACAATTTTATTTGTCAATTAATTGATTTTTTTTTTTTTTTTTTTTTTTTGAGACCGAGTCTGACTCCATCAACCAGGCTGAAGTACAGTGGCACAGTCCTGGCTCACTGCAACATCTGCCTTCTGGGTTCAAGTGATTCTCCTGCCACAGTCTGCTGAGTAGCTGGGATTACAAGTGCCCACCACCACTCCTGGCTAATTTTTGTATTTTAGTAGAGACAGGGTTTCCCCATGTTGGCCAGGATGCTCTTGATCTTCTGGCTTCATGATCTGCCTGCCTCGGCCTCCCAAAGTCCTAGGATTACAGGCATGAGCTACCACACCCAGCCTGTATTATTAATAAAATTCATTTAAATCTTCAAAAAATTGAAACAATTTTATTTTCATGTTTTGTTTTTTTTTGATGGAGTCTTACTCTGTCACCAGGCTGGAGTGCAGTGGCACCATCTCAGCATGATCCACCTGCCTCACCCTCCCAAAGAGCTGGGGTTACAGGTGTGAGCCACAGTGCCCAGCGGATTTGTGCACTTTTCTATATGTATATATAATATTAAATTTTTGTTTAAATAATAATTGGAGGTATTAAAAATAAGATGGAACTGAAATTCTAGAGAGCAACAACATGGAATACCAGATAGGGATGTCAGAGCTCAATTATTCCATAGTGGTTACATTGTTCTGAGACAGACTAGAAACATTTATTAATGTTAGTTAAATAGGCATGTTAAAATTTGTAAGGTAACAAATAAAGAATAAGAAAAAAATGTAAATTTTTACAACAAAGAAAAGATACATTTATTTTTTAAAAGTGATGCTAAAAATGTAAAAGCAAAGCACAAAGAAAAAACATAAAATTTCTTTCAAATGATTATATAAATATACCCAAATAAATCAGTAATCACAATAAATATAAACAAGTTAAACTCACCAATTTAAGAAACAGTTATTCTCAGATTGGAATAAAAACAAGACAAAATGCAGCTATAGATGTCTTACAAGAAACACACCTAAACATGGCAACACATATATAAAGTAAAGGGATAAAGCTGTTGTATTAGTCAGGGTTCTCTAGAGGGACAGAACTAATGGAACAGATACATATCTAAATGGGAGTTTATTTATTAACTCACACAATCAAGTTCCCCACAATAGGCTGTCTGCAGGCTGAGGAGCAAGGAGAGCCAGTCCGAGATCCAAAACTGAAGAACTTGGGAGTCTGATGTTCAAGGGCAGGAAGTATCCAGCACAGGAAAAAGATGGCCAGTTTCTCTTTCCACATTTCTCTGCCTGTTTTATATTCTAGCTGAGCTGGCAGCTGATTAGATTGTTCCTAGCCAGATTAAGGGTAGGTCTGCCTTCCCCAGCCCACTGACTCACATGTTAACCTCCTTTGGCAATACCCTCCCAGACACATGCAGGAGCAACACTTTGTATCCTTCAGTCTAACCAAGTTGACACTCAGTGTTAACCATCACAGCTGTCTAGTCAGATGTTGGATGATCTAGGGTTGAGGAGTTGGTGGGTGAGTGCAATGGAGGGACAAAGTGTCAGAAAAGTAGAATAAAATGGTGAGAGGGTGGTCAAATGTCAGGGACCAGCCCTGACATAGACTGTTGGGGTTGCAAGGGATGGCAGAGACAAAGAAATGAGAAAAGACAAGTTAAGAGTGCATAAAGTGGGGACCAGGGGACCAACACGAGTTTGGAGGCTGCAAAGGCCCCAAGCTCTGGAGACCCACACCATTTATTGATGTACAACACAAAGCAGGAATGTGGTAGGGGTGTAGGGGGAGATAGCTAGGGTGGTGTGGCATTTCCTTTGAGGGATATAGAACAAATTCTATTCTACATTTAATCATTAAACAAGCTAGAGGGGTCATAAATAGGAGCCAGCAAGTCTGGTCACATTCTTGTGCTTCCAGGAGGCGTTCCTCCCTTGAGCATGGAGCATGATGTTCTAGAAGGTTTTTCTTTCTGCGCCAGATAAGCAGGTCATGCCATGACCTTCCAGCAGTCAAAGCGGTAGGTTACAAGTCTAGGGTGGCTTGTAAGGAAATGATACCAGAAAACTGCTGATGGGGGAAACAGAACAGTTGAGGAAGTGGGACAGTCAAGTAAATGACAATCTAGTGGGTTCCAAAGCAGATGTGCTAACAGAGCAAAGGAGTAAGTTTGGGTCCCGTCAAATTTAAATATAGATCTAAAAAGGCAATTCGATCTCTTCTGTATCTTGCCCAACTTCCTCATTATAAACAATCTATAGGGTTCTGCAAGATGTAAAGAAGAGAATCCACAGCAATGTCCTCTAAAGTTGAAGATATCAGTCTTTAAACTATAGTCAGCCTTGAATTCCATTTCAGAATTGTGCAGACAGGGCCAACATAAAACCAAGCATCTGGTCAACAACCAAAATCTCACTGGGTCTTAAAGCAATCAGGGCACAGACATTAAAAAGTATATATATATCTAAGCAAACATTGACCTTTCATATAACAAAATTTAACACATATTTCCTTTGGTAAAGTTCATTTCTATTTTCCTGTGTTATATACCACTTACTTGAGGGAAAATAACCCTTACAATGTTTGTGAGCTCCACTAAGTGGAAACTTTAGTTCTAGTATAGTAAGTACATAGCTACAAACTCCTTAACAGGCCTCCATCTACTGAAAGCCTTTTTTTTTTTTTTTTAAGAGACAGGGGTCTCACTCTATTGCCCAAGCTGCAGTACAGTGGTGTGATCATAGCTGACTGCAGCCTCGAGTTCCTGGGCTCAAGCAATCCTTCTGCCTCAGCCTCCCAGGTAGCTGAGACTACAGGTGCACACCACCATGCCTAGCTACTTTTTTTAAACTTGTTTAGAGTTCTGGGACTAGGGGAGGGAATCTTGTGATGTTGCCCAGTCTGGTCTTGAATTCCTGGCCTCAAGCAATCCATTCACTTCAGCCTCCAGAGTAACTAGGATTACAGGCACAAGCCACCACGCCCAGCTCTGAAATCTTCTTAAAGTCTCAGCCCACATGCCACAGCCTCCTTAAGCCATCGCCAACTTCCTCAAGTAAAATGTATTATTGTTTCCTCTGCATTCCTTCTTCACATTGGTAGTATGGTCGATACATCAATTATTCTATTTTGCCTTTAGCATAATTATTTACATAAATCCTCATCTCTCTTAAAAGGATACATATCCTGAGGACAAGAACCACTCCTGAACTCTCTCCAGAATATAGCACACTGTCCTAGAGTGAAGAAGGGGCCATAAACTGGAAATAGACAGTTGATCCACTTTCCAGATAAGGAAGTATGATTTGGTTTCATGGCATTTTACTTTTCTCCTTTAGACTGAAGAGGCTGCTCAGAGAACAACTGATCTTCCAGAAAGCGCTGCCAACATCTCTCCACTCCAAAGAGCTAGAATACCAATAAACCAGGCCAGGCTCAGCAGCTCACACCTATAATCCCAGCACTTTGGGAGGCTGAGGGAGGCAGATCCTAAGGTCAGGAGACAAGACCATCCTGGCTAACATGGTGAAACCCTGTCTCTACTAAAAATATAAAAAGTTAGCTGGGCATGGTGGAGCATGCCTGTAATCCCAGCTACTCAGGAGGCTGAGGCAGGAGAATTGCCTGAACCCAGGAGGTGGAGGTTGTGGTGAGCCGAGATCGCGCCATTGCACTCCAGCCTGGGTAACAAGAGCGAAACTCCGTCTCAAAAAAAAAAAAAAAAAAAAAAAAAAAAAAAAAAAAAAAAAAAATATATATATATATATATATATATATATATATATATATAGTTACTACAGCTGTGGCAGACCTTGACAATGCAAAGTCCATAGAAACACATTAGCACCCATCATTGTCAAAAAAAAATAGTATTAAATGTGCTAAGGCACAAAAACTATAAGCTAAGAGACAGAATCCAAGTCTTAAATCTCTAATTCCTGTTTTCTGAAGCATAGCAAAGTAATTTACTCTCAGGTAAAACAATCTTTCTAGATCAGTGGTTCTCAAAGGATGAGGTTCCTAGATCAGCAGCATTAGCATCACCTGAGAGCTTGTTAGAAATGCAAATTCTCAACTATGCAGCCATAAAAAGGAATGAGATCCTGTCCTTTGCAGGGGCATGGATGAAGCCGTAAACCATCATCCTGGGCGGACTAACCTAGAAACAGAAAACCATGAGGCCAGGTGTGGTGGCTCACACCTGTAATCCCAGCACTTTGGGAGGCCGAGGTGGGCAGATCACTTGGGGTCAGGGATTCAAGTCCAGACTGGCCAAGATGGCCAAACCCCATCTCTACTAAAAATACAAAATTAAGCCGGGCATGGTGGTGGGCGCCTTTAATCCCAGCAACTCAGGAGGCTGAAGCAGAAGGATCATTTGAACCTGGGAAGCAGAGGGCGCAGTGAGCCAAGATTGCACCTCTGACTCCAGCCTGGGTGACAGAGTGAGAGACTCTGTCTCAAAAAAAAAAAAACAAAAAACAAAAAAACACAGCATGTTCTCATTCATAAGTGGAAGTTGAACATTGAGAACACATGAACACAAAGAGGGGAATAACACACACGAGGGTCTTTTGGGGAGTGGGGGATGCAGGGAGGGAACTTAGAGGACATGTCAGTGGGTGCAGCAAACCGCCGTGGCACACCTAGACCCACAACCGACCTGCACATTCTGCACATGTATCCCGTTTTGTTGTTGTTGTTGTTTTAGAAAAAGTAAAGAAAAAATTAAAAAAGGAATGTAAATTCTCAGCCTCACCCACCATCTGCTAAAGCCGAAACTCCAGGTGTGAGAGTCGGCAATCATGTTTAAACAAGCCCTCCAGGAGATGCTGGTGCACAGTGAGATGTGAGAACCACAACTCTAGACCGGACCAAATAGTGGTCTGTGGAGCACAGCATTAGCATTTCCTGGGAGCTCATTAGAAATGCAGACCTACTAAATCAAAAACTGCATATGAACCAGATCCTCAGGTGATTTGTATACACATTCAAGTTTGAGAACAGGATCAAGGATCAAACGGAGAAAGTTTAAAACCTGAATAAATAGGCCGGGCATGGTAGCTCACACCTGTAATCCCAGCACTTTGGGAAGCTGAGCGGAGTGGATCACCTGAGGTCAGGAGCTCAAGACCAGCCTGATCAGCATGATGAAACCCCATCTCTACTAAAAATACAAAAATTAGCTGGGCTTGGTGGCGCAAGCCTGTAGTCCAGCTAATTCTCCGAGGCAGGAGAATTGCTCAAACCTGGGAGGCAGAGGTTGCAGTGAGCCAAGATGTCACCACTGCACTCCAGCCTGGGCAACAGAGTAAGACTCTTGTCTCAAAAAAAAAAAAAAAAAAAAAAAAAAAAAAAAAAAAAACCTGAATAAATAAATATGTCACAGCAAAATTTATAATACACTCTCTTCCTCATATAATTCTCTCAATAACCTTGTGGATCAGGTATTATGACCTCCATCTTAGGTGTGAGACACAAGGAGAGTGGATAATTGGCTTGACGTCACAAAGCCAGCAAACAGAAGAGCAAGTTTCAACCTATGTATTATGACTGTGAAAGGTAGGCTCTTAGCCAGCGCCTACACTAAGTTCTTCTGATTGTGACTCCAATAAGGTCGTGTTTCTCTCTCTCTTTCACATCACACTGCCTCTCTAACAGCAATTACACTCATTGCAAACAATTAAGCCTTTCCCCTAAAACTAAAAATAATATGCATCTATTTTAGTTGAGCAAATATTTATGGAGATCTATTTTTCAGCAGAGAAGCCTGACCTGGTGGAGCTTATGGTGCTAGGTTAATAAGCGTAGGTGCTCAATAAATATTTGCTGAACCAATGAATCAGTGAATAATTTTATTATAATATACTAAATAATTCAGGAAGAAAGATGAGAGCCCTGTGTACATTCTGGGACCTCAGACATTTCCTGTAAATGATGAATGCTGAACTGAACCCATAAAGAGGAAGTGTCACCCAGACAAAGAGTAAGAAAAAGAGGATTTCAGGCATGCTAAAGTGCTGGGGCTTTATCTGAGGATGACAAAGAATCACTGAAGTATTTAAGAGAACCATATGGTCACCCAAATAGATATGTGTGAACACATATACATAAACAGTTATACAAAAAAAAAAATCAAAATATCAAGAATGCACTCCCCAAAGCCATTAGAACTTCCAGTCTGAAATAAACCACCGGGATTTAGATTGTTAGCAATCATATTCTGTCAGAGTATATAAATATGTGGTTTGTAATTAAGGTTTTACCTCCCTGTACATGGGAATGGAGAGAAAGAGCTTAGTGGACTGAGTTGCATGCAGGATTCTGAGGGCCAAAAAGAGATAGAAGAAACAGACCGCAGGCCTGGGAACCTTCAGAAAATAATGGGAAGCCCCCTGCTCCTGACTTAGTTTCAGTATCAACTCTTATGGAAAATAGGAACAAGAAGGATAAATTTGAGTGACACACCATTTTTCTTTTTGACACATAAATGACTCACCACTAAGATGTCTGCTCTTGAGAATTCCTCAGAAAGTGAAATTCTCCTCCTCCTTGGCTTCATGGTTTTTGGTTTTTGGTTTTTGGTTTTGGTTTTGAGACGAGTCTCACTCTATCACCTAGGCTGGAGTGCAGTGGTTCGATCTCTGCTAACTGCAACCTCTGCCTCCTGGGTTCAAGCAATTTTGCTGCCTCAGCCTCTCCAGCAGCTGGGATTACCACCGCGCCCAACTAATTTTTTTGTATTTCTAGTAGACAAGGGGTTTTATCATGTTGGCCAGGTTGGTCTTGAACTCCTGACCACAGGTGATCTGCCCACCTTGGCCTCCCAAAGTGCTGGGATTACAGGCATGAGCTACCACGCTCAGGCATGTGTGCTATTTTTTAACACAGATTTCCTGGAATTTTTATTAAGAATTATAGACACCCAAGCAATAATTTCCATATAGTAGTGTTTGTAAACCATAGAGCAAATACATATTTTTTCTTTCTCTCCTATTTTTGCTTACATTTTGCTTTATCTACAAAGAATTCAAATTATTAAATAAATTAAATAACAATATTTGGGGAGGGACAGTTACTTGTATCCTCTGTTTCAGGAATAGGTATCAAGGTACTTCCTCATCAAAAAAATCTAATTTTCTTGTTTATTAGGGTTCCAGTATTAAAAGCATTTTTCTTGAGGTGTTTTGTAAAAACGGAAAAAAAAAAAAAAACCTTTGATTCTTAGTCGCCCAAACCAAAGTTCAGACTTGTAAGGATTCCTCTTCAGTAGGGTGTGTTGGAATGTTGATAAATTGGGCCATGCAGCCAAGGTCTCCGCAGTTGGGAGTGGAGGGACAACGTTTCTTCCTTGTCCAGACACCAGCATGAACTGGGGATCCTCAAAGAAAGACATGACCCAAGAGATCAGGGTCACTTGTCCGTCCAGCAGAGATCAAAGCAGACTTCCTTCTGAGAAGCACCCTCCGCTCCCCAACCTGTCCTTAGAGAACATCATCAATAATCTGCACAGGGGCAGAAGGAAAAGAGGCAAAGGGTGTGTGGGGAATGGCGGTTCACTTCCTGCCAAGACATGAAAGCAACGCAAGAATGTGCAATCACCTGCTATAGCCTTGTTTGCCCTTAGACTTTTTCCATCTGCATCTTGGCGTCCTCAGTCAAAAATATAATAGGTCACCCAAATATTTTAATAAAACATTTTCTAGGGCAGACTCAAGAGTATTAAAACTACCTTAAACCAAGCAAGCATAGCAATGAGAAACCTCATTTCGACTGCTCCTTATATAAAGATTTGGTTCAAAGATAAATTCTTGAGATTTTCTTTTTGTCATAAAAGCATGAACTGCATTGAGGAGAATTTTGATGAATAAATTTTTAAATTATTCATAAATATCTACTAATTTAATACAAATGTTTTCATGGGCATATATTTGCTGCAGGCTTAATTATATGAGAAATAGATATTTATATACACAGTTATGGGTCTATTTTTGAAACTGCTTGTGAAATGTTCTTCTGTTTTACAAAGTACTAATTCCAAATAAAAAGGGCATATAGAAGCCGGGTGTGGTGGCTCACTTCTGTGATCCCAGCACTTTGGGAGGCCAAGATGGGAGAATTACAGGAAGTCAGGAGTTCAAGACCAACCTGGACAACATAGCAAGACCCCATCTCTACAAAAAATGTAAAAATTAACTGGGCATGGTGGCATACACCTGTAATCCCAGCTACTCTGGAGGCTGAGGCAGGAGGATTGCTTGAGCCCAAAAAGGGTGAGCTGCAGCGAACCATGATTATACCACTGCACTCCAGCCTGGGTGACAGAGTAAGACCCCCATCTAAAATAAAATATAGGGCATACAGAGGTTGTACCTACATTACACTGAAATTACTATTCATTTCTATTACCCCCAATGTTTGGAGACTTTTTAAGAAAACAATTATTAATAGATAAGCAAACATTCTATAAACATCATCTGCTTGATTTCCCACTCTTTAGAAAACCATAAACAAATACTTGATTTTTACCACTTAGCAGTTTAACATTTCTTGGTCATATAGAGAAGTAGGTTATTGAAGAGACTGATATACTTGCATTTCCTCTTTTAAATATGACCTCTGAAATAAGCAGTTTGAAAATTATAATTGCCATACCACGTCGTGGCTGATCATCCAGTGTGATATTTTGTCTCTGAGTACAGTCCAAACACGGACTGTGTGAAGCTATCATTATTCCCCATAATGGCAAAAGATGAATGTCTCTCCTCTATTTCCCATCTCAGAAAAAAGAAGCACAGTTCCCCCTACTAAAGGCAAGCCCCTCCTTGCATGCTCTCAACCCTAGTTTCCCCCATCTCCTCTGAGAGCTTTTGAGCCATCTCTTATCCCAACCCCCTTCCCACCCCACCCCCTGCCATTTATCTACACAGATCCCCAAATCACATAAATGTCTTACCTCAACTCTCGGCTACTGTTTCATCTCTCTCTTTCTTCTCTTTATGAAATCTCTTGGACTCTGTACTCTCTGCCTCTACTTCCTCTTTATCCCAGCTCAATCCTTGAAAGTTGGTTTCAAAATCCATAAATAGGCTGGGCCCAGTGGCTCACATCTGTAATCCCAGCACTTTGAGAGGCCAAAGTGGGTGGATCATGAGGTCAGGAGATTGAGACCATCCTGGCTAACACAGTGAAACCCCGTCTCTACTAAAAATACAAAAAATGAGCCAGGCATGGTGTCATGTGCCTGTATTCCCAGCTACTCAGGAGGCTGAGACAGGAGAATCACTTGAACCCAGGAGGCAGAGGTTGTAGTGAGCCAAGATCATGCCACTGCACTCCAGCCTGGGCAACAAAGCAAGACTCTGTCTCAAAAAAAAAAAAAAAATCATAATTATAGGCCAAAACAGTCTCTTCTCAACAGTCTCTCAATGACCAAATCCACAGGCCCCTCCCTAGTCCTCATTCTCATCAGCTTCTCTTCCTGTATGAAGCTGATTTCTCATCCCATTTTTAGGAAACTTCTTTGCACTGTCTGCCACCTCCCCTTTTCAAACTCTGGTTTCTTTGTCTATCTCTGTCTCCTTTGCAGACTCTACTTTCTTTTCTTGTCTTTGGAGTAAAGCATTATACATGGATCTACTCGGGCTTCTCATCTCTCTGGGCCTCAGTCTTTGAAGATCCTTTATAGGTAAAAGATCCCAGGTATGCCAGTTCTGATCTGAACTCCAGGTCCACATTGCTCCCTGCCTGCTAGAGATCTCCACCTACATACATCTCAAACTCAGTATGTTAAAGCTCTACTTAACCTTCATGTCAAGCCTGTTCCTCTTTTCCAGACACTAGGGAAAAAATCTAGGGGTCACCTTCAGTTATCTTCTGTTTCTCATCTCCCATATTTAGTTACAATGTCCTATTTGTTAAATTATTTTATTTTATTTTATTTTATTTTATTTTATTTTATTTTATTTTACAGAGTTTCACTGTGTCACCCAGGCTGGAGTACAAAGGCACGATCTCAGCTCACTGCTACCTCCACCTCCAGGAATCAGGTGATTCTCCTGCCTCAGCCCCTGGAGTAGCTGGGATTACAGGAACCCACCACCACACTCGGCTAATTTTTGTATTTTTTTTCTTTTTAGTAGAGACAGGGTTTCAACATGTTGGCTAGGTTGGTCTTGAACTCCTTAGCAAGGTAATCCACCCGCCTCAGCCTCCCAAAGTCACCCAGGCTGGAGTGCAGTGGTGCGATCTCAGCTCACTGCAACCTCTGCCTCCTGAGTTCAAGTGATTCTGCTGCCTTAGGCTCTGGAGTAGCTGGAACTACAGGTGTGCACCACCATGCCAGGCTAATTGTTGTATTTTTAGTAGAGACAGGATTTCACCATGTTAGGATGGTCTCGATCTCCTGACCTCGTGATCCACCCGCCTCAGCCTCCCAAAGTACTGGGATTACAGGCATAAGCCACGGTGCCAGGCCCCTATATGTTCTTTTCACATGTTCCCACTTTCACTATTGCCTTCTGTTTGGATTGTTCCAAAAGCCAAGAGATGGTCCTACATATCCAGTTTCCTTCTCTCTTAACCCCCAATATACCCTATATACTGCTTCCAAAGTAGCCATTGAAAATATGGTTCTTTATGGTGTCACTGCCCTGTAAAATGAAGCCCCAATAGCTTGAGATGCTATTCAACCCCCTACAAAATGGCCTGCCTTTGATTGCACCTGCTCATGAATCCTTCCCTGCAATAATACTGGATGCTTCAACTACCAGAGTACCCCACTGACATTGTCTAAGGCTGTTGCTTCTGCCCAAAATGTTCTTCTCCGCCTCTGAAACTCTCTCCACCCATTAAAACTAAGGAACATTTCAAATTCTGCCTCTTCTGTGAAAACTTCTCTCTTCTCTTAGAAACTTCTCCTTTCTCTATGAGACTTAGAACTCAGTGACGTTAAGGTAAAGAAATGTCTTTGCAAACTTGCAAACGCATGTTGTGCCAAACCTTGTATTCAGGATGTAGAGAATACACAGTTCCTGTTTTTTGGAAACTTTGGCTTCAGAAGGAGAGAGAATACTTAGCATACTAAATTGTAACTGTGGCTCAACAGTTTGGGAGGCCAAGGCAGGCAGATCACCTGAGATGAGGAGTTCCGGACCAGCCTGGCCAACATGGCGAAACCCTGTCTCTACTAAAAATACAAAACTTAGCCAGGCGTGGTGGCAGCACCTGTAATCCCAGCTATTCAGGAGGCTAAGGCAGGGAGAATTGCTTGAACCTGGGAGGCAGAGGTTGCAGTGAACCGAGACGTGCTATTGCACTCCAGCCTGGGCAACAGAGCAAAACTCTGTCTTTAAAAAAAAAAAAAAAAAATATATATATATATATATATATATATATATATATATATAACTGTGTGTGCATTCTCTGCCACAGATGCTCTCAGAAGCACAGGGAAAGGGCACTGAACCCAGCCTCGGGTGTCAGGATGACTTTCCAGAGGAGCAAAACAGGTGTTGAAGAAAGGACAGTTGTCGGCCAGGCACAGTGGCTCTCACTTATAATCCCAGCACTTTGGGAGGCCGAGGCAGGCAGATCACCAGGTCAGGAGATCGAGACCATCCTGGCTAACACAGTGAAACCCTGTCTCTACTGAAAATACAAAAAAAAAAAAAAAAATTAGCTGGGCATGGTGGCACATGCCTGTAGTTCCAGCTACTGGGAGGCTGAGGCAGGAGAATCACTTGAACCCTGAAGGCGGAGGTTGTGGTGAGCCAAGATCACGCCATTGCACTCCAGCTTGGGCAACAGAACAAACCTCTGTCTCAAAAAACAAAACAAAACAAAACATACAAAACAAAAACAGAAAAAGAAAAGGACAGTTGTCCAGACAGAGATAGGGGTGAAGAACATGTCAAAAGTAAAATATTACATAGGGAAAGGCATGAGAAACCATGTTCCATTTCAGAAATTCAGGTAACTCAGTTGCCTGAAGTATAAAGTGCATGGGTGGGCAGGTGTGATGGCTCACACCTGTAATCCCAACACTTCAGGAGTCCACACAGGCAGATCACCTGAGATCAGGAGTTCGAGACCAGCCTGGTCAACAGGGTGAAACCCTCTTTCTACTAAAAATACAAAAAAATTAGCCAGGCATGGTGGTGGATGCCTGTAATCCCAACTACTCAGGAGGCTAAGGCAGGAGAATCACTGGAACCCAGGAGGCAGAGGTTACACCGAGATTGTGCCACTGCACTCCAGCCTGGGCAACATGCTGTCTCAGTAAAATAAAATACAAGGCATGGGGGAAGTGGAACAAGAAGCTGGAAAGGCAGGGACCACTTGCAAAGACGCTTGAGTGCCAGTATCAGTTATCTACTGCCACAATGGTGCTGCATAAAAATCATCCCAAATCTGTGGCTTCAAACAATATCCATGCCTGATGTGGTGGCATGTACTGATAGTCGCAGCTACTTGGGAGGCTGAGGCAGGAGGATCACTTGAGACCAGGAGAGTCAAGGCTACGGTGAGCCATGATTGCACCACTGCACTCCAGCCTGGGCAACAGAACAAGACTCTTGTCTTTAAAAAAAAAAAAAAAGGTGACTTATTCTTGTTTATAAATCTGTGCATCAGCAGTCAGCAGGGTGGTTCTGCTAGTCTGAACTGGGGTCATGTAGGCATATGCAGTCAGACTGTGCATTAGGAAGCACTCCTGCTGATCTTGCCAGAGCTGTCTTGTGTGTTTGGGAGTCAGCTAGCTGTGATGGGTTTAGGATGGCCTTGAATCTCCTCCACGCGTGTCTCACATTTGGCAGTACGTTAGCCTAGGTGAGTCCTCATGACAAGGAAGAAATGATAAAGAGAACATACCCAATCATGCAAGAGGGCAAGAGGAAACGCATGTGCTTTTCAAGCCTCTGCTTGCATCATGTTTGCTAACATTCCAGGACCAAAACAAAGCAAGTCACACCATGAGCCCAGAGTCAGAATGGGAGGGAACTCAAAGGTTCAGGGAAAGGCTGTGAAAACTGGGAGGGGCTGTTCATGTAATTAATCTACAACAGTGCCCTGTAAAGGAGTCGGAATTTTTACACTTATATCATGTCATCATTCCTATTGATTAGAAACTCTTGAGCACCAGGACTGTATTTTATTCATTACTCTATCTGCCATAGCAGTTAGCACAACAATATATCCAAAGTACACATTCAATTAATTTTGGTAGAGTATAACTGAATCCCTAGTTTATGTAATAATTTATTATATATACTAGCTGCAAGTTTTCTAAACACTTATCAAGTACATTTGTATTTTCAATCTATATTATCCTTGGAGTGCCAATTTCTATCCATTTATTAACTGGTGTGTAAAATAGTAATTCCTGTTCACTGCCTAAACACCACCTCCTTTAAGCTTAACCTGGCTAATTCTAATGTTGAAAGGAAAGGTGAAAAAATATGTGGGGTTTTTTCCTCCAGTCCTTCATTATTTTCGAAATTTCATACTGGCCCTCCTTCAAAAAAAAAAAAAAGACTTCAAGCTTCTTGGCCCCTCCTCCAATTGTTTAAACAAAAATTTTTCTTCTCTCTACCCTTTTCTCTTTCTTGAGAAGGAGCAATTAGAACTGCCCCCAGGACAGCAGAGGAAATGCTTTGGTTTGGTTCGAGGCTTTCCAAATATCATTGCAGACTCAGGGCACCAAATATGTAGCTGACAGCAAAACAGTTTATAATTACGCAACAAGAAACAAGCCACCGAAATCCCTTTTCTATGCATATCCTGTCTCCCTGTGGCCTCATTTCTGTCTCCACAATCCCACACAGTTGTCATCTAGAAAGGCCCAGGGAACTGGCCTTTCTCTGGGCACCAAGTGGCAAGTGGCAATACCTTGGAATCATCTTTGACTCCTTCCTTTCATTGTTTTTCGTTTGTTTGTTTTTGTTTTTTGAGACAGTCTCTTTCTGACACCCAGGCTGGAGTACAGTGACATGATCTTGGCTTACTACAACCTCCACCTCCCCAGTTCAAGCAATTATCATGCTTCAGGCTCCAGAGTAGCTGGGACCAAAGGCATGTACCACCATAGCTGGCTAATTTTTGTGTTTTTAGTAGAGACAGAGTTTTACCATGTTACCCAGGCTGGTCTCAAACTCCTGGCCTCAAGTGATCCACCTGCCTTGGCCTTCCAAAGTGCTGGGATTACAGGCATGAGCCACCACCTCAGCCTGACTCCTCTCTTTCTTTCACACTCCACATCCAGTCCAGCAGCAAAGCATGTCAACTCCATCTTCAAAATACATCCAGAGTCTGACCATCTCTCATCACTGTCGCTGCTATTATCCTGGTCCACACCACCATGCACTCTCACTTGAATGATCAAAATAGCCTCCTACCCACTTTCCCACCCACCATGTCTTCCACACAGAAGCCAAAAGCATAAGCCTGGATCATGTCATTCCTCTGCTCAAACTCTTCCAGTAGATTCCTCTTACTCAGAATAAGAGCCAGATTCTCATCTCAGTCTGTAAGGACCCACATGATTCCCCTGCACCCTCATCTGACCACCTTCCAGTGCTTTCTTGGTTCACTTTGATCCCGCCAGAAAGACAATGGTCTTCCTGCTGCTCTTGAATGTGCCAACTGTGCTGCCTCCTCAGGATCATTGCCTGTGATGTTCTTCAGCCTGAGTACAGTTGCTACAGACACCCACATGGCTCACCAGTTCCCTGTTCAAATGTCACCTTATCAGAAATCCTTCCCTACCCACCAGTTATGAATTAGCACTCATGGCTCCTTCCCCACCCATCACTCTCGATTCCCTCCTTATTATAAATGTTATATATTCATGTGTATACTTGTTTATCATTCGCCCTTCCCACTAAAATTTAAGATCAGCAACAGCAGAAACTAATCTGTCTTATTCACTATTTTATCCCCAAAGACTAGAATATATATTAGGTAGATGGTAAACCATCAACAAATAATTTGAGGCCAATTGCAGTGGCTCATGCCTGTAATCCCAGCACTTTGGGAGGCCAAGGCAGGTGGATCACTTGAGGTCGGGAGTTCGAGACCAGCCTGGCCAACATGGTGAAACCCTGTCTCAACTAAAAATACAAACTTAGCCGGCTATGGTGGCGCATGCCTATAATCCCAGCTACTTGGGAGGCTGAGGCAGGAGAATCTCTAGAACCCAGGAGGCAGAGGTTGTGGTGAGCTGAGAATGCACCATTGCACTCCAGTCTGGGCAACAAGAGTGAAACTCTGTCGAAAGAAAAAGAGAGAGAGAGAGAGAGAAGAAAGAAAGGAAGAAAGAAAGAAAGAAAGAAAGAAAGAAAGAAAGAAAGAAAGAAAGAAAGAAAGAAAGAAAAGAAAAGAAAGAAAGAAAGAAAGAAAGAAAAGAAAAGAATAGAAAAGAAAGAAAGAGAAAGAAGGCAGAGAGGTAGGGAGGGAAGGAGGAGGGAAGGGAGGAAGGGAAGGAAAGATTCTGAATCAGGTAGGTATGCCCTACCCACACTGCACATAAGCATTAGGCACAGCCTCATTCTGAATCAAATTTGTTAGGTTTTATTCATTTCTTCTCTTTTTGATTCATTCCTCCAAACTATCCAGGATTTACATTTGCCCATGATACTAAGAAACTTGAGGAAAATGAATGCTGTAGTATTTAAAAAGGATCAACTTTAGATATTTGCTTTAAGAAAAAGGGAAAGAAAGTTTCCAGCCAAATTCCTAAATTAATGTGCATGATAATAAAATAAACTTGCCTAATCTTCCTGGAATCACTTGGGTAATTCTGAACATGGAGTGATAATACCACCAGCTTCTCTAAATGCAAGGCAGATGCTTGCAAACCTGAGCCTTTAATACCAAGCAAGCGCTAACTTGAAAGTATATATATAATGTTAGTCTCCACATATCCACACCTCTACATCATCAAACTATAAAAGAACCCACTGAAATTCTGGGACATCATCCAGGCTTCACCAGGCTACTTCATGTCCATATGTCTCCCAGAGCAGCCAACTCTGTAAGTGTCACCAACTGGAAAAGCAGCTTCGTATTGTCATCCTATAAGGAGAAGGGCAAAGGTCTGCTTTCAGATGCCAGTGTAAAGCCATTGGGCAAGGACCCTCAGATGCAGTTCCGATTTTTTCATTCTGTTCTTTTTTTTTTTTTTTTAGATAGTGTCTCACTCTGTTGCACAGGCTGGAGTGCAATGGTGTGATCTCAGCTCACTGCAACCACCCTCTCCTGGGTTCAAGAGATTCTCCTGTCTCAGCCTCCCAAGTAGCTGGGATTACAGGCACCCGCCCCCACGTTCAGCTAATTTCTGTATTTTTAGTAGAGGCAGAGTTATATCATGTTGGTCAGGCTGGTCTCAAACTCCTGACCCCAAGTGATCCACCCTCCTCAGTCTCCCAAAGTGTTGAGATTATAGGCATGAGCAATCACACTCGGCCTCATTCTGCTCTTTTTTTAAGGCAGTGGTTTTCCAACAGTATGCTGTGGCACCCCATTTGTTTGGCAAAATAAATTTTGTAAAATCCGGTTTTGCTGTAACTGAGTATACATATGGTTATACTAAGGTCTATCAAGATTCATCCCGCAAAAAGTAAAGGGTGTGGCATAATGACAGATTGCAACAAAGAACAATTACATGTTTTCCAAAACATGGCAACACTGTTCTCCAAACATGTAAGATATCAAGGTAAGGGCAGTAAACTGAGCAGTCCTCAGACCTAGACATGGCCTGGAAAGAGAAGCATAGGAGCTGTGCCTTTGCTGTATGTACTTGTATGTATGCCGTAAGATGCTGTTTTATCATAATAGCATACTGAAGATAGTGGTGTAGTTTCAATTCCTTTAAGCCCTTATTTGTGTTGCCAATACTTACAGCCCTTGAAAGTTTCTACCAACACCAGAGATTGAGAGCCTCTAGTAGTAGAGCGGAAAGCTTTATATTTGTATGGAAGACCAGGGGAATGGATACAGATTTATTCTGATTTACATTACCTAAGGATACTCCCTCACACAGAATATGAAATTAGAGGAAGCCTTTTCTTTCTTTTTTTTTTTTAACCGAGTCTTGCTCTATTACCCAGGCCGGAGCAGTGGTGCAATCTCAGCTCACAGCAACCTCTGCCTCCCAGGTTCAAGGCACCACACCTGGCTAATTTGTTTGTATTTTTAGAGGAGAGACAAGGTTTCACCATGTTGGCAAGGCTGGTTTCGAACTCCTGACCTCAAGTGATCCACCCACCTTGGCCTCCCAAAGTGCTAGGATTACAGGCGTGAGACCCCATCTGGCCAAGGGAAGGCTTAATTTAAGGATGTATTCTGTATCCCACAAGCAATTTTCAGAAATGAGTAGCCAAAGAAAATTAGACCAACCTGAAATCTGATGTCTGTATAACAGAACGTTCGATAATCTCGAGAATTATCTTCAGTTTGTGCTTTGAGATGTAACTATCCCTCAGGATTCCAAAAGTAAAACACAATGGCTCTCACAGTACTTGAAACTCCTAAAAGTGTTCCTCCTCCTTCTGCCTCTCTGTTTTTCAACTATGTTTCACTGGCAGCAACTTTTTTCCCAAAGGTTTGTGTCTGAACCAGAGGAAAATGCTGGGACCTCTTTTGGGGAAATTTTGGCTTTAGTATATTTCATAAGAGAAATAAATATGAGAGCTTCCCATCTCTGTCAATCATATTCATTCAAAATAATAGCACTTGCCAGGACCGGGGGTTGTAGGGAGGGAAGAGGAAAGGGGGAAGGTAATGTCATGAATTGTTCCCCCGCAGCTGGTTTTTCTGTCACAACCGTACATACAAAACAAAAGATCTCTTCAGAAAACCAGGGACAGACAGAGAGGCCAACAGAAAGAGATCATTATAATCATATTTTAGAGCTCAAACAGCTTGAATTACATTTGCTTGAGCCCAGTTAAGTTTCCTGGTTGTTTCATACAGAACATAGCAATTTAGCATAACCTAACATAAGAATATAATATAATGGCAAACATATACAATATTATCTCCAGGCATGTACCGTGTAGCAGGTTTTTTATCTTCTACTTCTTATCTTCCACAGTGCTGGGGATAAAAGATATTCTAACACAGGGAGGCAGTATAGCACAGTGGTTAAGAGCACAGGCTTGGGATCACATCAGGATAGAGACCTAGCTTTGTCTTAACTACCATGTTACCTTAGGCAAGTTTCCTAACCGCCCCAAAGGCTCAATGTCCTCAATTGCTAAACAGAAGTTGGGATTTATCTACTTGGTGGTTATGATAAGAATGAAGAGAGAGAACACCTGTAAAACACTGAGCACAGTACCTGGCCTACAGAGAGGACTTAGTAAATGCTTGCATTTAGAATCCGTAAATGTCTGAATAAACAAATACTTTCTTTTTCCTTAGACCTCTCATTTTCTATCCTCATTCTACCCCCAATCTAAGCAAAAAGGAGGGACGTATTTGGAAGTCATTGCAGCATGTTTGTCATGTCATATTGCTAAAAAGGAATGAGATAATTAACTTGCTAGGCTTAGTTTTGCTGTTGGATCAAAGGCCTGCTACACAGCTGTGCTCCTGCCAAGGACTCTTTCCCTCTCTCCTTCTAGCACGTCCCCTTTACCACTACATGACTCCAGGACACAGCAGCCACCAACACTGTTCACAGGAGAGGTGAGTGTCACATGTAAGCAATCCGTTGGCTCCCCTCCAGGAAGTAAGGCTTACGAAACATTTATGCAGGCAGTAGTCTTCCAGGGCAAAGGTCCACAGTGCTATCCACAGGCAGGTACGTATTGGGAGTCAGATCAGTAGGCTTCAGGAAAAACATTCTTGTCTTTTTTTTATTAAATAGACAAAAATATGATATGTGCCTAGCTTTAGAGCTTGGCCAGTTCCCTAAGATATTTCCTTAACTGTCCATAACTTCTTCAAAACAACATTAAGAATGACCACACATTGGAGCCAGGCGCGGTGGCTCACACCTGTAATCCCATCTTTGGGAGGCTGAGGTGGGCAGATCATGAGATCAGGAGATCGAGACCATCCTGACCAACATGGTAAAACTCTGTCTCTACTAAAAATACAGAAATTAGGCAGGAGAATCGCTTGAATCGAGAAGGTGGAGGTTGCAGTGAGCCAAGATTGTGCCTCTGTCTCCAAAAAAAAAAAGAATGGCTGCACACCACATAACCAGAAAAAAAAAAAAAAAAAAAAAAAAAAAAGAGGGAACTCTTATTTCAGTCCACATGAACAATGAAATCAAGGAGGAATTTTACAATTACAGGTTTCCTTTGACAAAGGGATTTTATGACTGCTTCGGCCTCAGAAGTGGGTGGTGCTTTCACTCTCAATGCCTCAAAAACTGAATGTTCACACGGGGGATAAGAAATCTGGTCACATGCAAAGTCCAAATGCTGCTTCTAATGAGATGCTGTTAAAACCATTTTTTAAAAATGCTTCCTGAAAGCATACAGAATGCATAAACATGAAGGTATTTGCCTGTGTCAGAAACTGCAGAAGTGCTAAACAACACTGAGTTTAACTGGCCCAAAGCCAAGTGAAGCACTTCACCCTGACAGAAATTATAGTACTGTCATTGTGTTGTAATAACCTTCTATAAAATGGAGCATTGTGTTTCTGCTGAGTCTTGAACAGAAAATGAATCAGGATCTGGCATCCTTAGAGGAATGGGGAGAAGCGTATTTTTGCTTACAGAGAAGAGGATATTCACTATGTTCCATGAAATAAACGTTTTGCTCATTTTTTTAAAAAAATTCTGCCTTTAAAAAGGAGCTATCTCTGACTCACATTTGAAAATGCTTATTATGTTCAGAAGATGTTACCATCTTTTGCTCTACAGACTTTTAGAAAAGCACTTGTTCGGTTTTGGGGTTTTTTTTGGTTTGGGGTTTTTGGTTTTTGTTTTTGGGTTTTTTTTTTTTAGATGGAGTCTCACTCTGTGCCCCAGGTCAGAGCAACATGGCACAATTTCAGCTCATTGCAACCTCCACCTTCCAGGTTCAAGCGATTCTCCTGCCTCAACCTCCTGAGTAGCTGGGACGACAGGCACATGCCACCACACCCAGTTAATTTTTTTGTATTTTTGGCAGAGATGAGTTTTCACCATATTGTCCAGGCTGGTCTAGAATTCCCGGGCTCAAACAATTCTCCCAGCTCAGCATCTCAAAGTGTTGGAACTACAGGTGTGAGTCACTGCGCCTAGCTGTTCTCACGTTTTTAAGACTCAACTGTTACATGGAAAATAAGCTCAGGTACATATGCTCAAGTGCAGAAAGGTAAGCCTGGTAAAAAGCACTAACAATCCTACTGCAGAAAGACTCAAGTAGGCTGTCATTATGAAAGGTTGGTTGCTAGTTGGAAAAGAACAAAGGTCACTGTAGTTCAACTTTTACATTTTTATTCTTTTTATTCCCTGGAATTGTACAATGTGGTGCTTTAGGCTAGATAGTACCTACAGCTTTCTTTTTTTACCCTATTAAAATACTCTTATGGTTATTACTACCCATCCCAATACTCCAAGCACCTCTTTGTTTTGAAAACTTTATAAAAATCTAATTTTAATCAACTGACATATGTTCCAAATTGAGAGTCTAAGCCCCTAATCTTTATTAACTTTTAGGTTTTTGCTGCCTTCAACCCAGAAGTTGATGTGTCCACTAGAATGGAAGGCAAGAAATAGCCAATGACATACACATATATATATGTTAGAATATCTGTACCTTTGAGGAAATAGCAATAGTTATTATCCTTCCTCAAGTATTACAATAGGCAACTTGCTAAAGGCTTTATAACATGATCTCCTTTAATCCATACAACACTTTTTTAAGTAGAATCTATTATCTTCATTTTACAGAAGAGAAAATTAGACCTTAAGCAACTTGCCCAGGGTCATAGATCTAACAAATCAGAGAGCCAAGAGTGAAATCTGGCCAAATTAATATCCATTACACAATACTGTCTCCCAAGCTCCAAGTCTGTTTACCCTGGGCAAATATTACACGTATATTTCAAAAGCAAAGGGAAAAGAGGGAAGTGGTGCTTCTAAATGGGAGAGAAGCAAATGGAAAATTTTGTGTGGCTATTTATTCGTCCACTAAGTTTACTAAGAGGCAAACATACTGTATGAGATCAGCTTCAGAGAGCTAACATTAACTGGAAAGACACCTAAGAATCTAAGTTAAAATGTTAAAAGTGCTCCAATAGAAGTATACCCAAAGTACTGTGTATAGGGGCATAAAGAAAAAGGATTTTTTTCTGACTATTTGACAAATATTGGATAGACTTGTTTTTCCTTCTAATCATTACTATCACGTTCATTTTATCTACTCATTAAGAACATTTGACACCTGTGTGCCAAAATTAATGCATATTAATTCTGAATATTTGAAGACTTTCAAGTCAGTGAACTCAAAATTCTATATTCTATATTCTATGCTTCTATATTCTCAGATGTTGTTGGTAGCTAGGAAAGTTGGTAAAATATATATATATATATATATATATACATATATACATTTGCATAAATATTTATATAAAATAAGGTTTTAGAAAGCAAACTAGTTTTGGAAAAGCAAATCAGTAACATGAATCAGACTTCTTGGAACTTATCTGCTTTACTGATAAGCTCTTGGGGTAAAGTGTTAATTCAGTCCTTGCTTATTATACAATAAATTGATGGCTCTAATGTCCATCAGTTGGGGATTAATTAAATTCTGATACATCCATATGATGGGTTGCTATGCACTTGCTAACAGAAGCTAACACTCATTAAAGAAAAGAAAACCTCCATGGAAGATTGTTAAATAAAAGACAAAGTACAAAAGAATATTATATATTTACATTAAAAATATATATGTATACATGTATATTCACACATACACACACGCACACATATCATGGATAAAATAAATGCATGGAAAGATATCAGGAAGGATGTTTTGAAAATGTTAACACTGGGAATTAGGATAACTTTATTTCTTAATACATCTCTGTTTCTTGAATTTTCTGCGTCGGTGTATTATTTTGGTAATCAGAAAGGAAAGGAAAACCATTATTCTGAAAAAGAGAGGAAATGTAGCTGCTTTTAGAGTTAAATATAAAATTATATATTCCAGAAATAATATATATATATATATATTTTTTTTTTGAGACATAGTCTCACTCTGACACCCAGGTTGGAGTGCAGTGGCACAGTATCAGCTTACTGCAACCTCTACTTCCCAGGTTCAAGCAATTCTCCTGCCTCAGCCTCCTGAGTAGCTAGGAATACAGGCATGTGCCACCACACCTGGCTAATTTTTGTATTTTTTAGTAGAAATGGGGTTTCACCATATTGGACAGGCTAGTCTCTAACTCCTGACCTCATGATCCACCTGCCTCTGCCTCCCAAAGTGCTGGGATTACAAGCGTGAGCCACCGCACCCAGCTTATTTCAAAATATATTTCTATTGAAGTAGTAGCAACTCATTTTGAACAAAACCTTTTATTCATCAGATAATAAACTTGAACTTACTTTATGGATTTGTCATCATCAGAAAGTCATAACCATGTTGATAGCAGCAGAAAATAGACAAATACCTAGGCAGACAGGGGTGGGTCCCCAGTGAAACCTCACTTTCAAGCCAAAAACAACCTGAAGCCTGAAAGACCAGGCTGCTGGTTCCAGATGAAACTCATGACCCAGAGTGAGAATTTCCGTTCCTGTTTGCCCACACTTTCCCAATTCATTCTTTCCAAATAATGTCTTTTAATCAATTGAATGTTACCTTTCCAATACTACCTATGGCCCACCCCTCCCCCATTCTGTGCCAATTAAAAACCCCAGACTCAGCCACACTGAGAGAGACCACCAACATCAGGTTGGGCGGGGGGACCACCCTCACATCACCCCTCTACTGAGAGCTGTTTCATCGCTTAATAAAACTCTTTTCCACCCTTCTCGCCTTCCAATAGTCAGTGTGATCTCATTCTTCTTAGACAAGGGACAGGAATTTGGGACCCCAGTGAACACCAGTACAAAGAAGGCAGTAACACTATAGTAGCCCCCCACACCCCTACCAGCACTCCACAGCTGCCCAACATGACAGGAAGCAGTGGCAGGGCAGACCAGCCCCGAAACCATGGACTGGAGCAGGACAATGGGACTGACAGGCTTAACACACCCCTATTCATCGGGCTGTGGACTGCAGGACTAAAAGAGCTGTTAGCATGCCGTAACACCCCCTAGGGAGCTTCAGGATTGAGGACTTCCTTGTTTGGGCACCACCATGTTCCCCTCGTCTGGACACTGGAGTCTACCACAGGAGTTGCTTGCAAAACACCTGGTCTAGCTGCAAGCCCCGCACAGAGCCCACTCCTGTGCCAACACTTGGAGTGGCCTGGCTGGGCCCTGCACTCATTTGCTCACACACTCCCCTCCCACCAGGGGCTGAGTGTACAGTTGCAGTGACCACGGGATCCATGCTGGAGTGCAAGCTAGGTGCGACCCAGTCAGTTGAGAGGGTGGGGCACTCCTATGGCAAGCCCAGGCCTAGCAAGGCCCAGGAAGGGGCATGGCTGGCTAGAGGTCTCCAAAAGTGGCTGAAGAAAATCTTGCATCAATGTCAAAACTTATGAACATGAGGTTGGACTTGACTATCTTGTCCAATGTAGAGAAACAATCAAAAAGAGCCAAAAGTTCCATTTAGCATATGAAGTATATTCTAGCAGAGAAAAACACAGGTCTATGCTTTTTGAGTCTACTCTAGAGGCAACAAGGAATATCACTAACTTTGGTGGTCTTTTTTTTTTGAGACAGAGTCTCACTCTGTCAGCAGGCTGGAGTGTGGTGGCACAATCTCAGCTCACTGTATCCTTCACCTCCAGGTTCAAGCAATTCTCCTGCCTCCGCCTCCCAAGTAGCTGGGACTACAGGTGTGCGCCACCATGCCCAGCTAATTTTTGTATTTTTAGTAGACACAGGGTTTCACCATGTTGGCCATGATGGTCTCAGTATCGTGATCTTGTGATCTGCCTACCTCAGCCTCCCAAAGTGCTGGGATGACAAGCATGAGTCACCCTGCCCGGCCAACTTTGGGGTTCTTTCTAAGATGATTCTGGTAATTTGTAACCTGGCTTCATGCCAGAGAGCCCAAGTAGCTGGAAGAAATATGCTAATTTTTTGTTCTCCATTTTTTCTTTCTTTACCAGCGGTTCTATGTTTACAAACTAAATGACAAGAGAATCTAAAAAGCATTCCCAACGTTGCATGCATTATAATTCATACCTCCAAAACCACTTCCACTAAGGAAGCAGGCATTATGGACTCATGTAAACAATAATATAAAGAAACATCATTTACTTTCTGTTGTATGAGTCAGATTGCTGACTGATTAAAGAAACCAATTTGCACAAAGATTCCTGGTCTTTTGTTTCCTCCTATGCAAAATTAGGCCTCTTCCATGGCTAACGTTCTAAGATTCTATTATTTACAGTTCTAGGAAATGTACTATTGAGGGCATAGTTCCCAATAGATGATATTTCAGAATAGAATTTATTCCAATTATGAAAATAAACTGATTACATTAGCAGTATGTGTTTTTGTTGCATTCCTGTGATTACTAAAAAAGAATAATTATGAATTTCTAAAAAATAATTAAGTGGATTTGATGTAAATAATCTCATGCCAAGTGCTGAGATTTAATGGAAATATATGTAACTCAGTCGTGAGAAGTAGGAAAAAAAATTATGGAGGAGGAGAATGAAGAAAAAAATTCTTTGTTTTTTGGTTTTTTGGTTTTTTTGAGACAGCATCTTGCTCTGTCATCCAGGCTGGAGTGCAGTGGTATAATCTTGACTCGCTGCAACCTCCACCTCCCAGGTTCAAGTGATTCTCCTGCCTCAGCCTCCCGAATAGCTGGGACTACAGGCATGCACCGTTATACCCAGCTAATTTTTTTTTTTTTTTTTTTTTTTTTTTTTTTTTTTTTTTTTTTTAGTAGAGACGGGATTTCACGGCCTAGGCCTCTCAAAGTGCTAGGATTACAGGCATGAACCACCACACCCAGCCAAAAAAAAAAAAATGTTTTTAAAAATATTTTCAAAAATGAAAAGTGTAGAAAGAGGAACTTACTTTTTGTTTTGAGATGAAATCATGCACTGCTGCCCAGGCTGGAGTATACAATCTCAGCTCACTGCACCCTCTGCCTCTTGAGTTCAAGCTATTCTCCTGCCTCAGCCTTCCAAGTAGCTGAGTTATAGGTGCCACCACCACGTCCAGCTAATTTTTTCAATTTTTAGTAGAGATGGGGTTTCACTATGTTGATCAGGCTGGTCTTGAATTCCTGGCCTAATGATCTGCCTTCCTCGGCCTCCCAAAGTGATTACAGGCATGAGCCACCACCCGTAGCCCCCTTTTTTTTTAATGAATTAAACTGAGACGTAGCCAGAAACAGGAAAAACAGTCTCTATAACCAAAACATATAACAGTCCCTATAACCAAAAACAGTCTCTATAACCGAAACAAACAAATTCTATAACATAGAAATTTGTGCAATTCATACTTTAGTATGAATTCTCCTAAATTGCCCCCAGGTGCTCCTTGGTCAATTTGAACAATTCTAACCGCCTTTCAAATAACTGATATATCATCCACAACTTCCAAAATATGTAAAGTCCTTAACTTTCATACACATATGTGTGGGTAAAAACCAAATCATTTTCCATGAAAGCATATAATTTTCACGTTGCTCTAGGGCCAAAATGATAAGAATGTTCTCAGGCTTTCAAATAGTTTAAAGTCACCCTTTTAAGAATATTAAATATTTGAATCTTTGACAGTAGGAAATTTCTAGAAGTTTCTCCAACAGTAAATCCTTACTTAACATATTTTCATCTAGGATCTAAAAAAGAATAACATTATGGAACATTCTGAAAATTAAATGGAGAGGAAGTTGGTTGTTGCACAGAAATGCAGCCGGGAGCTGGGCATGGTGGTATGCCCCATAGTCTCAGCTATTCGGGAGGCTCACGTGGGAGGATCACTTGAGCCCAGGAGTTCAAGATCAGCCTGAGCAACATAGTGGGACCCCATCTTTTTCAAAAACTACATTTTAACAAAGTATAGTGGGCTAGAAGATGAGTGGATTTGACATGATCCTGGGCAAGTCACTCAGCCTCTGAGCTCTACTTTCTTAAACTTTAACAGCCTCTTTTCAGAATTACATCCAGAACTTTAGAGTTAGAATGATCTTAGTTCAACTTTTGTTATTTACCAAGCATGTGCCAAGGCAAACTTACCGTTTTTTAAGTCTATCTTTTCATCCACAAAAATGGAATGTGAATATCCACTACTTCAAATGATAAAACCACTACAAGAAAATATTGGAAAAATCTCTAGGACACTGGTCTGGGCAAAAATTTATTGAGCAAAACCCCACAAAAGTACAGGCAACCAAAGCAAAAATGGACAAATGGGATCACATCAAGTTAAAAAATCCTCTGCATAGCAAAGGAAACAATCAACAAAGTGAAGAGACAATCAACAAAATGGGAGAAAATATTTGCAAACTACCCATCTGACAAGGGATTAATAACCAGCATATATAAGGAGCACAAACAACTCAATAGGGAAAAAAAAAATCTAATAATCCAACCAAAAATAGGCAAAATATTTGAATACACATTTTTCAAAAGAACACATATAAATGGCAAACAGGAATAGGAAAAGGTACAACAACACTGATCATCAGAGAAATGCAATTCAAAACTTCAATGAGAGATCATCTCACCCCAGTAAAAATGGCTTATATACAAAAGACAGTCAATAACAAATGCTGGTGAGGACATGGAGAAAACGGAGCCCTCATACACTGTGTACAGCTATTATGGAAGACAGTTTGAAGGTTCCTTAAAAAACTAAAAACCGAGCCACCATATGATCCAGCAATCCCACTACTGAATATATACCCAAAAGAAAGGAAATCAGTATATCAAAGAGGTATCTACACTCCTATGTTTGTTGCAGCACTGTTCACAGTAGTCAAGATTTAGAAACAGCCTAAGCGTCCATTAACAGATGAACGGATAAAGAAAATGTGGTACTCATACACAATGGAGTACTATTCAGCCATCAAAAAAAAAAAATGAGAACCATTCATTTGCAACAACATAGATGGAACTAGAGGTCATTATGTTAAATGAAACAAGCCAGGTACAAAAAGACAAGCATTGAATGTTCTCACTTATTTGTGAGATTGAAAAATCAAAACAGTTGAACTTATGGACACAGAGAGTGGATGGTCACCAGAGACTGGGAAGGATAGTGGAGAGCTGAGGGGAGGTGGAGATGGTTAACAAGTACCAAAAAATAGCTAGAAAGAATGAATGTGTCCCACTATTTGATAGCACAACATGATGACTATAGTCAATAATAACTTAATTGTACATTTTTAAATAACTTAAAGAGTATAATTGCATTGCTTGTAACTCAAAGGATAAATGCTTGAGGGGATGGATACCCAATTTACCCTGATGTGTTTATTTCATATTCCATGCCTATATCAAAATATCTCAGGTACTCCACAAATACAAACACCTCCTATGTAACCACAGAAATTAAAAGAAACTTGTTGGGCACAGTGGCTCACACCTGTAATTCCAGCACTTGGGAAGACCAAAATGGGGAGATAACTTAAGCTCAGGTGTTCAAGACCAGCCTGGGCAACATGTTGAAAATCTATCTTTACAAAAAATTTTAAAAAAATTAACAAGATGTGGTCAAGCACTCCTGTAGTTCCAACTACTCAGGAGGCTAAGGTGGGAGAATCACTTGAGCACAGGAGGTTGAGGCTTCAGTGAGCCATGATTACACCTCTGCACTCCAGCCTAGGCGACAGAGTGAGATCCTGTCTCAAAAACGAAGAATACCCACTCCACGGAGTTGTTGATGTAATATGAGAAATTACGTAATACACAGGTAGGAGGTGCTTAATAAATGTTAGCTCTCTTCCTCCCCACCTCTCCTTTTCTGCATCCCTATTTCTTTAGAAATAAAGTTTAACGCTTTATAATATCTTTAAAATGTGATGATTCTAGTTCACTTTAAAAACTTTTGTTTTGGCCTGGCGCAGTGGCTCACGCCTGTAATCCTAGTACTTTGGGAGGCTGAGGCAGGCTGATCACAAGGTCAAGAGATCCGAGACCATCCTGGCCAACATGGTGAAACCCCATCTCTACTAAAAATACAAAAATTAACTGGGTGTAGTGGAGCGCACCTGTAGTCCCAGCTACTTGGGAGGCTGAGGCAGGCAAATTGCTTGAACCTGGGAGGCAGAGGTTGCAGTGAGCTGAGATCATGCCACTGCACTCCAGCCTGGCGCCTGGCCATGGAGCAAGTCTCAAAAACAAAAACAAAAACAAAAACAAAAAAACTTTTGTATTGAGGTATAATTTACATACCGTAAAGTATGTAAAGCATACAAATGACAATTTTTATATATGTGTATGCACTCATGTAATCACCCTCAGAGCCAAATATAGAACATTTATTTATAGCATCCTCCCAGGAGATTCCTGCATACCACATCCCACCAATACCCCTCCAAAGGTAACCATTATTGTGCCTTCAGTATTATTACTAAAGTATTTTTAAATGATATCAAAAATAAATGACAGTATATCTATACCAAAGAATAAATGAGCAGTGGTTAAAACAAAGAAAGTATAGCTATACACAAAAACATGGAAATATCCCAAGATATATTGTTCTGCAGTACTAAGATAATTGAAAATTAATAACAGCAATGCTAATGGAAAGGATGGTAGATGGAAAAAAAGAACAGAAATACGATGGGTAAAGCTCTTTGAGTCTTTCTGAAATCCTCACTAAGGCGGGGTGGGGGGGGTGGCTCACACCTGTAAACCCAGCACGTGGGGAGACCATAGCGGATATACTGGAGGTTAGGAACTCGAGACCAGCCTGACCAACATGGTGAAACCTTGTCTCTACTAAAAAACAATACCAAAAAAAAAAAAAAAAAAATTACCTGAGTATGGTTGCGCGTATCTGTAGCCCCAGCTACTTGGGAGGCTGAGGCAGGAGAATTGCTTGAACCCAGGAGGTGGAGGTTGCAGTGAGGTGAGATCACACCACTGCACTCCAGCCTGGGGGACAGAGTAAGACTCTGTCTCAAAAAAAAATTCTCACGAAGCATGCCCTCACTTTGTGGCAGAATTCAGTCACCTAAATTGGAAGCATAGCAGGAAGCATTGAGAGACCACATATTTACAGAAACAAATGTACTCCTCTCTCTCTCTAACTTGGACACCACCACATCCTGAGCTGAAACTCCTCATAATCCTTGCAGGGCTCCACCTTTTCTATTGCCAGCCAAAGTGCCAAAATGAAAGACAGAGAGACCTGCGGGTTCAGATCATTGCAGCCTTGCTGTGCAATAATATGGATGCCAGCACTGGGGTTTATCCGACTCTTCCCAAAAGTCACAACCAAATATAGTTTCTCCTGAGATGTAGTGAATAAGCCTGGCCTAAAAGATTGTGCTGGTCAAAACCAACCTAACAAGGCAAGTCCTTATCTAGAAAGTTCGGAACCCATCTAATTTGCATCTAGACCTTCAAACTAACTTTTTGTGAATACCTGGATTTAAATAGTAAACAACTAAATGAGTTCAGATGAAGAGGAGACAACAGGTTTCTTTTCAAAAGTACAGAGGTATCTCTGAAATCACCTTCACTCTCCCTTCACAAGTCAATGTGAATGAATGGGTGGACACACAGTAGTTACACTTTAATCCATTTTCTTTTTCAATTGCCAGCAGGAAGCTTGAGAGCCTCCTTGTTAACAATTCTCACAGCCCAAACCCTTCTCCAGTGCAATGTGAGCTGCTTTCCTCTTGTCCTGTTGTTTGTGAAGATGAGAAACAACCCATGTCTTTCTGTTAATGACCCTTCAAATCAGTTAGACCTTTCTTGTCTAAGCTAAATAACCCTACAGCTTTCTGGTCTTTCCTCACAGCCTTTATTTTCCAAGCCTTAATTACATTTTTGCTCTTCTCTGGAGCTCTGCCAGTTCCCAACATCCTCCTTAAAAGGGAGACACAAAGTAGCCACAGTTGAGGTCAGCCCAGTGCTGGGAAAAGCTGACAAGCCACTTCCTGCCCTTTGCCTTCCATGTGTCCCACTATCTTACTGACTTTATAAATAAACAGCACTTAGTGAACTCATTCTAGCAGGGCTGTCACAGAAGCTGAAGCCCACCTTTCCCACCTTGCATCTCAGCATTTTGATTTTGTCCTGTAAACTTTTTGTGCTTACCCCTTTTGAGCTTTTCTGTCTAATTCAAAATGTTTCACCCAATGAATTGTCTGAGTCACTTTACATTTGATCCCTCCTTTCTCTACTTCCTCACAAAAACTTTTCTAAATTCCGGAAGTGTCTCTGCAGAAGCCAAGCCAGTGATCAAAATCTACTGAGATTTCCTGTCTCCACGACACCATCCCCAAGGCAAGTACTGCTCACACAGTGGTAATAAAAACTACCAGGAAATGTGACATACACCATTTCATTAGTTCCTCACAACAACCAATCTTATCACTCCTATTTTACTGAACAATTTGAGGTTAGCTAGATTAAGTTATTTGCTGTAGCCACAAAGCAAGCAAGTGCTAGATGTGAATGTGAATCTCTCTGCCTCTGAACTCACTGGGTCACAATGTCACAAAATCAGTGCTCACTGGCATTTGGATATAATCCGCTAGGGAAATGTGACTCCATTTGTAAAGTCTACGCTGTCTCTTTTGGAGGTGAGGCATCTTTCTCCTGCTCTTCAGTGTCAGAACTGCAGGTTCTCTGGGCTTTTGGACTCTAGGACTTGCACCAGCCACCTCCTTGGGACTTGGGCCTTCAACCTTAGACTGAGAGTTATAGATTCCAAGGCCTTCAGAACTGAACTGAGTCATGCTGTTGGCTTTCCTGGTTCTCCAGCTTGCAAACAGCCTATCATTGGACTTGTCAGCCTCCATAATGGAGCCAAGTTCCCCTAATAAATCCCTTATCCTTAATTCAAGAAGAAGATGTTAAGAAAAAAATAATAATAATTTTAAAAATCCCTTATCCTCTCTCTCTCTTTCTCTGTCTATATATATGCAAATTATATATAATATATAACTGATTTTATATATAATATATTTTATATATTATAAAAATATTTATATAAAAATTATATGATAAATATGTATAAATTTTTATATATTATATATAAAATCAGTTATATGTTATATAATATAAATATAAGTATAGGCCAGGCACAGTGGCTCACAGCTGTAATCCTAGCACTTTGGGAGGCTGAGGCAGGTGGATCACGAGGTCAGGAGTCGAGACCAGCCTGGCCAACATGGTGAAACCCTGTTTCTACTAAAAATACAAAAATTAGCCAGATGTGGTGGCATGCATCTGTAGTCCCAGCTACTCGAGAGGCTGAAGCAGGAGAATTGCTTGAAGCTGGGAGGCAGAGTTAGCAGTGAGCCAAGATGAGGCCACTGCACTCCAGCCTGTGCAACAGAGCAAGACTCCATCTTCAAAAAATAAATAAAGTATATTTATAATACACTTATAATACTTACAAACACTCTTAAATATACTTATAAGTATGTATTTATAATGCAATATAGCATTTTGTGTCTGCTTCCTGCGGGACGCGGTGGTAACCACTGGGTTGGGAACATGAGTGATTTTTCACCGTGTTTCTCCTGCTGCTTTTCTCCTCTTTTTTACTTTGTTGGTAGAGCACAGTATGGGTCACAAGAAGAAGAAGAAACAGCTGAAGCCATGGTGCTGGTATTGTATAGAGATTTTGATGATGAGACGACCCATATACAGCACCAAAAAGCAAAGCATTTTAAATGTCATATATGTCACAAGAAATTGTATCCAGGACCTGGCTTAGCTATTCATTGCATGCACGTGCATAAAGAAACAATAGACGCTGTACCAAATGCAATACCTGGGAGAACAGACATATGGTATGGACATATGCCATATATACAGCATGGGCATGGAAAAGAGATCCATTAAAAAGACATGAATAAAGGCCAGATGCAGTGGCTCAAGCCTGTAATCCCAGCACTTTGGGAGGCCTAGGTGTGTGGATCACGAGGTCAACAGATCAAGACCATCCCGGCCAACATGGTGAAACACCATCTCTACTAAGGATACAAAAATGAGCTGGGTATGGTGGCACGGGCCTGTAGTCCCAGCTACTTTGAAGGCTGAGGCAGGAGAATCACTTGAACCCGGGAGGCAGAGGTTGCAGTGAGCTGAGATCACTCCATTGCACTCCAGCCTGGCAACAGAGCAAGACTCCTTCTCAAAAAAAGAAAGAAAAGAAAAAGACGTGGAGGAAAGATGATGACTTTTTGAACAGAAAACACAAGAAAGTCAAGGAAAGAAGCAACAAGATGATTCTGATGAATATGATGATAACGATTCTGCAGCCTCAACTTTATTTCAACCACAGCCTGTTCAACATCAACAAGGTTATATTCCCCCAGTGGTGCAGCCAGGACTGTCACCAGTACCAGGAGCACGAGGAATGCCTCCCGGCATAGCTCCACTAATGCCAGGTCATCCTCCTCTGATGCCAGGAATGCCACTAGTTATGCCAGGCATGCCACTTAGATTGCATCATCGGAGAAAATGCACCCAGTCACTTTGCGGTGAAAACATAATGATGGGTGGAATATGCCACCTGGGCCAGGAATATACCATCTCTGATGCCTGGAATGTTACCAGGTATTCCCCTCACCCCCATTCCCGTCCTGGAATTCCTCCAGTGACCCAAGCACAGACTGTTTCAGTGCCAGGTATTCTTAATAGACCACCTGCACCAACAGCAACTGTACCTGTTCCACAGCCTCCAGTTACTAAGCCTCTTTTTCCCAGTGCTGGACAGGCTCAGGCAGCTGTCCAAGGACCTGTTGGGACAGATTTCAAACAAATAGTACCCCTGCAACAACTACAGAACCCCTACATTCCCTGCTTATACATAGTCTACAGATTCAACCACTAGTACAACAAATAGTACTGCAACTAAACCAGCAGCTTCAATAGCAAGTAAGCCTGCTACACTTAGAATAACCAAGGCAAACAGTAAGTTTATACATCCAGGTGAGGCTGTATACCTGGAAGAGAGAAGGGCACAGTTACCTCGATATCAGCGTAATCTTCCTCAGCAAGGACAGGTCCCCATATGTAATCTACCAGTTGGACCAATTGGAGGTATGATACTACCATAGCCAGGCATCCCATAGCAACAAGGAATGAGACCCCCAGTGCCACCTCATAGTCAGTATAGCGGTCATCATCAAGGCATGCCAGGATACCTTCCTGGTGCTATGCCCCTGTATGGACAGGGACCGCCAATGATGCCCCCTTACCAGGGTGGACCTTCTCGACCTCCGATGAGAATCGCAAGGTGGCTATTACTGATCTTACCTCACCCAGTCTAATAGGTTTGAAGATAAAACCTTTTCTCAAGTTGTGCTGTTTATATAGCCAACCTTCTGTCAACAAGGCTTCATTGTGACTTTAACAAATATTATCTTCCCATATACCAGGAACTATTGGACATTTATTTTACATAGGAAAAATTATTTGGAATAATAAAGCAGGAAATTTTCCTGAAGTTGCAATTTATACTGTATGGCTTCTTTTTGATGTTTCATCTAGGTTTTTAGAAGCAAAATATAGTAAATTTAGTTTATTAAATCGTGAAGATATTGGAATTACATGAACATGTCACCTTAATAAAGGCAAGTTCTGTAAGCTTGCATTGCTATTTGTAAAGTTATGCCTTCACAGCATTTCAGATGCTGTTGGACTTCATGTCACCAACCTAGCTTAGTGAGGGCCATAACTGTTTCCAAGAACTTGTACATTGAAGTCTGAATGTGTAATAATATTTAATTTATTTAGAGTTCCTCATGTTGCAGGGTTCAAGAAATCTGACCCACCAATGTCATGTGACTTTTCTATACTGGTAAACTTCATTGTAATAAAATGAGAAAAAAAGTATGCCTTTTTATTCATAACCCAGCTGTGGACCACTGCTTGAAAGGTTTGTACAGATGCATGCCATGGTACATGTCCACATAATAAAATGTATAGTTATCAATGCAATCGATGCAATATATATAGTAGGAAGTAGAAAAGTTCCTCTTCAAAGTTTCCTTTCTTGTCTAAGAACAATTCATAAGTGTTAGAAATAATAGTTTGTTTTAAACACTTTCTTCAAAAGCCTTCTTGCTTGTTTGCTAGAAGCCCTATCCTATAGCTGTTATACATGCCTACAGGCATGTAGTACATTCTACGTCCTTGTACTTTAACCAAGATTATCTGTGCTGGATGTGCTCACAGGTATGTCCCAGTTCACAACCTGTGCCCCTTCCTTATTTGGACTTCCTTTTTTTTTTTTTTTTTTTTTTTTTTTTCTCTTGCTTTAACCTGTTTAGAAGAGTTTCAAGTTATTAAGTTATTAGCCAACCAGGTTTTAGTTTAGATTGTGAGGTCTGGCTCCAGCCAATGGAGATCAGACATAGCAGTAAGGACAACCCCAAATTCGTAAGAAATAAATGTGTCTGCTTTCCTTTGTTCGTTGTACTCTCGTGGCAGGATTGCTAACAAGAGTACCCTTTCTGCAGGAAGTAAAAAGAATTGCTTTGCTGAGAGATCCTTTGTCCCAGTACTAATTTTTCTTTTTGGCACCAAAAAGAAAAACTTTACACACAACATATATAATATAAATATTAATTATATATAGTAATATAGAGACACATTATATATAAAGACATTTTATAATTAGATATGTATATATTATATATAAAATTATATATTTATATACATATATAATTAATTCTGTCTCTCTGAAGAACCCTCACTAAAATGGATTCTGGGTTTACCCCTAAAATCAACAACAATCATGGATTCCTAACAAACAGGAAAAAGAAAAAGAAACGAATGGAAGTAAAGAAGAGGGGAAGAGAGGGCAAGACAGACAGGAAAGGAATGGTTGAAAGTCATCAAAATCTGTTTCAGGTGACCCTCTCTGTAAGGTTTTCAAGAGCCCTGGTCCTCTTGATCATAGAAATAATAACATGAGACAGAAATAAATTGTTTATGGTCCTGACAATGTAAACAGAATGCATCTCTAGATTCTCCTGAA
Organism: Saimiri boliviensis; assembly: GCF_048565385.1. Classification (NCBI taxonomy): domain Eukaryota; kingdom Metazoa; phylum Chordata; class Mammalia; order Primates; family Cebidae; genus Saimiri; species Saimiri boliviensis. The sequence continues at coordinate 37,079,686 of NC_133453.1, forward strand.
CACGAAGAATTTCCCGACAGTGAACAAGAGTAATACAGCCAGATGAAAGAGTCCCTAATGAGACATAATTGTTTAATCAGTTGCTTCAACTGTTTTTTTGTTTTTGTTTTTTTGAGACTGAATCTTGCCCTGTAAGCCAGGCTGCAGTGCAGTGGCGTGATGAGGACTCACTGCACCCTCCACCTTCCCAGTTCAAATGATTCTCCTGCCTTAGCCTCCTGAGTAGCTGGGATTACAGGTGCCTGCCACCACACACAGCTAATTTTTGAATTTTTGAAATAGATACAAGGTTTCACCCTGTTAACCAGTCTGGTCTGTTAACCAGACTTCTGACCTCAGGTGATCCACCCACCTCGGCCTCCCAAAGTGCTGGGATTGCAGGCATCAGCCACTACACCCAGCTGCTTCAACTGTTAATTTACCTCTAAACTGTTGATTTGGAAGAGACAAGCATCATTTATCATATCAAGTCCATTAAAGGTTTATCAAAAAATGAATGTTATGAAAATAAAATAGATATGTGGGGGAAGAGGGAACTGGGAAGTACTTTGTCCACTTGTCAACAGAGCTGTGTGTGTGTGTAAACCCCTCAGGATGTATCATGAGGATGGGAAGCGTGCTGAGGGGACCTTTCATACAATATCACTGAGTCTTTTATTACAAGATGTTTGTATACAACATGGGTCTAAAATTTTAAGAAACAGATTATTTTTAGGATTTCATCAGCCAAGGCCGGGTGCAATGGCTCAAGCCTATAATCCCAGCACTTTGGGAGGCCAAGACAGGCAGATCACGAGGTCAGGAGTTAGAGACCAGCCTGGCCAGCATGGTGAAACCCCATCTCTACTAAAAATACAAAAATTAGCCAGGTGTGCGCCTGTAGTCCCAGCTACTTGGGAGGCTGAAGTAGGAGAATCACTTGAACCTGGGAGGCAGAGGTTGCAGTGAGCTGAGACCATAGCACTACACTCAAGCCTGAGCAACAGAATGAGACTCCTTCTCAAAAAAAAAAAAAAAAAAGATTTCATCAGCCCAAAACCCATTTTAAAGAATTTTATTATTTAAATGAAAAAATAACCCTCAAGTGTGTGGGCAAAATATTAAGAAAAATACAGTAAAATAATATAAAGTAAAATGTAATAAGAAATGTGGATTTGGAGAAGTTTGGCTTTTAAAAATTTATTCTCTGAAATCAATTTTTTAAACTCCTAAGAAGAAACAGAATACTTAGTTCTCGATCAATATCAGTTCTACAAACTCAATATTATTAAGAAGAGTGACCTAAATGTTAAACTTCTCCTCAAAGATTTGATGAACTTTCTCTATTGTTAAAAAAAAAAAAAAAAAAAAAAAGTCGCCGGGTGCGGTGGCTCAAGCCTGTAATCCCAGAACTTTGGGAGGCCGAGGCGGGTGGATCACAAGGTCAAGAGATCAAGACCATCCTGGTCAACATGGTGAAACCCCGTCTCTACTAAAAATACAAAAAAGTAGCTGGGCATGGTGGCACATGCCTGTAATCCAAGCTACTCGGGAGGCTGAGGCAGGAGAATTGCCTGAACCCAGGAGGCGGAGGTTGCGGTGAGCCGAGATCGCGCCATTGCACTCCAGCCTGGGTAACAAGAGCGAAACTCCGTCTCAAAAAAAAAAAAAAAAAAAAAAGTCCTACTTTTTAACTAAAATGAGACCCATACTAAATCAAATAGGGATTACTTAAAATTATTTAAACTAGTTTCATGAGCTTAATATCCTTGACGTTGGCAGGGCGCACTGGTTCATGCCTGTAATCTCAGCACTTTGGGAGGCCGAGGAGGGTGGATCACTTGAGGTCAGGTGTTCGGGACCAGCCTGGACAATATGGTGAACTCTGTCTCTACTAAAAATACAAAAATCAGCTAGGTGTGCTGGCATGTGCTTGTATTCCCAGCTACTCTAGAGGTTGAGGCCGGAGAATTGCTTGAACCTGGGAGGTAGAGGTTGCAGTGAGCTGAGATTGCTTCATTTCCATTGCACTCCAGCCTGGGTGTTGCAGTAAGACTCAAAGAAAAAAAACTTTGATATTACAGATTTTTTTTTTTCTCTGAGACAAAGTCTTGCTCTGTCACCTAGGCTGGAGTGCAGTGGCACAATCTCAGTTCACTGCAACTTCCACCTCCTGGGTTCAAGCCTCAGCCTCCCAAGTAGCTGGGACTATGGGCATGTACCACCACGCCCAGCTAATTTTTGTATTTTTAGTAGAGATGGGGTTTCACCATGTTGGCCAGGTTGATCTCGGTCTCTTGTCCTCCTGATCTGCCCACCTCAGCCTCCCAAAGTGCTGGGATTACAGGCAGGAGCCACTGCGTCCGGCCTCAGGAACATATTTTTATAGAAAATTGACAAGTGTACTAACGCATATTTAAATGTTAACAACTAGAGAACTGCTTGTGCACCCACTCTGATTTAGATGTTTATCTTATGAAATAAAGACATTTGTTTAACTTTCCAAACAAAATGATTTCAAGATTTCTCAATAGTCCTTCTAAGGCTGCTTGCCTCTGTAATCTGCTTACTTGCAAAAATAAATCTATTTCAATCACTGCCTGGCCAAAGTTTAAACTTAAAAAAAGACTCAACAATTAATCAATAGGTTGATCTGCTGATGCAGCAGAATGTAGCTAGGCCTGACCTCTGAGTAGTACAGAGGTCATCCTACTAAAACAGTAAACAAATTATTCTTGATATAACTCAGAGAATGCAACCTAGCAATAACACCTCACCATGTGGATTCAGTTGTGTGCATAACCTCAATACATGTTTTGCTGAAATTAGTGTCAAATACGTGTGTGTTAAGCTCCTCCATTGTAAGAGATGATGACAAGAATTCGTAAATAGTTTAGGTCTGCAATTAAAGTATTCTCTGTTTTTCTACGACTGAATTCCTCTAACACTAACACTGTAGCATTTATTATTAGGAAGGAAGTGTAAAAAGAGTAAACATAATTTAGAGTCCTAACCAAAATTAATGTTAAGTTCATAACTATCTTTATACAGAAAAATTTCATAAAGATAAAAGTAAATAAATTATTCTATGCAACCTGTATGGAATTACCTTAATTTAAACATAATCTAATTAGGTCACCTTCTGGTTGACTCTGCAGTAGGCTTTTAATTTGTTAAGAACAAATGTATTTTTAAAAATTTCAATGGCAGGTCGGGTGTGGTGGCTCACTCCTGTAATCCCAGCAGTTTCAGAGGCCAAGGTGGGCAGATTACTTGAGGTCAGGGGTTTGAGACTAGCCTGGCCAACAGGGTGAAACCTCATCTCTACTAAAAAATACAAAAATTAGCCAGGTATGATAGCACATGCCTGTAGTCACAGCTATGTGGGAGGCTGAGTCACAAGAATTGCTTTAACCTGGGAGACAGAGGTTGCAGTGAGCCAAGATTGTGCCACTGCACTCCAGCCTGGGCAACAGAGTGAGACCCTGTCTCAAAATAAACTTTTAAAAATTAAAAAAATCAAAAAATCATGGTAAACATCTATTCTTGGTTTTATTTTTACAAGATTGTATTTGCCTGGATGACCTACAGGCTCAAAATGTTTGGGATCTTTCACAGTAGCTTTGAAAAAACATGTAGTCAGTTCAAGTTCACAATAAATCTCCATCTGTTGGTAACAAAAGGATGCTGGTAAAACACTGAACAATTTAAATTACATGGGCTCCTATTCGCCCATCTGGGAAGTAAATGCATCTTAAAACCACTGAACCAAGGCCAATGAGGCCAGGCAAGTGACATCATTAATGTCCAATGGCAAGCAACAGGGCAGAAAGACCTGAATTTCCTTTCTTCTTCTACTAGGATGTGGTGAGCAGTCATGAGGGATATTTGCGTGGTATTTATGTTTCATCTTTTCCCCTTCTTTGCTCACAAGTTTCCTTTGAAATAGATCGAAGCCTTGGCAAGTGTTTTGAGTTTCTTGAAGTTAATACCTGGGCAAGGGTGCTGTCTGAGGAACAGATCTGTGGACAAACAAAATAGACAATGAGGCAGGGTGATAACAGTCCCAGGCTGGGTCCCAGCCTTACCACAGTGGCAGAGGAGAACCAGGGTCTGGGACCCTCGGCTACAAGTAGCTGAAAGTCATTGTAGAGCTTGACTGAATGCAAAGGCTCTAAAGCCAGACTACCTGGGTTTGAATTCCAGCTCTAATACTTCTTAGCCTTAGATGAAAGTTGCCAGGATTTTAAAAATTAGGAAATGAAATTTTTTTTAATTTAGAAAAATATATAAAAAATAATTCTTAGCCAGTTAACATTGAGCAAGTGTTTTCACAGCTCTAAGCCTCAGTTTCTTTATATGAAAAAGAGTGATATTTACTATCATCCACCTCTACATGTTGTTGTAAATATTAACTAATGCATATAAAGCACTCACTCACAACACATATGGACAGCATGCAGTTAATGTTAGCTATTCCCCACTGTAGCTCAGTATCCTATTGTCAGTGTTAAGTCTTTTTTTTTTTTTTCTTTTTCTTTTTCTTTTTTTTTTTTTTTGAGACAAAGTCTCACACTATCGCCCAGGCTGGAGTGCAGTGGCACACTCTTGGCTCACTGCAACCTCCGATTCCCAACTTCAAGTTATTCCCTGCCTCAGCCTCCTGAATAGCTGGGATTATAGGCTAACTCTGTGTGTGTGTGTGTGTGTGTGTGTGTGTGTGTGTGTGTATTTTTAGTAGAGACAGGGTTTCACTGTGTTAGCCAGGCTGGTCTCGATGATTTAATGCTTGAATTTATCATTATTATTGATTTCCAAGCCTCTAGTCTGTCCCCTTCTGAATCATCCTGCAGACGTCTGCCTAGTTAAGCTTTCCAAAACCCTCTTCCATCATTTCTTTTCCCTACTCAAAATCTTTCATTGGCTCCCTACCTCCAGGAAAATATCTGAACTCCTCCGTCTAGCTAGCAAAACTCCTATTGTCTGGCTCCCTCCCACTTTCCTAACCCTTTACTGCAGCTAGTCTAATAGCCCTTTTCTTTGTATCACCTGGCTGATACATATTTCTGTTTCACTTTTTACATACATAGTATACTAGATACACCATAAGTGGTTGGTAACTGTTTGCTGGTGTCGCTTTTACTGTGGTAGGCTGGAGCATGGGTATTTATAACTGTAGCAAAAGATCCTGAAGGCTGTGGTTTAGCCAGAGGAAACATTTGCACAGATGTGCTTAAGAATATATACTATGTATTAAAGATATTTTTTAGTAATATTCTTATTGAGGAGTTTAGAAAGAAATTCTCAGATGAAGGATCTAAAAATTAGGCTCTAGAGCCTTAGAGGACTTAAAAGGCCATAATTGCAAACTTGTCTAAATATTACTATCCCTACTGTAAATCATATCCATTCAAACTTCTCCCCATAGGAGCACCCACCTTCAGAGGAATTTATTTTGATTTATTTATACAAAGCAACGAAGTAATCTCTCTTATCAACAAAAACTTTTGGGCTTATTCACAAAACTGACTTAAAACTCACTGTTATGATGGTTTGCTTCCTTTACATTGCCACTGGGATTTGGGAAGTAAATAGCAGAGCCTAGTATACCTGGGATTAAGGAGCAATTCAGAGTGGTGTGCTGATAACTCCTGAGGTTGGGGCAGGGTGGGTGAGGGAGGGACTGAGTAGTTACTGCTGGCTATTCATTGAGAAAGTGAAGGGCAATAAAAAAAAAATAATAAAATAATTTTAAAAAAAGAAAGAAAAGTGAAGGGCAATCCCCACCTAGCAATTTCCAGATGAACATCTTTCTTCCAAGGACACTTCATTTAATGGCACTGGAAAGGGGATAGGAAAATTGTTTTTACATAATTTTAGAACATGCAGAAAGTTTGGACAATCGCTTCCTCTTGTATAAAGGAGTTTTGCAAGCCACTTTTTTTTTTTTTTTTTTTTTTTTTTTTGAGAAGAGTTTTGCTCTTGTTGCCCAGGTGGGAGTGCCATAGTGTGATCTCAGCTCACCACAACCTCCACCTCCCAGGTTCAAGTGACTCTCCAGCCTCAGCCTCCCAAGTAGCTAGGATTACAGGCATGTGCCACCACGCCCAGCTAATTTTATATTTTTAGTACACATTTTCTCCATATTGGCCAGGCTGCTCTCGAACTCTTGACCTCAGGTAATCCACCCACCTCAGCCTCCCAAAGTACTGGGATTACAGGCATGAGCCACTACGCCCAGCCAGCAAGACACTTTTAACAAATTAAGTGCAACCCAAAAATTCAGACCTTCAACGTTGAGCTCTAACTAGATAGCAGGCACAAATTTGTAGCCCTTCAGCAAAAAACAGCTCACAGGTATGCTTTGTCTGGTTAGCACAGTGTTTTTACTTTTCAAAAATTTATTTAATTAAAATGTCTTTAGACTAGATATATGTTCTGCAATTTGGCACAGTCCCCACTATTTCCTATGGTCTTATACCCTCTCATATTTATGTTAGCTAATAGTCCTGCCTGGAGACACTGTTTACAATTCCTACCAGAGCTTGCCTCTTTGTCTGACCCACCTCTTATGCATGAACTTTGGTGATACATCCAGCATGTGCCTCACTTCCCTCTACCTCAGCACGTCATTCTCTTCAATGCTCCATCATGAGTTTATACTTGGTTCCTTTTCTGAGCAATCCACTGGAGGTTCTTTTAAAAAACACACACACACACACACACACACACACACACACACACACACACAATAAAAAGGGCCTACCTCCACTTCATACTCATCCATTATGCTTAGCTCAACCCTCATTTTACCCACAGGGCTCAGCTAGGATTCAAGACAGATAGGGTCTCCAGAAGTCAGTTTCTGCTTTCCTTTTCGGTATGAAAAATCTAGCCTTGAATTTGCCATCAGTCATCCAAGCTAGAGTGCAGTGGTCTGATCATGACTCACTGTAACCTCAACCCCCCACCCCAGGCTCAAGTGATTCTCCCACCTCAGCCTCCCAAGTAGCCGGGACTACAGGTGCACACCACAACACATGGCTCATCTGGCTCATTTGTATATTTTTCGTAAGGATGGGGTTTAACCATGTTGCCCAGGCTAATCTCTAACTCTTGGGCTCAAGAGACCTGCCCACCTCGGCCTTCCAAAGTGCTGGAATTACAGGCATGAGCCACTGTGCCCAGCCTTCACAATATCTTAATTAAGGATAAGAAATTACCTTCACTAGGCTGGGAGCGGTGGCTCACACCTGTAATCCCAGCACTTTGGGAGGCCAAGGTAGGCAAATCACAAAGTCAGGAGTTCCAGACTAGCCTGGCCAACATGGTGAAACCCCATTCGGTCTCTACTGAAAAAAAAAAAAAAAAATTAGCTGGGTGTGGTGGCATGCACCTGTAATCCCAGCTACTCAGGAAGCTGAGGCAGGAGAATTGCTTGAACCCAGTAGGCAGAGGTTGCAGCGAACTGAGATCACGCCAATGCACTCCAGCCCAGAAGACAGTACGAGACGAGACTCTGTCTCAAAAAGAAATATATATATATATCTTCACTGAAAGGAGCTGGGCCCTGCACTTTGGGAGGCTGGGACAGAAGGATCATTTGAGGTCAGGATTTTGAGGCTGCAGTAAGCTAGGAACACACCCCAGCATTCCAGCCTGGGTGACAGAGCAAGATGCTGTCTCTAAATAAAGAAATAAAACGAGGTGCTTTGTAGGGACATGGATGAACCTGGAAACCATCATTCTCAGCAAACTGACACAAGAGCAGAAAATCAAACACCGTATATTCTCACTCATAGGCGGGTGTTGAACAATGAGACCATATGGACACAGGGAGGGGAGCACTACACACTGGGGTCCGTTGGTGGGAAATGGGGGAGGGGCAGGGGGTGGGGAGGTGGGAAGAGATAGCATGGGGAGAAATGACAGATACAGGTGAGGGGACGGAAGGCAGCAAACCACACTGCCATGTGTGTACCTATGCAACAATCTTGCATGTTCATCACATGTACCCCAAAACCTAAAATGCAATAAAAAAAAAAAGAAATAAAAGGAGGTGGGGAGGGTGGTAAGCTGAAATCTTAGTTGTTCATAAATTTAAGCCTGTCAAGAGACTTCTCCACAACCTTCAAGTACCACCTGCCTTGTCCAGCTCACCAAGAAAGTAAAGTGGTCATTGTTGCTTTGGGTTTCACCAGATCATTTCATATTAGGTAAAATGCATGGGATTCCATTTCTTGACCATGATAGGGGATAAAGGACAGAGTCAGACTTTGACATAAACAGGACTCACCCAGTAAGCAGCCAGTAGGAATGTTGGCAACGTGTAATTAGCCAGCTGGTCTGTTTAAATCCACCCTCTTCTGTAAATGCCAAGTGTTGAAGAATTAAATATTTTAGCATGCCAGGCATAGTTCAAAACCGGATTTTTGAAATCCGTTTTCATGTTTCCTCCTTTCTCCTTAGCCAGTTTTATGTACAAACTAGGGGTCAAGTAAGTTAATACTTCCAACAAATGGGCGCTGAAACTTTTGGTTGGAGCCAGTTGTGAAGTCAGTATAAACTTTTCCTGAACTCTTGCTCAAAAAGAAAACTTGTTGAGTCTTAATGATCTTTGAAACCAGAATGCTCAGAGCCCATCTCACAATCTCGTCCAGCTCCTTCAGTAGGACACATATTTTTCCTTCTTGCCTGGGTTACAAAAGATATGTTGGTTATCAAAACAAACCCAAGGTATTCATGAAGCAACTGAAAATCATGTTGCTTGACAAGGCCCAGCTCTCATCGTTTTCGCCTTTGCAAATTCCAATCTCCTGTTCTGGAGTCTGGAAGGTAAACAGTCTTTCCTGGAATTTTGATACGTCCGCATCCCAGATCTCCCACTCTGATTGGTTCACCCTTCTCACATGCTGTCTCTTCCGTATCTTTCTCCTTGGCTTGTTAATGTGTTTACTTTAATTAAACTAAACTCAAACGTCATGGTCAAAGTAAGAGCACTTCAACCCATTAATTTTTCCTTTTGCCTTCTGATATTCAAGCCTAAAATCTGCATTAGCTTGGATATTCTTGGACAAGTAATTTAGAGTAAAGGATTATAAGAATAAGGGCATAAGTGTCTTACTGCAGAAGTGTTAAGGTTCTGTCCTACCTCCCTCTCAGATTAAGCAGTGGCCAGTTCCTTCGAGATTTTTTTTTTTTTTTTTGGTGGTGGTGCGGATAGAGTCTCACTCTGTCACCCAGGCTGGAGTGCAGTAGCACAATCTTGGCTCACTGCAACCTCCGCCTCCTGGGTTCAAGCAATTCTCTTGCCTCAGCCTCCTGAGTAGCTGGGATTACAGGCTCAGGCCACCACACTCGACTAATTTTTTGTATTTTTAGTAGAGACGGGGTTTCACCATGTTAGCCAGGATGGTCTTGATCTCCTGACCTTGTGATCCACTCACCTTGGCCTCCCAAAGTGCTGGGATTACAGGCGTGAGCCACCGCGCCCATCCCAGTTCCTTTGAGATTTTAGGAAAAAATGTTCTCACAAAGGACTAGCTTATAGGAACTATTCCACCTTGGGGCATTTATTTACTGAGATAATTTCCCATTTTGATGTTACTAATTACTCTTTCCAATGAGTAATAATATGTTTTTAAATTCTGTTTTCAAAGAGAAACAACAGCATGTATTTTGCTCTTCATATCTCAGAGTTCTATGTTAGATATAAAATTTACCATATAGCCATATATTAGAATTTAATCTTTTGTTGTTGTTGTTGTTGTTGTTTTGAGACAGTCTTGCCTATTGCCTAGGCTGAAGTACAGTGGTCTCGGCTCACTGCAACCTCCACCTCCTCCACCTCCTCCGCCTGCTGGGTTCAAGCAATTCTTGTGCCTAAGACTCCTGAGTAGCTGGGACTACAGGTGCACACCACCATGCCCAGCTAATTTTTGTATTTTTAGTAGAGATGGGATTTCACCATGTTGGCCAGGATGGTCTTGATCTATTGATCTCATGGTCCACCCACCTCAGCCTTCCAAAGTGCTGGGCTTACAAGTGTGAGCCACTGAGCCCAGACCCAGCTAAATTTTTTTTTTTTCCTGAGACGACTCACTCTTGTTGCCCAGGCTGAGATGTAATGGTGTGATCTTGGCTCACTGCAACCTCTGCTTCCCAGGTTCAAGCAATTCTCCTCACTCAGCCTCCTGAGTAGCTGGGACTACAGTCATAAGCCATCATGCCTGGCAACTTTTTGTATTTTTAGTAGAGACAGGGCTTTGCCATGTTGGCCAGGCTGGTCTCAAACTCATGGCCTCAAGTGATCCATCTGCCTCGGCCTCCCAAAGTTCTGGGACTACAGGTGTGAGCCACAGTGTCCAACCTAGAATTTAATCTTGCCAAATATGCTACCAATTCTTAGAGGCACTATTTGTCGGAAAGTAAAATGTACACTGAGAACAACTGTAGAGTGTAGAGTTCAGTGTGTTCCCCTCAGACCCTGTTGTAGTACACAGAGCCAATACATTTGTTTTTCTTTTATGGTTCCTAGGAGAAAAATCCTTTGCTTTTTCCTTACATGCTTCATTTTAGTCCCCAAATCCATAATCTATGTGTATCTGGGGTCTGATACTAAGCAAATATCATGAGTCAAAAACCAACACACATGTGCAGTGGTTAAACGGCCTAGGAAAAGTCACTGGGTGGACTTCAGCAATCTGCTCTTTTCCTCCATTCAACCCAAATTCGTATCTCCCCATGCCTGGCAACATTATCCAATTTCTGAAATTCCCTTTCTTCCTTCCTTGTGTTTAGTATCCACTTGCTCGGCTCTCCAAATTCCTGCCCAGCTATGCCTTATGGATTTCATGTTGAACGAGTCTCCTGCTCCCGGTTACCCAGGACTGTGTCTCACGTGCCCAGTCTGCCCATTATGCAATAATGCTCTGTGAAAAACGCAGGTTACAAGATTGTTTATAGAGTACAAACAAACAAAAGTAAAACTATGCATAAACAATAACCTCGTAGAAAATCCATATATATATAATGTTCTTTTTTGAGATGAAGTTTCGCTCTTGTTGCCTAGCCTGGAGTGCAATGGCACGATCTCGGCTCACCGCAACTTCCGCTGCCTCCTGGCTTCAAGCGATTCTCCTGCCTTAGCCTCCTAAGCAGCTGGGATTACAGGCATGAGCCACCATGCTGAGCTAATTCTTGTATTTTTAGTTGAACGGGGTTTCACCATCTTGGCCGGGCTGGTCTTAAACTCCTGACCTTGTGATCCACCCACCTCTGCCTCCCAAAGTGCTGGGATTACAGGCATGAGCTACCCGGCCCAAAATCAATTAATCTGAATTACACACCCGGCCCAAAATCAATTAATCTGAATTAAAAGCATTTTGTCCTTCAAAGGGCAATGATATCTACAAAAAAAAAAGGGTATTGCACTAGCATTTCTAATTATATGACCTCTATGTACAAAAGGCAAAAAATAAACAGATTCTCCCCCAAAAACTCAAGCCTCAGAAGAAATGATCTTAATTTTTTTTGTTTTCCCATAAGATCCAACTGACGAGAAACTTCAGGTCGTGGAAAAGCACTAGACAATCATAATATGGTGCAACATGGCTTTAATTTTGTCATTTAAACCCTCTCGCTGCAGGAAGAGACTGCTTTAGCGATGGGTGTGGCAGAGACACTGAGACACTGTCTCATACTAGCCTGTGGATTTCCTTTCCGGAGTAAATCTTTTTTTTTTTTTAATTGCATTTTAGGTTTTGGGGTACATGTGAAGAACATGCAAGATTGTTGCATAGGTACACACATGGCAGTGTGGTTTGCTGCCTTCCGTCCCCTCACCTGTATCTGTCATTTCTCCCCATGCTATCTCTTCCCACCTCCCCACCCCCCCGTCCCTCCCCCATTTCCCGCCAACGGACCCCAGTGTGTAGTGCTCCCTTCCCTGTGCCCATGTGTTCTCATTGTTCAACACTCGCCTATGAGTGAGAATATGCGGAGGACCTAAAAACAGAAATCCCATTTGACCCAGCAATCCCATTACTGAGTATATATCCAAAGGATTATAAATCATTCTACTATAAGGACACGTGCACACGAATGTTCATTGCAGCACTATTTACAATAGCAAAGACCTGGAACCAACCCAAATGCCCATCAATGATAGACTGGATAGGGAAAATGTGGTACATATACACCATGGAATATTACACAGCCATCAAAAATGATGACTTCATGTCCTTTGTAGGGACATGGATGAACCTGGAAACCATCATTCTCGGCAAACTGACACAAGAGCGGAGTAAATCTTTTAAGATTCTTCTTAGGCATGATCTCTTCCATGACATCTTCCCTTTACCCTGAGCTGGAATAAATGTCCTCCTTGCTTCCTCAGTACCCCGTCCAGGCCTCCTTCCCTGGCCACATCAAATGACATAATCTCTCCACAAGGCTATAAGAGTCTCAGAGCAGCAGCAACAGTGTTGTTGTGTTTTTTTGTTTGTTTTTTTTTTTGTTTGTTGAGATGGAATCTCTGTCGCAAGGCTGGAGTGCAGTGGTATGATCTCTGCCGCTGCAACCTCTGCCTCCTGATTTCAAGCTATTCTCCTGCTTCAGCCTCCCAAGTAGCTGGGATTACAGGCGGGTGCCACCACTCCCAGATAATTTTTGTGTTTTTAGTAGAGACTAGGTTTCACCATGTTGGCCAGAATGGTCTCAATCTCTTGACCTTGTGATCTGCCCACCACGGCTTACAGGTGTGAGCCACCACGCCCGCCCACAACAGTGTTTTATTTTCAGTGCTCTTCACAGCACCTAGCAGAACTGGCAGATCCTGTGTGCTGAATAAATGTTTGTTAAATGAACTGAGTTATTCTCCCAAAGTGTAAGAGAAATTGTGTTTGTTTCCTAAGGCTACCATAACAAGGAACTGAAAACTGAGTGACTTAAGAAAAATGTATTCTCTGACAATTATGGAAGCTAGGAGTCTCAAAATCAATGTGTTGGTAAGGTTGGTTCCTTCTGGAGAGCTCTAAGGCAGGGCAGGGGTGTTCCATGCTTCTCTCAGCTTCTGGTAGTTGCAATCCTGGGTGCTCCTTGACTTGCAGTGGTATCATTCAGCCTCTTCTTGCATCTTCATGTGGTGTCTCCCCTGTGTCTCTGGGTCCCTGTGTCCAACTGTTCTTCTTCTTCTTCTTCTTTTTTTTTTTTTTTTTTTTTTTTTTTTTTTTTTTTTGAGACAGTCTCACTCTGCCACCAGGCTGGAGCACAGTAGCACAATCTCGGCTCACTGCAACTTCTTCCTCCTGTAGTCAAGTGATTCTGGTGCTTCATCTTCCTAAGTAGCTGGAATTATAGGTGCCCACCACCATGTCCAGCTAATTTTTGTATTTTTAGTAGAGACAGCGTTTCACCATGTTGGCCAGGCTGGTCTTGAACTCCTGACCTCAGGTGATCCACCTGACTCAGGCTCTCAAAGTGCTGGGATTCCAGGTGTAAGCCCAGCCTGTTCCTCTTTTTATAAGGGCATCAGTCATATTGGATTTAAGGCCCACCCTAATCCAGTTTGACCTCATCTTATCTCAGTTAGATCTGCAAAGACCCAATTTCCAAAAATGTCACATTTATAGATACTGGGGTTAGGATTTGAATGTATCTTTACAGTACTTAACTCACAACAGAAACTATAGCTATAGCTAGCTAGATAGTATATAGTAGAGTACAGATATGGAATGAAGTGGTAATAACAAGCTAATGTACCCAGTGTAACATACAGACACTGCAGAGTGTATGATTGTTTCTCCAGAGGCTTGATTTTTTTGGAAAAGAATCTGTTTATGTTTTTGCCCTTTGTATCTAGAGTTCATATATTTGGAAATGTTAATGTAATACCTTTTTTCTTTGTAGATATTATTGGCCTTTGAAAGACAAAATGCTTTGAGTTCAGATTAAAATTCAACAGAATTTTAGAGAAATTAGGATGTGAAAGTAGGGTACGAGCTTTTTCAGAAAGGAGAGTTTCTTGGGACCTTCCCATGACAAAAGTCATATATACAAAACAGGAAAACAACTAAAAGAAAAAGCGATGCACAGATAAGTTGAAAAATAGAAAAGTAGAAATATGATTTAAAATACTCTTAGTTTCAGATCACTTGAGGTCAGGAATTCGAGACCAGCCTTGCCAACATGGTGAAACCCTATTGCTACAAAAATACAAAAAATTAGCCAGCATGGTGGCACGTGCATGTAACCCCAGCTACTCAGGAGGCTGAGACAGGAGAATCACTTGAACCTAGAAGGCAGAGGTTGCAGTGAGCTGAGATCATGCCATTGCACTCCAGCCTCGGCGACAGAGTGAGATTTCATCTCAAAAAAAAAAAAAAAAAAAAAAAAAAAAAAAAATTCTCTTAGTCTCACCCTTTAGAGGCTATCAATATATTAGTATTTTGGTGGATTTTCTACTGGATTGTTTTCCATTCATAGTTTTTTATTTTGTCTCTTCATATTCTATAAACAATCTTGTATCCTGCCTTTTTAACAACAGCATCATAGCATAAACATTTTCCCAGGCCTTTAGAAACTCTTTATAAACATAATTGTAATGGCTATAAAACATTTGGTTGCATAGATGCCCATAGTTTATTTAACCAGGTCTTGTGTTGGCCATTTAGGTTAGATCACAACTTTTAAAATAGCCTTCAGATAAACTTAATGAGTTTTTAATTGGAGATTTTCAGTAATTTCATCATAGACTCACAGTTGTCTCATGATACAAGGACCTTTTTATCATCAGGAAGTTGACTTTAAAACAAACTTAAAAGACGAAGACTTTGACAATGTCAATAGGTCTTCTCTCCCCCGATCCCCAATGCCCCCAAAGATTTTCCCTCTGTTGGCCTGTGGCTCTTTATTGTTGGATTCACTCATCTTCCCACTTCATACCCTACTGACCCATTTCCTGGTCAAGCTGAGCATGAAGCAACAGGCTCTGGAGCCTCAGCATCCCCTCCTCGGGCTGAGAATTGGCTGTGTCTCCCTCTCATCCTGGCCCATGGCAAGCATTTCAGAGCTGGTCCAGGCTCCCGCTTTGCTCCAGGACACTCCCCTGTGGAGTTCATTTGAGTTTTTCTTGCTGCCAGTGTAGCTCAAAATCCTGGAAGAGCCCACATTCCACCTGTCATCATTCTTACCCCAAGATATTCTCTAATAAAGAACCTCTGTTATCCAAGTGTCCTGGCCTGTACACACACACACCCCGACACACATTCATCCAACTGTGCTTCTGTATCAGTTCCTGTTTTTTCCATTTCTATTATAGTCCATTTGTGCTGCTATAACAAAACACCTTAGACTGAGTAATTTGTACGCAATAGAAATTTATTTCTCACAGTTCTGTTGGCTGGGAAGTCCAAAATCAAGGTATTGGCAGATTCAGTGTCTGCTGAGGACCCAGTCTGCTTACAAGATGGTACCTTATTGCTATGTCCTCATATGGTAGAAAGGGACAAAAAGGGAACACTGTATCCTCACATGGCAGAAGAGACTGAAGGACCAGGCAGCTCTGGAGTCTTCTTTTATAAGGGTATTCATCCCATTCATGAGGGTGGAGCCCTTATGGCCTAACCACCTCCTAAAGGCCCTACCTCTTAATATTATTACCTTGGGGTTTAAGTTCCAACATAACAATTTTGGAAAGACACATACATTCAAACTGTAGCAGTAACCTGTCTACTACCAAGATCCCTGCTGTCCTGGGGTTCTCTGGTTTGCTGCTTCCTGACCACATGATGGGGCCTTCCAGGTGGAGGACAACTGTTCCCATCAGATTGCACCGTTGAGGGTGTGTGGACACAGAGGCTTTCCCTGGGATGTCCCTGAGCCAGCCCTGGATCAGGGCCCCACCACTTACAGGGCTGTGTTTATTCTGCAAACCAAAACTTGGGTCATGTGACCTGATAGGATTATGGGACTCCCTCCAGGTGCCCAAGACAGGGTTGGTATTTCCAAAATATTTCGGTGATTTACTGGGCCAGGCAAATGACAATACTGGAGAAGGTAGGGATCATAGGCGAAGGAGCCAGAGGGGAAGGGGACAGATGTGCTATGTACAGGACAAGGTGTCGGGTGACTCCTTCACAGCAGGGCCTCACAGAGGAGAAGCTGCTGGGTTTTGCCCAAGAAAGGTCACATGGCACATGCTCGGATTGGAACTCGCAGGCCAGGGCTCTGGGTCCCTCGCACCCTTTCGTGTTTCTTTCTGTGGCCATGGGAATAGTGGGAAGACATAGTTAAAGCGAGCTTTTAATCCTGAGTGCACTGCTTGCCAGTTAACTGCCCGTGGTTGTAGTATCTGGTTGAGACTTAGTTTTCACAGCGGGAGAATGAACCATTGCAGAGGTTTATTAAGATCATTGACAGTGGAACTCAGCAGCTGCCACAGCGCCTAGCCACGGGGTGCCCACGAGGTTGGTTCCCATTTCCACTTGAAATATGCAGACAGGCAGCTAGAAACCATTCATGCTCAGCAGATTCTAATGCCTTGAACAAATAAGCTTGTCCCTCTGAAAAAAAAAAAAAAAAAAAAAAAAAAGACCAGAACCCTTGCCCTGAACCTCACCTGGTACCTGATACCCAGACTCCCTTACCTCTGCTTATTTATCTAAGCTCTTGAGAGTCACATACCTGTGGGGATGCCCAGCTACTTCTTGAATCACTGAGGCTAGATACTGTCCTTAGGCAAAACATTCTGCTCTCCCAGATCAAATTTCTCTATTGGATAGGCCCACCCACCCTTATATCTTCAGCATGCCTCAATGCCCATCTCACCACCACAGTGAGCAAGACTAGCAGCAGTTCTAGGCCCCTGCCTGGCATTCTGAAGGGTTATAAGTGAACAAGACAGCACAACAAGCACTTCACAAAGTACTTGGATATCGGTCCTAAATATAGCTTCATGAAATCTGAAAACTCACCTTTTTTTTTTTTTTTTCATTGCCCATTTGGCAGCAAAACCTGACTATATTTGTTTCCTGTGGCTGCCATAACAAATCACCACTAACTTAGTAGTTTAAAATGATAGAAATATGTTCTCTTATAGTTCTGGAGACCAGAAGTCCAAAATCAGTTTCACTGAGTCAAAATCAAGGTATTGGCAGGGCCACACCCGCACCTGAAGCTCAAAGGGGAAAATCTGGTCCTTACCACTTCCAGCTTCTGGTGGCTGCCAGCATTCCTTGATTTGCAGCCACATCGCTCCAATCTGTTCACCTCTAAAGTAACATCATTTTTTCTCTTCCATGTGTGTCAAATCTCCCTCTGCCTTTCTTTTATAAGGATATATGTGAGGACATTTAGGGCTTACTCAGACAATCTGGATAATCTCACACATCAAACTCCTTAGTTCAATCACATATGCAAAGACTATTTTTCCTAATCATGTAACATTTACAGTTTTCAGGGATTAAGACTTGAGATCTATAGGTGTCCATTATTCAGCCTGCTACCCCAACCTGTATGACAATGAGGCTGTTGATGATCTTTGTCAAACCCTCTTAACGTGAATAGTCATGTCTTGCAAAAAAAAGAAAATACTGATGTGGGATTATAGGGTGCTGCTCCAGACCTTAATGGGGGTGTTGAGTAATATGCAACATGGGCACTCTTCTTCCTTTCTTTTTTTTCTGAGATGGAGTCTAGCTCTGTCACCCAGCCTGGAGTACAGTGGTGCAACATTGGCTCCCCACAACCTCCGCCTCCTAGGTGCAAGCGATTCTCCTGCCTCAGCCTCCTGAGTAGCAGGGATTGCACCTGCCACCACACGCAGCTAATTTTTGTATTTTTAGTAGAGACGGGGATTTCACCAAGTTGGCCAGGCTGGTCTCAAACTCCTGACCTCAAGTGAGCCACCTGCCTTGGCCTCCCAGAGTGCTGGAATTACAGACCTGAGCCACTGCACCCGGTCTCTCTTCTTCCTTTCTAAAGCCAGAAAAAATTCTATGTCACTCTAAAATATACTGGTCCCCAAAGGTTTTCGATAAAGGTTTGTGGTTCTGAATTCCCTGCCTCAAGAACACCAATCCTTGCCATCCGCATAGCATTTTACAGCCCCTTCACCAGCACATCAATCCTACAACAAAGCAGATCTCATTATTCCTGCTTTAAAGATAGGAAAATTGTGGAGTTGAGTGCCTTGCCAGGTTCCCATAATTAATCAGTAGCAAAGACCAGAACCAGAATCCGTGGCTCTGATCCCCAATCCAGTACTTCCATTGTGTCAGAGCTGTCTCCCTAGAGAGGCAATCTGAAGCGAATATGACTTGAATACTCTTTAAAGCATATGATTTGAATATTTTTACTGGTGAAGATTAGAAATAGCACTTTGAATCCTGTCAAATGATAAAACAGATAGGCCCTGAGCCAAGATTAAACAAAGGAGACAGGAAAGGTATAAGAAAATATTGTCTAAAAACTAAAGGCAGCTATGAAGGTTAGATATATGCTTACTGATTTGCCTTTTTCTATTACTCTTTCTTTATTTTCTATTTATGAATTGTCTATTTTCGGCATTTGGGAAGAAAAATCTGCATTCATATAGAAATTCACATTATGTTACAGGCAAGTTGACACCTCATTTATAAACTGGGATAATGATGCTTCCTTTGTAGGATTATTGTGAGAATTAAATGAGTGTGCATGAAGTACCTAACACAGAGCCCTAATAAATGAGAATTACCTTGCTCCCTCCCTCTCACCCTCTTCCCCAGCCCCACTGCCACCCTAAACCCTATCCTAACTGACTCTTAAAGCTGAGTCTCTTTTTTTTTTTTTTTTAGACGAAGTCTCACTCTGTTGCCAGGCTGGAATGCAGTGGCATGATCTCAGCTCACTGCAACCTCCACCTCCCGGGTTCAGTGATTCTCCTGCCTCAGCCTCCCCAGTAGCTGAGACTACAGACACACCCAGCTAATTTTTGTATATTTAGTAGAGATGGGGTTTCACCATGTTGGCCAGGATGGTCTTGATCTCTTGACCTCATGATCCTCCTGCCTTGGCCTCCCAAAGTGCAGGGATTACAGGTGTGAGCCACCGTGCCTGAACTTTTTTTTGGGGGGGTAGGGGTGAGGGGGACAGAGTCTTGCTCTGTCATCCAGGTTGGAGTGCAGTGGCTCAATCTCGGCTCACTGCAACCTCTGTCTTCCAGGTTCAGGCAATTATCGTGCCTCAGCTTCCCAAGTAGCTGGGATTACAGGCGTGTGCCACCACACCTGGCTAATTTTTGTATTTTCAATAGAGATGGGGTTTCACAATGTTGGCCAGGCTGGTCTAAAACTCCTAACCTCACGTTATCTGCCCACCTTGGTCTCTCAAAGTGTTGGGATTACAGGTGTGAGCCACTGTGACTGGTCAAAGCTGAGTCTTCTGAGATTCAACATCCCCAAGCTGCTGAGCCTGAGTGGGACCCCCAGCCCAGGTTTCCCCACTCCAACCAAGTATACTGAATTGTATGACCAAGCATACTGTCCCATCTGGAATCCGCATGCATCCCTGCCAGCCCTGGGCAGAAGCCAGTGTTTAATCCTCTCAATTCGTCCTTCTCCCCCAGTGCTTTCATTCCCTTATCTCTGTGATACTCCACGTCCTTCCTAAGTGATAATAGTGAAAAAGTAGCTGGATAGCATGTCCAGAGGGCTTGTGCCTTAAATAAGGAAAGGGTTTCAGATGGTGTTATCAGCCTTCCTCTATTCTTCAGGCCTTGTATGATCTTTTAGTTACCAGTTATAAAATCTAACTAGCCTAAGCAAATTTCTTCCTCAGCATTAATCTACACTTCCACTCCCTTCTCTGTTCACTCTTGACCTCTCCACCCTCTCCCATGCTTCCACCATCCTCTGACACTCCTCTTCAAGGGCACTAAGATCTCTCTGGTTTCTCTTGCAGCACTCCCTTCCTTTTCAGGCCTTAACTGAGACCTAGTCCTTGGAGGATCTGGCTCTCCTCTGATACTCTCTCAAGGAAGGCTGTTCATATCCCTTCACTTTAAAGCAAGATCTGAATTCCCTCCATGCCCCAATGTTGATTCCAAGTTATTACTTCTCTACTTTAGTATCAGAGTTTTCATTCCTTGATGACCTGATCAGGAGCTTCTAAGTGACAAAAATGAAAATGTGGAGCCGGGCATGGGGGCTCACGCCTGTAATCCCAGCACTTTGGGAGGCCAAGGTGGGCAGATCACCTGAGGTCAAGAGTTCAAGACCAGCCTGGCCAACATAGTGAAACACCATCTCTACAAAAAATACAAAATCAGCCAGGCGTGGTGGCGCAAGACTGTAATGCCAGCTACTCAGGAGGCTGAGGCAAGAGAATTGCTTGAAACCAGGAGGTAGAGGCTGCAGTGAGCCAACATTGCTCCACTGCACACTCCAGTCTGGGCAACAAGAATGAAACTTCATCTCAAAAAAAAAAAAAAAGTAAAAAGAAAATGTGGAGTGGATATCATGTCCATAGGGCCTGTCTTAAATAAGGAGAGGATTTTAGATGGTGTTATCAGGTTTTCTCTTTTCATGTTTCCTCTCTTTCATCAAGTCTTCTGTTATCCTTTAACTACAAGGATAAAACCAAACCAACCTTGACATCAAATTTCCATGAGTTCCTCAACGCTAATCTGCAATTTCCATTCTGCCTAAGTCACTCACTCCAATAGCCTCACGCAGGGCCCTCTTATCCTGCATCTCAGTCTAGCTGCTTAACTGCTTCATCTCTGAAATCTCGAGCACCAATATCCAGGATTCTCCTTTCCATCCAGTTCTCTCATATCCCCACTCCAGTTACACATGCTCTTCCTTAACATCTCTAACTTAGCCGAGTAGATTAACCCCTTGCCGGCATCGCTTCTGCCCCATCAGCCTCCAGGCCTACAGCCCATGGCTGATCACCTGCTCTACCATGTTACCTGGATGCCTCACTCCCTTGCCCATCTGTACTTCTAACTACTTTGCATATGAGCACCAAAACTCCCACCCTGGGTCATTTCTACAGTCGATTTCCTTTGCCTGCAACCAGGGGTGCTAAAGTACAGAAATCAATCACATAACCCTGCAGAATTTTGCCACTTAATGTTCATGTTCAACAAACTCAGCTTTGCCCTTGTGCCAGTGGACAATTATTTTAACTGCCTTAATCAGCAACTTCGTCCATTCTCCTAAGTAGTTATTCCAAAATTTTAATTCTCTGCTGAAATTCACATTTTTCTTTCTTTGTTCTCAGCACATGGTTTTATCTCTTCATTTAAAAAGAAAATTAGCTGGGCATGATGGTTCACACCTGTAGTCTTAGCACTTTGGAGGCCAAGGGCAGGTGGATTGCCTGAGCACAGGAGTTTGAGACCAGCCTGGCCAACATGGTGAAACCCCATCTCTACTAAAATACAAAAACTTAGCCAGGCATGGAGGCGTGCGCCTATAATCCCAGCTACTTGGGAGGCTGAGGCAGGAGAATTGCTTGAACCGGGAGGCAGAGGTTGCAGTGAGCTGAAATCACACCACTGCACTCACATCCAGGTGACAGAGTGAGACTCTGTCTCAAAAAAAAAGAGAAAAAGAAAACGTTATTACACTCCACACTTTCTATCTCCATTACTTCGCTTTTCTTCACCCTTCAACCCTCTTCAGTAAGAATCTCTTTTATCGAATGCCATTAATGGCTGGGCATGGTAGCTCATGCCTGTAATTTCAGCACTTTGGGAGACTTACCTGAGGTCAAGAGTTCAAGACCAGTCTGGCCAACATGGCGAAACACCATATCTAATATAAGTACAAAAATTAGCTGGGCTTGGTGGCGCATGCCTGTAGTCCTAGCTACTCAGGAGGCTACCATAAGAATCACTTGAAGCCAGGAGGCAGAGGTCGCAGTGAGCCAAGATCATGCCACTGCAGTCCAGCCTGGGAAACAGAGTGAATCTGTTTCTCAAAAAAAAAAAAAAAAAAAAAAAAAAAAAGCCAGCCGGGCACAGTGGCTCACACCTGTAATCCCAGCAATTTGGGAGGCCGAGGCAGGTAGATTGCCTGAGCTCACTAAAATACCAAAAATTAGCCAGGCATGGTCACGCATGCCTATAATCCCAGCTACTCTGGAGGCTGAGGCAAGAGAATTACCTAAACCCAGGAGGTGGAGGTTGTGGTGAGTGGAGATCATGCCATTGCACTCCAGCCTGGGCAACAAGAGCAAAACTCCATCTCAAAAAAAAAAAAAAAAAAAAAAAAATGCCACTAATAACCTCCAATTTCCAATCTCAGTGCATGTTTCTCAGTCCTTAGCTTCCTGGACTTCTCTGCTGCATTTGACACTGTCAACCCTTCTCTCCTTTGTGAAACTTGTAGTCCACTCCCTTGAATTCCGTGGAAATAGAAGTATGGTAATAACCAGCATGTAGGTAGTCATAAATAACCAATGGTGAAAAGAATGGATTCACCATTGATGGTGTCTAGAGGAGTAAGAACAATCAAGGCCAGAGAAACCTTATGCTTCAGAGAAGCCACTCTGGCCCTTTCTCAGCTACGCCCCTTCTCATAGGGTGAGGCATCCACAGGGCCTGTGTACCAACCAAGACCCCAGTATACTCTGCCCAAATGGCCTCAAGACTTTCAAGGCTTGTACAGTCTTCTTGCCTAAATCCTGAGGGTGGACTGCACCATCAGGATGCTCACATCTAGGCCTAAAGAGTGGCTGGAGGCAGCTGTTTACAGACGTGTGAGCCGAGTTTTGACATGCAAGCAGGGGTAACCACATGCCTGCAAAGAGGTCCCCTGTAGCAGGGGCTGCAGCCGGGTCCAGGAAGAAAAGGGGATTAGACAGGCCAGAGTCTGTTTCTCCCATGCTGCCACGTTCCAACATCATCTCCAACATGGAATTCCAACATGGAACTCTAAGGAGTAGAATTCCAGGATATTATGAAGCTATGTTTGTCAAAGTAGGAGAGTAAAATATATATCATTTAACATTTTGTTAGACTGATTTATAGCTATTTTGGTTTAAAAAATCTTTGTTTTGCCTTCTTTTCTTTAATGGTTGCTTAGCAAAGTATAGGATTTTAGGTTGCCAGGTCTTTGAGGATAACACTAATTTGCTTTGCTTTGTTTTGTTTTGTTTTTAATTGTGGTAAAATATATGTAACATAAAATGTTCTGTTGACTTTTTTTTTTTTTTTTTTTTTGAGTCGGAATCTTGCTCTCTTGCCAAGCTGGAGTGGCAAGATCTCGGCTCCCTGCAACCTCCATCTCACAGGTTCAAGTGATTCTCCTGCCTCAGCCTCCTGAGTAGCTGGGACTACAGGTGAATGCCACCATGCCCAGCTGATTTTTTGTATTTTAGTAGAGACGGAGTTTCACCATGGCCAGGATGGTCTTGATCTCCTGACCTCGTGATCCACCCACCTCAGCCTCCCAAGGTGCTGGAAGCCACTGTGCCCGGCCAACCATTTTTAAGTGTACAGTTCAGTGGCATTAAATACATTCACATTGCTGTGCTACCATCACCATCATCTGCCCACAGAACTCTTTTCGTTTTGCAAAACTGAAACCCTGTGTCCATTAAACAATAAATCCCTGGCAGGCGTGATAGCTCACACCAGTAAGTCTCAGCTACCTGGGAGGTGGGAGGAGTTCAAGGATGCAATGAGTTATGATAGCATCACTACACTCCAGCCCGGGCAACAGAGTGAGACCCTGTCTCAAAACACACACACACACACACACACACACACACACACACACACACACACAAATTCTAATTCCTCATTCCCTCTTCTCTATCCCTTACCCCCTAGTAACCACTGTTTTTTGTTTTGTTTTGTTTATCTCTAAGAATTTGAGTATTCTAGGTACCTCATATAAGGAATCATACAGTATTTGTCCTTTTGTGACTGGCTTATTTCACTTAGCATAATGTCCTACATTGATGTTGTAGCTCGTATCAGAACTTCCTTCCTCTTTACAGCTGAATAAT
The DNA here is from genome assembly GCF_048565385.1 of Saimiri boliviensis. Classification (NCBI taxonomy): domain Eukaryota; kingdom Metazoa; phylum Chordata; class Mammalia; order Primates; family Cebidae; genus Saimiri; species Saimiri boliviensis. The sequence goes on from NC_133453.1 coordinate 37,103,665, forward strand.
ATTCCATTGTATATGTAAATCTTTGTTTTATCCATTCATTCATGGATATACACTTGGGTTGCTTCCACCTTTTGACTGTGGCAAAGAATGCTGCTCTGGACATGGGTATACAAATATCTCTTTGAGTGCCTTGATTTATAACTTTTAAATATTTAGACATACAGCATGTGGCTTCCATTTGTACTCTTGTCCCAGACCCCACAAATGTTAGAGCAGGTCTGTGTGGGAGCTGAGCATTCATATTTGCCAAAGACAACAACCAGCTTTCACATTAGGTGCCGCTTCCAGTGGATCCATTGAAGCTGCTTGGAAATTTGCATTGAGAGTCAGCAAGGAGAAATCCCTGACGTGATTAGTGATGTCTGCCCTGAGCAGACCTAACACTTTCCCTGACCTAGTTACAGCTCTTCATTCATGTAGGAGAAAATTCGGGTCAAGAGCAGTTAAAATACTTCCCTGCTCTAGTGAGGAGCAGAATAGAAGAGGACTCAGGTTCTCTGATGCGAGGTCAAAGCACTGCAATGCTGGAGGCGGGGCAACTTCATCCTCAGGAGGCATGAGGAAGAAATTCCTTCCCAGGTTCCTCACAGAGGAGAGGTGCTGTCCCGGGCTTGTGCTTAGAAAGGGGGTATAACACAACGGAATAATTAATTTGAAAAGATGTCATGTGAGAAAAATGCAATCACAGGGATTTTCTAACAAAGGCAATAGTGTTCTAAATTATGTAGAAATTATTCTGATTTGATTTTAATGAAAAGGATGTGAACAATCAGTTTGGAGGCATAAGGAAATATTTTAACAGCAAGACTGAGTTTGAGGAATTTAAATGAGGATAAACTAGCTAGGTCTTATAAATGGACTGTTTTAAGGGGAAATTCATTAGCCAATACTTTTTTTTTTTTTTTTTTTTTTTTGAGACAGAATGTCGCTCTTGTTGCCCAGGCTGGAGTGCAATGGTACAACCTTGGCTCACCGCAACCTCTGCCACCCAGGTTCAAATGATTCTCCTACCTTAGCCTCCCAAGTAGTATGTGCCACCAGGCCTGGCTAATTTTGTATTTTTAGTAAAGATGAGGTTTCTCCATGTTGGTCAGGCTGGTCTCAAACTCCTGATCTCAGATAATCTGCCCGCCTCGGCCTCTCAAAGTGCTGGAATTATAGGCATTAGCCATTACACCCAGCATTTTTTATTTTATTTTATTTTATTTTTGAGGTAGAGTCTTGCTCGGTCACCCAGGACAGAGTGCAATAGCACGATCTTGGCTCACTGCAACCTCCACCTCCCAGGTTCAAGCGATTCTCCTGCCTCAGACCCCCGAGTAGCTGGGATTACACATGCCTGCCACCATGCCCGGCTAATTTTTGTATTTTAGGGAGAGACAGGGTCTCACTCTCTTGACCAGGATGGTCTCGAACTCCTGACCTCATGATCTACCCACCTCAGCCTCCCAAAGTGCTGGAATTATAGGCGTGAGCCACTTTTTTTTCTTTCTTTCTTTTTTTTTTTTTTTTTTTTTTTAGTAGAGTCTTGCTCTTTCACCCAGGCTGGAGTGCAGTGGTGCGATTTTGGCTCACTGCAAACTCTGCCTCCCAGGTTCGAGAGGTTCTCCTGCCTCAGCCTCCCAAGTAGCTGGGATTACAGGCACGTGCCACCACACCCAGCTGGGTTTTTGTTTTTTTTTTTAGTTCAGTGGGTACCAGGGTTTCACCAGACTGGTCTCAAACTCCTGACCTCAAGTGATCTACCCACCTCGGCCTCCCAAAGTGCTGGTATTAGCCACTATCCCCGGCTTCATAAGCCAATATTTAACTCTACTCTTGTAATAGTCCCAGGATATAGGTGTCTGCATTAGGTGAACAGACCAAGCATGACCGACAATGGTCTGGAACCTGCATAGGTGGTTGAGGAGATGTCTGGCTTTGCACAAGATAAAGTCCAAAACTAGCCAGCCTCACGCCTGTAATCCTAGCACTTTGGGAGGCTGAGGTGGGTGGATCACCTGAGGTCAGGAGTTCAAGACCAGCCTGGCCATCATGGTGAAACCCTATCTTTTAAAATAAATAAATAAATAAATAAATAAAAATTACGTTGCACAAGATAATCTTTGCACAAGGTAATTACTTTGCACAAAATTATCTTTGCACATGATAATTACTCCAAACTTCAGCTTCTTCATTTATAATACAAGGGCAATAATATCTACCCTTTAATGTCACTATGATAATTAAAGGCAATAATGATGTAGAAAACATAAATACAGAAAGCAGGCATTTGAATCCTTAGCTGTGTGGACTCTACCATTTGCTGTCATACAACGACATTTTACTAAGCATCTGTTATGCACCATGCACAACTGGGCTGTGGGTCCCACTTTCCCATCAAGGGAAGAGAAACAAATGCCACTGAAGGGAGCTGGTACCCACTAAACTAAATTAAAATCCTCCTTTGCACATTCAGTCCTGGAAATCAAGTTAATTTCTGAAAATGTTTTCAGTCCCCTTTGTGAGAAGGTAACAAAACCTCTGAGGACAATTCCAACAGGTAGTATCTGGTTTAATGTATCTTGTTTAACCAGCAGTGGTTAGACACATATTATACAGCAGAAATTCGCCGGGCGCGGTGGCTCAAGCCTGTAATCCCAGCACTTTGGGAGGCCGAGGCCGGTGGATCACGAGGTCAAGAGATCGAGACCATCCTGGTCAACAAGGTGAAACCCTGACTCTACTAAAAATACAAAAAATTAGCTGGGCATGGTGGCGCATGCCTGTAATCCCAGCTAATCAGGAGGCCGAGGCAGGAGAATTGCCTGAACCCAGGAGGCGGAGGTTGTGATGAGCCGAGATCGCGCCATGGCACTCCAGCCTGGGTAACAAGAGCGAAACTCCGTCTCAAAAATAAAAAACAAAAAAGAAAGAAATTCAAGGGTAACTGCTTGGGTTCAGCTTTCAGCTGTGCCACTTATTAGATGAGTCAATTCCTTAGCTTTATCATAACTCAGCCCCCTCGTCTGTAAAATGGGAATAATAATAATGCCTCAGCCGGGCTTGGTGGCTCACGCCTGTACTCTCAGCACTTTGGGAGGCCAAGGCAGGTGGATCACGGGGTGAGGAGTTCAAGACCAGCCTGACCAAGATGGTGAAACCCCATCTCTACTAAAAATACAAAAAAATTAGCCGGGCACAGTGGCAGGCATCTGTAATCTCAGCTCCTCAGGAAGCTGAGGCAGGTGAATCAAGTCAACCCGGGATGGGGAGAAGAGGGGCAGAGGTTGCAGTGAGCTGAAATAGTGCCACTGCACTCCAGCCTGGGCAACAGAGTGAGACTCCGTCTCAAAAAATAATAGTAACAATAATGCCTCTTCATAGAGTTGATGTAAGTTTTAAATGAATTAATATATGCTAATGTAGCTGTGACAGCCTGGTACATGCTCAGTGTTATACAAATATTAGCTGTTGTTAAAATCTCCATTAATCAATGACATCTAAGATTCTCCTATTTCTATTACAAACACAGGCCTGGTCCCTTTGTAAGTATTCCTGCAATAGGAGTCGGTGATTATTTTTTCTTTTTTTTTTTCCTTTTTTGAGACAGAGTCTTGCTCTGTTGCTCAGGCTGGAGTGCCATGGCACAATTTCAGCTCACTACAACCGCCGCCTCCCAGGTTCTAGCGATTCTCCTGCCTCAGCCTCCCGAGTTACTAGGATTACAGGTGCACACCACCACACCCAGCTAATTTTTGTATTTTTAGTCGAGATGGGGTTTCACCATGTTGGTCAGGCTGGTCTCAAACTCCCGACGTCAGGTGATCCACCCGCCTCAGCCTCCCAAAGTGCTGAGATTACAGGTGTGAGCCACTGTGCCTGGCCACTTAGTATTACAACTTCGCAAAATGTGAAGAATCTAAAACTATCAGCACTAAAAAAGTAAGCAAATTATAGGTACATGGAAAAATTCCAATACCTACACTAGCACCACTTAACACATGGTCTAGCTTCTGCATAACAACCTGTTTCATTCCCAATCGGCCCAGCCTTTCCCCTTAAGTCTCTAGGTGAGAAAACAACCAAGAGTTTAGAATGAAAACACTTTTTCCAAATCCTTTGAGCCAGCGTTTTCCCTTCTGGCAAACCATCCTGGTTTGGTAAACTACCCTCCTGAGAGAAATTCAAAGATTCACATACAAATATTTTTGTAACAGGAATTAAAACTAAAACTTCAACTGAGGAACAAAGACAGAAACATTTCTGCATTCCAAAGGAGGTATAAGTCAAACGCAAAACTTTGACAGGACTTAGCTGAAAATTACTCACAATGAAGATATAAAAGGCACACACTGGGGCCTGTCAAGGTGTAAAGGGAATATGGGGGGAGGGGGAGCATCAGGATAAATAGCTAATGCATGTGGGGCTTAATACCTAGGTGATGGATTGATAGGTGCAGCAAACCACCATGGCACACCTGGCCAGGTCCTGAGTAAGACCCCAGGCAGAGTGTTCTCCTAGGGAGTCTGCCTCCGATTCCTGGGATGCACATGCCTTCCATCTCTCCTGCTGCCAGTCACTACTGCTTTCTCAGATGTGAGTGGTACCAATGTCTGTGTCCTTCAATGGCAAGGGGCACATATCGAATTTTCTGAATTGTACCTTTCATTTCTCCTCCTAGGTCTTGAAGTGAAGTGGGGGAAGCATCCCTCACCCTTTTGGGGGAGAAGTGAGACATAGCATAATTTCTTCCCAAGAAATGCTCCTCAAAAACCCCTTTTCCTCCTCTCTCTCAGACCTTTTATATCTTTTTTTTTAAATCTAATTTAGGCCGAGCATGGTGACTCACGCCTGTAATCCCAGCACTTTGGGAGGCCGAGGCAGGAGGATCACAAGGTCAGGAGTTCAAGACCAGCCTAACCAACATGGTGAAATCTCATCTCTACTAAAAATATAAAAATTAGCTGGACGTGGTGGCCTGCCTGTAATCCCAGCTACTTGGGAGGCTGAGGCAAGAGAATTGCTTGATCTGGGAAGGCAGAGGTTGCAGTGAGCTGAGATCCTGGGCGACAGAGCGAGACTCCATCTCAATAAAAACCCCAAAAACAAATATATATATATATATATATATATATATATATATATATATATATAATTTAGCTGGATGCAGTGGCTCACACCTGTAATCCCAGCACTTTGGGAGGCCAAGGAGGGAGAATCACTTGAGGTCAGGAGTTTGAGACCAGAATGGTCAACATGGCAAAACACTATCTCTACTAAAAATACAAAAAATAGCCAGGCATGGTGGCGTGCACCTGTAGTCCTAGCTATTTGGGAGGTTGAGGCAGGAGAATCACGTGAGCCCAGGAGGCGGAGCTTGCAGTGAGTACTGCACTCTAACCTGGGCAACAGAGGGAGACTTCATCGCAAAAAATAAAATAAAATAAATTTTTAAAAGGGCCTCTACCCAAGACTACATGTGTGGCAATGATAGAGCCCAACTGAGAAAGTCTGTATGGAATGGACTGCTGGAAAGCAAGGGTCCCCCAGGACAGCAGCCAGCTCAAGGAGACTGAATCACCACTGCCATCAAGGAAGCGCACCCCTGAGAGGGAGACAGCTGCAGACTGCCAACCCAGCTTATGAGAGAACCGAGTAGGAATTCAACATCCCATCCCATTACCTCTCATCCTTTTCCCTGCCCTGCCCTGGGGCAGCAACAGTAGCTATTGAGTAGGGGAAGAGGGAAACAAGAACTGACCACACACAACCTGCCACTGGCCTACCTGGGGGTGTGAGGAGCCATACCCTTAAATGAAGATTAAAATGTGGCTTTTTATTTTGGACTAGACATTTTAATTTCTGAATGGAGATCATGAGGCTTAAAGTGACTTTGTGATTCAGAAATTCATGGGACTGCCCTAGTTTTCATTCAGGGTCAATGGAAGTACTTTCCTTCCCTGGATAAATTGTTAAAGTCAAAATTTTGAAAGACAAAAATACGGCTGCCTTTCGTTTACTGCCTATGAACCCGATTTCTTCATTGTGCCATTTATGTGTCCTTTATTTTTATACTAAAGTTGGGAATAAACTAATTATCGATTAATAGGAAAATAATGATTTACAAGTACCATATTTAGTTTATGCTTTGAAGTACATACATACAAAGTATTAAACTTAAAATACAAAATGTCAAATTATACATAGTATGATTATCATATTAAAATGTATCGTTGACCAGGCGTGGTGTCTCATGCCTGTAATCCCAGCACTTTGGGAGGCTGAGGCGGGCAGATCACCTGAAGTCAGGAGTTCGAGACCAGCCTGGCCAACATGGGGAAACCCCATCTCTACTAAAAATACAAAAATTAGCTCAGCATGGTGGCAGGCGCCTATAATCCCAGCTACTCAAGAGGCTGAGGCATAAGAATCACTTGAACTTGGGAGGTGGAGGTTGTAGTGAGCCGAGATGACACCATTGCACTCCAGCCTGGGGGACAAGAACAAGACTTCACCTAAAAAAAAAAAAAAAAAAGTATAGTTCATATGATGAGAATAATGATACACACACACACACACACACACACACACACACACACACAGAGCTAGAAGACTAGAAGGAAACACATTGCAGGTTTAAAATGGTTATTTTGGGGTGGTATGAAGCAGGAATTTTTATTTTCTTCTATATATTCCTCTGTATTTTTTAGCTTTGTCTCCCTTTTTTTCCTGCCTTTTTCATTCCTATTCCTCAGTCACACGTTGGGCTGTCCAATGGCATTGTTTAACCATTGGCAGTCAAGAAGTCAACTGCTTTGGGAGGTGGAGGCAGGTCAATCATTTGAGGTCAGTTCAAGACTAGCTTGACCAACATGGTAGAACCCCATCTCTACTAAACCTTGTTACGTTTGTAACAAGGTGCCAGGTACTGTGCAAGGAACTGGGAATTCAAGGAAGAAAAGGATAATCCCTGCCTTTAAGGAGCTTACAGTCTTGAGAAGCTCCCCAGGTGATTCTAAAATGCAGGTTGGCTATACCAGATTGGGTGATCTCCAAGCTGCCTTTCACCCTTAAGTGTCTGTTGCTCTAGTTCCTGGTTCTGAAGCTTTCATGTGGATCAGAGGCACCTGGAGGGCTTGTTAAACCACACTGCTGGATCTTACACCCAGGCTTCAACATTGATGAATGGCAAACCCAACATTAGTCTTAATACCTCTCCCACTTCTCCCTCTCATCTTTACCAGTGGCTGAAAAAGCTGATTATTTTCACGGATGGACAGTAGCACATGCGTAGAAGTGCGCTGCGGCTTCTGGGAAAGAGTTTGCTTTCCAGATAAAAAGGAAAAGACCCAGAGCCAACCCTTTTCCCAGCCTTGAGTGTGGGTGCAACACCTGAGGCTGGGACAGTCATCTGCCAACCATGAGGGAAAGGACAAGAGAATCCTGCAGACATGGTCCTGACATTGATGATCAGCTCAACAAGCAACAGTGGCCACTGACCTCCAGTCTCCTTTATATTTGAAAAGAATAAACCATTTGTTGAGTCAGTTGTTTATCAGTTTTCTGTTACTTACAGCTGAACGCATTCTCTTGGGGTGGAGGTGGGAAATATCCAGCGAGTCATCCTTTCACAACAGCCATGCTAAATGATGTCGGGAAGCAGAGCATGCAGTGAGAGGCTACAACACAGCAAGTGGGGAATGCAATCAGCAAGTGGGGAGCAATCAGCAAGGTGTGGAGACAAGAGGGAAGCATCCATTCCAGGCAGAGGAAAGAGCTTCTGCAAAGGTCCTAAGGGAGGAAGAGCACTTGTGGCAGAGGACTGAAAAGCCTGTGAGAGGAGGAGCAGCAGAGGAAGCCAGAAGAAGAGGCGAGGCCTGTCCTCCCCAAGGCAGGAGGAACTCTTCCCACTGTGCTGCCCAGAGCTTCCTTCCCAAACTCTACCCCTGTCCTTACACCCTGTGCTAATTTACCTGCCTACCTCTTTCACCTTCGTTAGACTGGACTTTTCACAACCGTTTAATCATCTTATGCTCCTTAGCACCTAGCAGAGGGACACGGAAATACACATAATTTCATTTACTGAATGAAAACATTATCATGATAAAATACTTTAAGAGACGGGGTCTTGCTATGTCGGCCAGGCTGGAGTGCAGTGGCTATTCACAGGCACGATCCCACTACTGATTAGCACAGGAGTTTTAACCTGTTCCATCTCTGACCTGGGCCAGTTCACCCCTCCTTAGGCAACCTGGTGGTTCCCAGCTCCCGGGAGGTCACCATATTGATACCGAACTTAGTGCGGACATCTGGTCGGCATAGCGCACTACAGCCCAGAACTCCTGGGCTCAAGTGATCCTCCAGCCTCAGCCTCCCGAGTAGCTGGAACTACAGGCATGCGCCACCACACCCAGCAAAAAAAAAAAAAAAAAAAAAAAAAAAAAAAAAAAAAAAAAAAAAAAAACACACACACAAAAAAAAACAAAAAAACCAGTCTGATCAACATGGTAGAACCCCATCTCTACTAAAAATACAAAAAATTAGCTGGGCGTGGTGGCAACCGCCTGTAATCCCAGCTACTGGGGTTGCTGGGACAGGATAATTGCTTGGACCCTGGAGGCAGAGGTTGCTGTGAGCCGAGATCATGCCATTGCACTCCAGCCTGGATGACAAAAGGGAGATTCCACCTCAAAAAAAAAGGGGGGGACTGGGTGCAGGGGCTCATGCCTGTAATCCCAGCACTTTGGGAGGCCAAGGCCAGCAAATCACAAGGTCAGGAGATTGAGACCATCCTGGCCAACATGCTGAAACCCAATCTCTACTAAAAATACAAAAATTAGCTGGGCATGGTGGCGTGTGCCTGTAATCCCAGCTACTTGGGAGCTGAGGCAGGAGAATCTCTTGAACATGGGAGTCAGAGGGTGCAGTGAGCTGAGATCACACCAGTGCATTCCACCCTGGTGACAGAGCAAGACTCTGTCTCAAAAAAATAAGAAGTCAACTGATGTCCCAAGCATGGGCCACTTCTCCACAGGTTCTCTCCAACGTTCAGTGTTTCACAAACTGTTTTCTGCAAACCATTAATTCCAAGACATGCAATGCACATTAGAACATTAAATATTTTCAAGCCGGGCGCAGTGGCTCACACCTATAATCCTAGCACTTTGGGAGGCCGAGGAGGGTGGATCACCTGAGGTCAGGAGTTCAAGACCAGTCTGACTAACATGGTGAAACCCCATCTCTACTAAAAATACAAAAATTAGCTGGTTGTGGTAGTGGACACCTATAATTGCAGTAACTCCAAAGGCTGAGGCAGGAGAGTCACTTGAACCCAAGAGGTGAAAGTTGCAGTGAACTGAGATCGCATCACTGCACCCCAGCCTGAGCAACAGAGCAAGACTCCATTTAAAAAAAAAAAAAAAATTGAAATGTCCTGCCAAAAAAAAAAAAAAAAATTCTTGAAATTTGTTTAACATAGGAATTTTCGTATCTTTTTTTGGTCAGACACGATGGCTAAAACAGAACAAAACAAAACAAAATGAAAATATTAGCAGTTTAAGCAACTTGAGTTTGGAGGAATCCCATTTGGGAAATGCCACCTTGATTTGTAGCTCACCAAGGCAACAATGATTTCAGTTGGGAGATTATTGCTAAGGTACTACTAGGTGGCTCTGGGAGGTCACTCTGTTCTTTTCAGCAAGTCTTCCGGACGTAAATCTTGCTTCTTTGTCCATTAAGAGAAAATAGAGGAGGAACCACCTACTGCTATCCAAAGAGCCTCGTCCCACCCATTTGAGCCAATGACAGATGAAATGAAGCAAAAATAGGCCTATGATTGATAGACACATCAAAGTCAAAGGACTTTTAGAAGCAAAATTACTGCCTGAAGAGTCTCTCTGGACTTCATTACTTTTTATCTCAATGCTTTATCATGTTAAGGGTGACTTCTTCACTATGTCTCTTTTAGATATCACTATTTATCTTGTTGAAGTCCAAAGTTGGATTGCCTTAAATGAACCCTGTAACTGCTATAAACCTAGTACCACAGCCAGGAAGACCAAGTCGTGTAACTGGAAGGAAACTGATTATCTAACCCTATAAATTCAGGCACAGGGATCTCCCTATTCCTTACAGTTACCTGGAAGTGATGAATTCCTAATTCTTTCTCATTGTCAAGTCTCCAGGAAGAAGTCTCCAAGGCCAAAGAATCTGCAGCAGCATGCCCAACGATGATGGACTGGATAGGGAAAATGTGGTACATATACACCATGGAATATTACGTAGCCATCAAAAACGATGAGTTCACGTCCTTTGTAGGGACATGGATGAACCTGGAAACCATCATTCTCAGCAAATTGACACAGGAGCAGAAAATCAAACACCATATATTCTCACTCATAGGCGGGTGTTGAACAATGAGAACACATGGACACAGGGAGGGGAGCAATACAAACTGGGGTCCGTTGGGGGGAAATGGGGGAGGGACGGGGGGGTGGGGAGGTGGGAAGAGATAGCATGGGGAGAAATGACAGATACAGGTGAGGGGACGGAATACAGCAAACCACACTGCCATGTGTGTACCTATACAACAATCTTGCATGTTCTTCACATGTACCCCAAAACCTAAAATGCAATAAAAAAAAAAAAGAAAAGAAAAACTTTCAGAGCCACTAATAAAGAAGGGAATCTGTATTAGCTCTAGTTTCTAGGGTACCTGCTGGGTCTTTTTCTTTTTATCAAATGCCCGCAAAGTTTCCACCCAGCAATGTGAGGTTCACTGCAGGAACTTACAGATCACTTGGGACTTCATCACATCTGTACTTTATCATTCTGAATACACAACTTCATTCCTCCTGATCACAGACAGACCAAGCTCTGTATTTCCTGACACATTGAAAAGGTTGTTGTTTTAGGTCTGTTTGTTTTCTGGAGGGTAAGGGGGAGAGACATAATTTCATTGTTATAGTGCTTAAAACCTTCTTATAGAAGAGTGATATTTATTGTATCCAATATTATGTTTCTCAATGCAATCATGCATTGTTTAACGATGGGGACACATTCTAAGAAATGTGTCATTAGGTGATGTTGTCATTGTGTGAACATCATGGAATGTACTTACACAAACCTAGATAGTATAACCTACTACACACCTAAACTACAGGCTACAAACCTCTGTAAAAATGTTACTATACTGTATGCTATAGGCCATTGTAACACAGTGGTAAGTATTTGCCTATCTAAACATAAACACAGAAAAGTACAGTAAAACTATAGTATTATAATCTAATGGGACCACTGTAATCCATGCAGTCCAACCTTGACCAAAATGTTATTATGCAGCACATGACTGTATCAATCTCCTAAAACACTGGCTTTAATCTCCATGTTCCCACTTTTGAAACAGAGCAGGGAAAGTCCCAAGTGATAAGCATTAGCAGATAAACGCTTACATCCAGAGGGAACTGTAGACACTTTTAAGAACAGCTGGAAACCATTTCATTAATGTGTGGGAAGTGTTTCCTTTTATAATCTATATTTCATTTACAGCCATGTGACTAATAGTGGCAAGAAATTTGTGGTTAAAACACAGTAAATGAGCAATAGAGTACTTGACCAGAGGGACAAATGATGTTATGCTAGAAAAAACATGAAAGGCATAAATCGTATATTGAGAAGGTCACTCAGTGTGAGCTACTAAGCCGCCCAGAGTTATTGACATCATGCATTATGTATGGACCCATTTTACAAACCATTATTCTTCTTCCTCCCAAATGTGCTCTGAATGAATGACAGAGAGCCAATGCTGTTCCTCTCATGCTATTCTGGTTGAATCCGAGGTTTGGTAATTTTCCTAAAAGAAAAAAAATCAAATTCATAAAAAATGTTCACTGACTACCTGGCAGAGGGCCTGAGACCATATTCAGGATGTGATACAACACAGTTATTTGATTGCTGTCTTTTTCAACACACATTGGAGCTCTCCGAAATTAGTTTTGCCTCCATTCCAAACTCGGTTGGCACAGCTCTTTCACAGGTCCTCTGATGAAGTGAAAGCATCTACTGCTGCTGTGTTCTCCAAGGAAACAGATGATACTCGTGAAGATTCAAATGGAAACTAATACGAATGTCATGTGGGAACCTACCTTGGCAGAAAGGTTCAAAGCGTCAAAACTAAATAGGCTCAAATTGCATGATTTGGTAAATCAGTATAAAAGACACCACAAAAAGCAACGTGAAAGAGATGGGGAAGTGAACACAGTTAGGATAGGATGCAATGGGTGGAAGGACCACACTATCTGAGTCCTGGCAGGGGCAATGTGTGGGTCTCCTGTCTCTCTGCTACATCAGCCTCCCCCACTGATGTGCGGTTATGAGGACCAGAGGTAAAGTAATGAGGTGGCAGCAAGGGGATCCCAGCGAGAAGGTGCCCTGGGCCAGTGACACACTTACTCTATCAAAGAGGTACAGAGACAAGTAGACTTGGCCACAGCTATAGCTTCCCAATTAGCCTGCTGAGCACCTCTGGGTTTTATGTGCATTTCTTGGACATAAACATGTGGGATCAGAATGGGTGTCACCATTGGATAGCAATTTAGGAATGCTGTAGCTGTCAGACCAGAGATGCATGATTAGGACTTAATCTCTTCATCTCTTTCTATTTATAAGTAACATTCCTTCATTTCCCATCATATATTCCTTTATTCCATCTTTCTTTAATATGTTTTACAGAATACTAACTTACTATCTATATTTAACACATCTTATGAATTCTGCCTGCCTCACAAGCTATTTCCTTACTCATTATCTAAACTTAACATCCCGGGAATTTTACCAATATCTCATAAGCTGCTAGTTTGATTTCTATGTGTACTTGGTATTTCTGTATGCTTTATCTGGCCCCCGCCATTTGCTTTCTTCTGTAGCAGAATTGAATATGCATTACACATGGACCTTCTCTTGTACCTTTGAACAGAACCCACAGAGAACATCACATGAAGCAGAGACACAGCACAGTCTTCAAGCTCTCTCCTGTATTTTATGAACATTGATTCCTTTCAAGAGCATAAAAATAATTATTTTGGGGGTACTTGGAATATCTGGGGGGTTGGCCTGAAACAGGAGGAACAGATAACCTATGAAATCTCTGGTACTATGAAATGTTTTAACTCCATTTTCAGGTTGTCTAGTTGAGCATGAGCAAAAAACAACTTTTGGCCTAATTTTCCTCAGAAGTTCACTTACACCCAGGCGCAGTGGCTCACACTTCTAATCACAGCACTTTGGGAGACGGAGGCTGTTGGATGACCTGAGGTCAGGAGTTTGAGATTAGCCCGGCCAACATGGTGAAACCCTGTCTCTATTAAAAATACAAAATTAACCAGGCATAGTGGCAGATGCCTGTAATCCCAGCTACTCAGGAAGCTGAAGCAGGAGAATAGCTTGAACCTGGTGGTCAGAGGTTGCAGTGAGCCGAGATCTCGCCATTGCCCTCTACCTGAGCAAAAACAGCAAAACTCTGTTTCAAAAAAAAAAGTTCACTTAGTATAAAATCTTACATGTAGGTAGAAAAGGAGCCTGAGACCATCACTCCACTGCAACAAGGTACAGAGTTAACAAAGCAGGGTCAGACTAAGCTAAGGCTTTGGCAATCACATGACTCAGCAGTGCCCACACTGAGACACCAGAAACAGAATCACTCCATTGCTGCTTCAGTGAGATGGAGACGCAGAGAAGCCAGCCACTGCCAGCTAATCATGTGTTTATGGCCATCTGTGCAAGAATGGCAGAAAAACTTACAGAAAGGAAAGTAAGGAGGACCTCTGGCCTGTCTCACAAAGGTTCTCCCAAAGCTTAGTTTTCTTCAGTATGGCATGGAGGCTGAGTCTACACCCAGTCTCTGAAGACACACAGCCCTAGGGTCAAATCCCAACTCTTCAACACCTGCTATCTGTATAATCCTAAGCAATCATTTAACCTCTCTGACCCTCAATTTCTTTCTTAATAAATGGCTAATATTATAATAATACTATCCTACAAGAATTGCAGCGAGGAATGAATAAAATGATTTACTTATAGGACATAGCCCACTCTACCTATCACATGCCACTTCAATGGTCATTGTAATCATTGCTATTAAAATCATTATTGTTGTGGTTGCTATTAGTAGCAAGATCAGCCTTAGAATGAGAATTATGTTATTTCGAGAGGAAAATTTCCAAAATGCTCCCCTACCTACTGCCTAATGCCTTAAATCTCTTCAATGAAATAAAGCCTTTTATTTTAGAATCAGTCAAGGATCTTAAAATGAGACTATTTCCCTGGAATTGTGACACATTGATTTATTCACTACTTTTGTTGTTGAGATGGAGTTTCACTCTTGTTGCCCAAGCTGGAATCTAATGACACGATCTCAGCTCACTGCAACCCCCTTATCCCAGGTTCAAGCGATTCTCCTGCCTCAGCCTCTCAAGTAGCTGGGATTACAGGGGTACACCACCACACCTGGCTAATTTTTTTTTTTTTTTTTTAGACAGAGTTTCGCTCTTGTTACCCAGGCTGGAGTGCAATGGCGCGATCTCGGCTCACCACAACCTCCGCCTCCTGGGTTCAGGCAATTCTCCTGCCTCAGCCTCCTGAGTAGCTGGGATTACAGGCACGTGCCACTATGCCCAGCTAATTTTTTGTATTTTTAGTAGAGACAGGGTTTCACCATGTTGACCAGGATGGTCTCGATCTCTTGACCTCGTGATCCACCCGCCTCGGCCTCCCAAAGTGCTAGGATTATAGGCTTGAGCCACCGCGCCCGGCTAATTTTTTATTTTTAGTAGAGACAGGGTTTCACCATGTTGTCCAGGCTGGTCTCAAATTCCTCACCTCAAGTGATCTGCTACCTCGGCCTCCCAAAGTGCTGGGATTACAGGCGTGAGCCATTGTGCCCAGCTGTGGCACATTAATTTAAATTTACACAAAGACTTAAATGTCTACTGTAAAATTCCTCTTCTGCATGGAGATTTTGAAAAGGCTGTTGTATTCATAAGGGTTCTCAAGAAAAACAGAACCAATAAGGTACATAGATATACTACACTTGATCTTAGCCAAAGAAGCGATATACATAGATATACAGGAGAAGATTTATTATGGGAATTGACTTAGGCGATTGTCGACTCCAAGAAGTCCCATGATGTGCCACCTGCAAGCTAGAGAACAAGAAAGTCAGTGGTGTGATTCAGGGAGAGTCCAAAGGCTGAGAACAAGGAGCTCTGACCCAAGGGCAGAAGCCAATGGATGTCCCAGCTCAAGATGGTAGATAGCAAAGGCCCTCAAGGGATGGGATGATGCCCACTTGCTTTAGTGAGAGTTGACCTTCACTTAGTCTACTGATTCAAATGCTAATCTCTCCTGGAAACATCCTCACAGACACACCCAGAAACAATGTTTTACCAACTACCTGGCCATCCTGAACCCAGTCAGGTTAAAATTAACCCACAGATGGGGTTAATGAGTAGAAGATACCTGAAAGAGGAGAGGGTCAGAGAGGGAAGACTGCGAACTTTCAGCCAGTGACACAGTCTTTGAAATCAGGCAAAATGGGGTTTGATTCCAGACTTCCAGACTCCACCAACAGTCACCATAACCCTTTTTAACATCTATGACTCTCAATATCCTCATTCATAAAACAGGAACAATTATGGTACCTAACTCCTAGGGCTTTTCTTGTTTCAAAGCATATGAAGCACATTGGCTGATACGTAGTAAGTTCTCATTAAGGGTCAACTTCCCAGCTGGGTGCACTGGCTCACGCCTGTAATCCCAGCACTTTGGGAGGCTGAGGCAGGATCACAAGGTCAGGAGTTCAAGATCATCCTGACCAATATGGTGAAACCCTGTCTCTACTAAAAATATAAATATGAGCCAGGCGTGGTGGCCTGCCGCTGTAATCCTAGCTACTCTGGAGGCTAAGGCAGGAGAACCACTTGAACCTGGGAGGTGGAGGTTGCAGTGACCTGAAATCGCCCCATTTCACTCCAGCCTGGTGATAGAGTGAGACTTTGTCTGAAAAAAAAAAAAAAAAAGGTTAATTTCCCTTCCTGCATTTTTACAGTGCTGCCTGGAAATGACCCTGTTTTCTCACACTGAATTCTCTCTCATGGTTAGTGTTGGATTTATCAGCAGAAAGACTCCAGCTTTTAAGATTGGATTTACGTATGAGAGAAATAGCAAATAGAAACCGTATGTTGATGAAGCAATTAGTTGAGAAAATCTAGACACTGCCACCCTGCTACCACTACTAGGAAATAGCTCAAGTCTCTCAACCTCTGGATGAAATTCTAGGCTAGGAGGCTGTTTCTTCAGTTCATGCAGACCTGGATGATCTTCCTAAGACTTGGATCTCCCTGGAGTCTAGAAAAGCCAAGCTGATTAGCAAATAGAGCCGGGAGCTCTGCTCTATTCTACAGTCTGGAGTCCTCCCTAAGCCTCTGGGGTTTCTTCAAGAAACTGAGTTAAGCTGAGGGACTGGCAATTCTACAGGACCCCAAGAGCCTTAGGATGATCCCTGTGGCCCCAGGGCTAAAGCTGGGGAAGGGGCAAGGTGGAGGGAGACCAACAGGAGCTAACCTCAGGGCCCTCACATAGGTAAGGTTTCTGGTTCCACCACTTTCACACTACTGAATGTGTCCTGCAGGAGAGAGGAAATCGTACCCCACAGGTTTTGTGAATTGAGGCATTTCTTCTAGCAGCTCAAATGTGACAAGAGAGGATGAGCTATACAGTCTGAGGATTCCAAGATTTGGGGTAGAGAATGGACAACAGGCCGGAGAAGCATCTTATCAACAATAAAGCTCTATCTGAAGAATAATAAAAATAATTAACACTTAATATGTGCTCACTGTGTGCCTAGCAGTGCTCTAAAGGCTTACCTTCTTTAATCCTCGCAATAACCATACAAGTATTCGGTAATAGTCTTCTCCTCATTTAAAAGTTAGGTAACTGGCTATAAGTTGCACAGCCAGTAACTATTAATATAAAGGCAGGATCCAAAGCCAGGCATACTGGCACTGGAGTCTAGGTGTTTACCCACTGGGCTAAACCATAAGGATAGCAAAATTTATCGAGATCTAGGCTACAGGCACTGCATAAACATCTGTTTTACATGGATCATCTTATTTAATGATCACGGTAACCCCATGTGGTATTGTTAAACCCCACGTCCCAGATGAGTTAGCTGGAGTTTATATACATCTAGTGACTTGTCCAAGGTCCCAGAGGTCTACATTGTCCATGTTTCCAAAGAAGAAAGCTACTGAATTAAAAGAACCTGTTTGCCATTCCATACCACAAACCAGAAGTTTTGGTTTGAGTAGACATGAGACAGTTTTTGCAACATCTACTTCAAAGGATCTTCGTTTTTGTTGTTTATGGATATCAGGGTGTATTCAAACAAAAAGGATCTATTTCAGGAGACAGTTTTCATGCTGTGCTTTTTTTGTTTGTTTCACTGTTCAGTAAAAATCCCATCTGTTTATGCTGTAACACACCATGATGTGAAAGACTTTAGCTAATGAGGTCTATGCTCATGTCAAAGAAGGAGACTTAATCATTCCTTAGAATTTTTCTTTTCTTTTCTTTTCTTTGAGACAGTTTCTTTCTTCTTGCCCAGGCTGGAGTGCAATGGCATGATCTCAGTTCACTGCAACCTCTGCCTCCCAGGTTCAAGCGATTCTCCTGCCTCAGCCTCCCGAGTAGCTGGGACCACAGGCATGCACCACCATGCCGGTTAATTTCGTATTTTTAGTAGAGATGGGGTTTCTCCATGTTGGTTAGGCTGGTCTCGAACTCCTGACCTGAGGTGATCTACCCACCTCGGCCTCCCAAAGTGCTAGGATTAGAGGCGTGAACCACTGCACCCGATCTCCTTAGAATTTTTCTATTGACAGTATTTTCAGCTTCCTCTGATCATCCAAAACCCATTCCACCTAATAAGTTTTGCCTATAATAAATGATACAATTTTCTTACTGCCAAAACAAAAAGCAACTCTTAAATTATCATACTTTTTTTTTTTTTTTTTTGAGACAGGGTCTCACTCTATTGCCCAGGCTGGTGTGCAGTGGCATGGGGAACAGAGCAAGACCCTGTCTCCAAAAAATAAAAATTTAAGAGATTTTTCTTTTTTACTGCAGCCACAACCTCCTGGGGTCAAGTGATCATCTCACCTCAGCCTCCCAAGTAGCTAAGACTAAAGTCATGTGCCATCACTCCTGGCTAATTTTGTTTATTTTTTATAGAGGCATGATCCCCCTATGTTGCCCAGGCTGGTCTCAAACTTCTGGACTCAAACAATCCTCCCACCTCGGTCTCCCAAAGTGCTGGGATTACAGGCATGAGCCACCATAACTGGTCAGATTTCCATAGTTTGGATTCATTTCTTACATTTTGTCTGTCTGCAACTGGTCTTTGGCTGCTCACAGCCACTCCTCAGTTGTGTTCCCACTCTGCTGGTGTCTTGCTCAAGAGTGGTGAGTTTTTGGTATCTTTGGTTTGGGGTTTGAGGTAGGGAAAGTTTCGGGAAGGAAGCAATGAAACAGTCCGGTGGTTTCTTCTTAAGTCATGTGCATAATTGACATTGAGTCTGAAAAAAGGGAAATTCAGTGCAAAGTGGTCATCTAGGCCCAGCTGTGACATAGGACTCTGAGGTAAGCCCCACCAGAAAACACGGTTTGCAAAAGACAAGGTTGTGCTTGAGGGTAACTTCATTTTGAATAAGAAGAGAAATGCCGTTTGGGAGAGCAAGGATTTTCTTGGGATTTTTCCCATGAGATCCAGTGGAATATGTCAGGTCATCTTCTGAAGATCACGATTGCTGATCTTCTGTAATTCCAGCCTATGCTGGGCCCTGTCACAAACTCTCAGACCCCCAGCTCAGCCCTGGCAACCAGCAGGACCCAGACGTGCTGACATCGCCTTGACACGCCAGCACGTTACCATTGAGAACTTCTTTCTGGTGCTCAATAGCCCTTGGATAGAACTAAAGATTAGGAGCCAGAGATGTCAAAGAAAATCAATTGGCTCTCAGAGCTCAAGATAGAAAGCAGGACCAATAAATTGCTTCTGCATTTTCAACCCCCTTTGCTTCCATTTTCTTTCCCCAGGCATTTTTCCTTCTCTCTCCTTTGTAAAACACTTCTCCGTGTTTCACTTCCAGAAAAAAGACCTCCTTCTCCTCCTTTTTTTTTTTTTTTTTTTTTTTTTTGAGATGGAATTTCACCCTTGTTGCCCAGCCTGGAGTGCAATGGTGCATTCTTGGCTCACTGCAACCTCCACCTCCCGGATTCAAGCTATTCTTCTGCCTCAGCCTCCTGAGTAACTGGGATTACAGGCATGCGCCACCACACCCAGCTAATTTTGTATTTTAGTAGAGATGGGGTTTCTCCATGTTGCTCAGGCTGGTCTCAAACTCCCGACCTCAAGTTATCTGCCAGCCTCGGCCTCCCAAAGTGCTGGGATTACAAGGATGAGCCACCATGTCCAGCCAAAAAGACCTCCTTCTATTCCTTGTCTGTGTTCAACTCAAGTGAAGGAGCGTTTATCTAAGGCTAGGCCCTATGGGGAATGCACAAGTTGATGTGACAGAGCCCCTATGCTCAAGGGGTATACAAATGCATTGGGGAGACATGGTGAACACAAGGATAATACTCAGGGACAGCCAGGGACAGCACTCATCCACTGATGTTTTCTGAGAATTCAGAAAGGCACTAGGTATGCTACTGGCATGGAGAGAGGAGCATGAGCTAGATCTCCGCTCCCACTCAACTCCTTGGCTAGGTGCCCTTGAACAGAACACAAAATGCACATCCATAGGGGATAACCCTTGGAACTAGAATTAAAATGTTCAGCCCATTTTATGAATGTAACACACTGCAAATAGGCATGGTACAGAAACTGTCTGACATAGTCCAAAAAGGGAGACATAAATGTTGGTTAGTTTTATCAGGAAGACTTTGTGTAAAAGGCAAGCTTTGGGCCGGTCACGGTGGCTCAGGCCTGTGATCCCAGCACTTTGGGAGGCCAAGGCAGGCAGATCACGAGGTCAGGAGTTAGAGACCAGCCCTGACCAATATGATGAAAACCAGTCTCTACTAAAAACACAAAAATTAGCCAGGGGTGGCACATGCCTGTAATCCCAGCTACTCAGGAGGGTGAGGCAGGAGAATCACTTGAATCCAGGAGGCGGAGATTGCAATGAGTGGAGATCGCACCACTGCACTCCAGCCTGGGTGACAGAGTGAGACTCCATCTTAAAAAAAAAAAAAAAAAAAAAAAAAAAAAAAAAAAAAAGGTGGGCTTTGGACTGGAGGAATGAGCTAAAAGGTCACCACTCTGAATAAGGAGTGGATTCCAAAAAGAGAAAACTGTGTAAGCAGAGACACAGACACAGGGGTAAAAAGGAACAGGAGTCCTCACGCTTCTTCAAGCCCTTTCTTTCTCCCTTTGGCTCTCATGTGACTTCATTTAATTGCATTAATTCATCAGTTGCATTAATTTGTCTTTTTTCCCTCAGATCCCCTATATAAGGATGGGCAGACTCTCTGTTTGCATGAGAAAGCTTGTTCTGATTCTGTCAGTGCTAAACCTCCTCAGTGGTAAATAAATCACACCAGTCTCCATAGTTACTAACCTCGATCATGTCATGAGATTCAGACACACAGTAAAAAATAAAGATACTTGAGGCTGCACAAACATCCAACTTCATGAGCTATTGAGGTGACCTCAACCCAGACAGTTCAGTTCCCAAAGTCTGATTTTTTGTAATTATTCTCTTGTTTTTTGTCTCTCTGTGTAACTGGTATTAAGAGACATGGCTGAAATATAAGAAAAATCAACACCAATGTACTTCGATGAGTAGGTAAACAGAAATAAGATGGTCAAAAACATATCAATGAGTCATTCATCTGCCACTGAGCCTGAATAATATTTTTCAAATGGAATTTTGTCTTCAGATCTCAGCTCTAGTTAGCAAACTGATAAATAAAAACACAGCAGGTTGCCAGCATATTTATGTGTTTGTTTCCTTCCCAATCTAATACAAATAAAATAACAGTTATGGAAACCAGTGAGATTGTCCAATGTCTTTTTCCGTACTGGAATCTTTTGCTACAATATCCTTGAAGGACCATTATCTAATTTCCACTGGAGAAGTTGAGAACTTTGGGGGTTACCCTTTCCATTATTGGAAAGTTCTTACCAGTTTTTTGAAAATGTTTTATATTGAATTCACTGCCTTCTGCTTCACTGACACCCATTGGCCCTAGGTTCACTTTCCACAAAAGCACAGGATGCCTTATGTCATTGAAAGAACACTAAACACAATTCAAGAGACCTGCATTCTAGTCCCAACATCTCCACTTAACCACCATGCTACTTAGAGCAAAATGAACTTAATCTCTTTGAGCTTGTTTCCTCCTTTATAAAATGGCTTACCAGTTTTTAAAGGTCTACCTCACAAAGCCAGTATAAGCATCAACTTAAATAATAAAAATAAAAGAGCTTTGGAAATTATGAGGTGCCTCCTAAATTAAAATGTTATAATTTTTCACACGTAAGTCCTCCAAGTATTTGAAGGCAGCTGATGTTCCCTTGATCTTTCATAGCATTATAGTTTCTAAATTTATTTTCCATGCTAATTGTCCTCATCTACAAGCCTCTCACTTATCTTTGTCTCTTTTAAGGTTGGTGCTCAGATTAACACCCCAGAGACAGTAAAACTGGCAAAGGAGAAAATAATGATACTTTCCCCTGGCCCCCAAGCTGAACACAGTATAACACTTCTATTACTGCTGCCTCAGATTGCATTGGCACATCTGACAGCCTTTACAGACTGTTGCTATATATTAAGATCAATGAATATCTCTCCTTTTTTTCCTTTTTTTAATTGATTGTGCTTTTTTTTTTTTTTTTTTTTTTTTTGGAGACAGAGTCTCACTCTATTGCCCAGTCTGGAGTGCAATGGTATGATCTTGGCTCACTGCAACCTCCACCTCTGGGTTGAAGGGATCCTCTGCCTCAGTCTCCCAAGTAGCTGGGACTACAGGCACACACCACCATGCCTAGCTAATTTGTATATTTTTAGTAGAGACGGAATTTCACCATGTTGGCCAGACTGGTCTTGAACTCCTGACCTCATGTGATCCACCTGCCTCAGCCTCCCAAAGTGCTAAGATTACAGGCGTGAGCCACTGCACCCAGCCAATAGACTGTACATTTTAGAGCAGCTTCAGGTTCATGGCCAAATTGAGTGGAAGAAACAAAGATTTCCCATATTCTCCCTGCACACACACATGCATTGCCTCTGGTGTCTTTTTCACATGAGCTGTTGTCAAACCAGGCCTACCCCTTCCTGAACCCATTTAATGTTAGGGCTAACATCAATGAACATTTTTATATTTATGTGCATTGACTCTATCTCTGTTGAATTTCATCTGATGGCTATCAGCTCATAATCAAGGAATAGAGGACTATTCCATTATCCTTTAGCTACTTCAGCTGACCTTTGTGTATGGAAAGGGAGTTTCTGAAGCAGTGTGTCACAGGAAGACTTCTGAGAAATTTCTAAATGTTCCATAAACAAAAACACTTGGAGAAAGATCTATGGATTGCAGAAGGAAATCTCCCTAACCAAAATCTCATAACTAGCATTCCTGTGGTGAGAAACAACTGTTTTAATAAGATTTTTTATTAAGATGATTGATCTAGTAAATTATTTTTAGCATTAATAGATATCTCTATTTCTAGAAAGCTGCAAACACAATTGCAGTTTCAAAGTTTGAAAAGATTTTTCTATGTTCTGAACATTTAACACAGATTTTTAAAAATTAAAACACTTTTTCAATAAAACAACACCTAAAGATGCATATTATACATCATGTGAAACAGGAGTGTTGAGACTTTTTCCAAAGCAGGCACCAATTACTGAGTGTGAAAGCATGGATGTGCCGGGTGTGATGTTTCATGCCTTTAATCCCAGCACTTTGGGAGGCTGAGGCAGGAGGATTGCTTGAGGCCAGGAGTTTGAGAGCAGCCTTGGCGACATCTCAAGACCCTGTCTCTACAAGAAAAATATTTTTTAAATTATCCAGGCATGGTCATACATACCTGTAGTCCCAGCTACTTGGGAGTCTGAAGCAGTCAGATGGCTTCAGCCCAGGAGTTAGAGACTACAGGGAGCTAGAATCCCAGCACTGCACTCCACCCTGGGTAACAAAGCAAGACCTTGTCTCTAAAAAATACCTAAGTAAATAAAAGCATGGCTGGGGAGTGCTGAAGGGACATGGAAAAAGGCTACTTTATTTTTGGCCTCTCCTAAGAAAGTTCGAGGTGGCCAGCAGATAGGACATGGTACCTTCCACCTTCAACAGGCAAGGATTTACCAGGTATCCTTTGGGTACAAGTCACATAAACTCATTGCTGATTGGCTTATGCAAAAAGAGAATGCATTGATTATGTAGTAATTTAAATGTCCTGAAGTAAGTGTTAGCAATTCCATTTCTGCATATATCCCTAAACCTGCATGAAGATGTCAATGGCAGCATTGTTCATGGCAGTCAGAGCTTTACCAAACCTAGGAGCTCTAGCCACAGTTGGGCCAAGGGTTGTATACAGTAATGTGGTGAGCTTTAAAACACAGTACTGGGTTAAAAACAAAAGAAAGAAAGAATCTTAGTGATATCTAGAATGCAATGCCATTTGTATTATATTTTTATTTAAATTTATATTAGGCCGGGCGCAGTGGCTCAAGCCTGTAATCCCAGCACTTTGGGAGGCCGAGGCGGGTGGATCATGAGGTCGAGAGATCAAGACCATCCTGGTCAACATGGTGAAACCCCGTCTCTACAAAAAATACAAAAAACTAGCTGGGCGTGGTGGTGCGTGCCTGTAATCCCAGCTACTCAGGAGGCTGAGGCAGGAGAATTGCCTGAACCCAGGAGGCGGAGGTTGCAGTGAGCCAAGATCGCGCCATTGCACTCCAGCCTGGGTAACAAGAGCGAAACTCCGTCTCAAAAAAAAAAAAAAATTTATATTAAAAACAAATATATACATAAAATGATGCCTATATATGTTATTGGGTATGTATATATCTTTGAAAAATACATAAACACATTTAAGTAGGTGCCTGTAGTAAGAGGAGAATGAGAGAGGGGATGCTGGATGAAGAAGAACAATAATTTTTTTAAGTGAGAGGTATCTTTTACACACCAATGGCGATGTATGCCAAGAACTGAGGAGTATGATTTACTCAACTCCTCGTACCATTGGTCCAATATTTTTTTTTTTTTTTTTTTTTTAGACGGAGTTTCACTTTTGTTACCCAGGCTGGTGTACAATGGTGTGATCTCGGCTCACTGCAACCTCCGCCTCCTGGGTTCAGGCAATTCTCCTGCCTCAGCCTCCTGAGTAGATGGGATTACAGGCATGGGCCACCATGTCCAGCTAATTTTTTGTATTTTTAGTAGAGACGGGGTTTCACCATGTTGACCAGGATTGTCTCGATCTCTTGACCTCGTGATCCACCTGCCTCGGCCTCCCAAAATGCTGGGATTGGGATTACAGGCTTGAGCCACCGCACCCGGCCTAAGAATTTTTTTTTTTTTTTTTTTTTTTTTTTTTGACATGGAGTCTTGCTCTGTCACCCAGGCTGGAGTGCAATGGTGTGATCTCGGCTCACTGCAACCTCCGCCTCCTGGGTTCAAGCGATTCTCCTGCCTCAGCCTTCTGAGTAGCTGGGATTACAGGCGTGAGCCACCACACCTGGCTAATTTTTGTATTTTTAGTGGAGACAGGGTTTCACCATGTTGGTCAGGCTGGTTTTGAACTCCTGACCTCAAGTGATCCACCTGCCTTGGCCTCCCAGAGTGCTGGGATTACAGGTGTGAGCCACCGCACCCAGCCCCAGTCCCAGACTTTTAAAAATGGAAAAAAAAAAAAAAAAAAAAAAAAAAAAAAAAAACCCTAGGTCTTTTTTTTTTTTTCATCAATGTAATCCTGAATCAGATGGACTCTGTTTCTCCCTCTCAACTCACTTCTCTCTGAATTGGCTTTATTCACCAGCAAGCTCTCACCACATGAAGGGAAAGACAATTCTGGACGCAACAAGTACGCATAGTGTTTATAGTTCATGATCTCAGGAAGAGAAAGACTTTTACCATTCCTAACCCTCTCCAGACAAGGACTCTGCTTGGCCCTGCCTGAGTCATGTGCCCACCTCCGTACTCATCACTGTCACCTGGAAATAGTTTGTCCTAATTGGTCAGGCTGCTGGTGCACCTGCTTTTGCAATGGGGTAGGCAAGGCCCTTTGCCTGGCAGCTCCACTAGTGGATGCCACCTCCCAGCTACAGTAAGACCCCTCTAGCACAGTTCTGTGGGGTAAAGAAGCCCTAAGTAGTCCCAATTCAGAGATAACTTTATTCTGACAAAAACGTGTGTATTAATCAAGCTGGACTCTGTACAGTCAGGAAATGGCTTTCTTTTCTTTTTCTGCCTTGCTCGTGCTTCGGACTTGCCCTGTCCCGTCTCCCTTTCCTGACCCCAGACAATAATATCTTGAGCAAACCCTGTAACTTTTTCAGTGCTTTTCACTTTTGTAACAGTCTTATTTAAAGATACTACATGCGACCAGGCATCGTGGCTCACGCCTGTAATCCCAACACTTTGGTAGGCTGAGGCAGGCAGATCACTTGAGGTCAGGAGTTCAAGACCAGCCTGGTCAACATAATGAAACCCCATCTCTACTGAAAATACAAAAGTTAGCTGGGCATGGTGGCACACGCCTGTAGTCCCAACTACTCAGGAGGCTGTAGGCAGGATAATTGCTTGAACCTGGGCTGCAGCTAGCCAAGATGGCACCACTGCACTCCAGCCTGGGTGGCAGAGTAAGACTCCATCTTTAAAAAAATTTTTAAAAAAAGATAGTAAATAAGAAGTGTTACCAAAAAAATAAAGAGTAAAATAAGAAGTGTTACAAAAAAAAAAGATACTCTACAAATTCAACCTTCTTTAATATCCAAACTTGACTCTTTCTTCTTCTTCAAGTCTTCTCCTAGATTCCAGGCCAGGTCTTACTGGGTCCCGGTGAACTGAAGTAGGGAAGTGGAGCTTGTTTTGATTCCAGCCACACCCCAGTCACTCTCTTGTTTGTTGTTCCTCGCTGGTGAGGAATAGAGGAGAAAGGAGAAGTAAAGAAGCAAAAGGTTCTTCCTTATTTAGCTGGTGCTATTTTCTTTGGCCATTGGTGTGTTCTGTGGGACAGATGTTCAAATGCCAGCAGACTCACTTTTCAAGGGAGCTTATGTGTGTTTTTTAGAAAAGCCTTCAGTCCCCACTGGGGATCTCCAGCACTCCTTTTTTCTCAAATGGAAAATACACTCCCCTGCTGACCACTGATGATGCTCCCCTAGCTCTGGGCCAGACAATAATCCACCACACAGATGGTAATTCTTAGGTAGGATCTTTTCAAGATGGTTGTATCTTCTACAGTGTCCACTCTAGTCTTCAGAAAACACAAAACTTATCCTGACTACTATAGAATTCTGGCTTATTCCCACTAGGATCTCCACTCTCCTCTTTGCTCTAAGGCGCAGCTCCAGCCAACCTCATGTCGAGACAAGAACAGACTTCATACTCTTGCTCACAAACATCAAGAAACAAGGTCAAATTCTCTTAAGACTGCACAAAAAACATGTACGTATATGTCCATAGCAACATCTTCATAAGAGTCTAAAAGTGGAAAAATGCAAATGTCCATCAACAGATGAATGGATGAGTAAAATGTGGTATATCTTTACAATTAGCTATTATTCAACTGTAAAAAAGTGTAGTACTGATACATGCTACAATGTAGGTGAACCTTGAAAACATTATATTTTTGTTTTGGTTTCGTTTGGTTTTAGTTTTGGTTTTTGAGACACTGTTTCACTCTGTCATGCAGGCTAGAGGGCAATGGTATGATTTTGGCTCACTGCAACCTTTGCCTCCCAGGCTCAAGTGATTCTTGTGTCTCAGCCTCCTGAGTAGCTGGGACTAAAGGTGTGTGCCACTATGCCAGGCTAATTTTCTATTTTTAGTAGAGATGGGGTTACACCATGTTGGCCAGGCTGGTCTCAAACTCCTGACCTCAAGTAATCTGCCCACCTTGGCCTCCCAAAGTGCTGGGATTAGAGGCATGAGCCAGCACGCCTGGCCTTGAAAACACTGTTCTCAGTGAAAGAAGCCAGACACAAAAAGTCACATACTGTATGACTCCATTCAAATGAAACATCTAAAATAGGCAAATCCATAGAGACAGAAAGCAGATTAGTGATTGGCAGGGGCTGGGAGGAGAAATGAGGAATGCCTGCTAATGAATACAGGGTTTCTTTTGTTGACGACAAATATGTTCTAAACTTAGACAGTGGTGTTAGTTGAACAACTCTGTGAATATATTTAAAATCACTGAATCACACCCTTTTAAAAGGTGAATTTGGTTGTATGTGAATTATATCTCAATAAAGTTGTTATTTTTTTTTTAAATCTGCAAAGAGCTGGCGCAGTGGCTCACACCCGTAATCCCAGCACTTTGGGAGGCTGAGGCCAGCAGATCACCTGAGGTCAGGAGTTCAAGATCAGCCTGACCAACATGGAGAAACCCCGTCTCTACTAAAACTACAAAATTAGCCAGGCGTGGTGGTACACACCTGTAATCCCAGCTACTTGGGAGGCTGAGGCAGAGGTTGCAATGAGCCAAGATTGTGCCACTGCGCTCCAGCTGAGGTAACAGAGCAAGACTCCGTCTCAGAAAAAAAGAAAAATCAGCAAAGAACTCTCTTGTCTGAGGTGGGTGGGGGCCACAGGTTGTGGAAACTGTTTTGGGGACCTGTTAGCAAGCCCCAGTGTTAATCTAGCTCCTCTCCATGAAACATGGAGGTACTTGTTCCCTATTGTGCTCTGCTTTGGAGTCTCAAGCTGAGACCACAGGAAATTCCCATCTAGCAGTATTACCTTGGTTCCTTTTCTGGGCTCTCAGGATAATCAAGATGCTTATGGTGTTCTCACCAACCGCCATATGGGATACTCACTTCTCAAAATATTTGGCAAAGGTACAAATTCTTGCCCATA
Organism: Saimiri boliviensis; assembly: GCF_048565385.1. Classification (NCBI taxonomy): domain Eukaryota; kingdom Metazoa; phylum Chordata; class Mammalia; order Primates; family Cebidae; genus Saimiri; species Saimiri boliviensis. The sequence goes on from NC_133453.1 coordinate 37,131,793, forward strand.
AAGAAACTATCACTATCTATTAAAAAACCAGGGACACTCCACTGCTTTGTGATCTCAGAAATAAAGGCAGGATTTCACTAAATAATAATGTCTTTTGTTTTGTTTTTGATACAGGGTCTTGTTCTCAGACCCAAGCTGGAGTACAATGGTTTGAACATGGCTCACTGCAGCCTCAACCTTCTGAGTTCAAGAGATCCTCCTGCCTCAGCCTCCCAGGTAGCTGGGACCACAGGCATGCATCACTATGCCCAGCTAATTTTTATTTTATTTTTATTTTTATTTTTATTTTTATTTTTGTAGAGGCAAGGTTTCAACATGTTGCCCAGACTGGTCTTAAACTCCTGGGCTCAAACAGTCCTCCCACCTCAGCCTCCCAAAGTGCTGGGATTGCAGGCAAAAGCCACTGCACCCTATCTTAAATAACGTTTTTCAAGGTACTATCTGAAACCCTGTTACCTTAACTTCACACAGAGAGCTTGTTTCTTATTTTGCTTACCTTGCAGCATCATGCGAATGTTTCCACTGTTGATGACAACAATAATTGTTATAGTTTTAGGAGAAATATGCTATTCACCCACAATTTTATTGAGGATCTACTATTGCAAGGCACTCAGGTGACTAGGGTGAATAACATAGGCAGCCTTCTTGCCCACAATGAGCTTGTCTCACTTCTGCCATCAGTTAAGTACTGTTTTCCAATGGTCTGCCATGCTTCTATCAGAGATTGATTACCAGTGATCAGGAGATGATGATGGCTCTAGCAGATATCAAACAGTGGCAGGTAGAGCGCAGTGGGTCACCCCTGTAATCCTAGCACTTTCAGAGACCAAGGCAGGCAGGTCATCAGAGGTCAGGAATTCGAGACCAGCCTGGCCAACATGGCAAAACCCCGTGTCTACTAAAAATAGAAAAATCAGCTGGGCAGCCGAGCGCGGTGGCTCAAGCCTGTAATCCCAGCACTTTGGGAGGCCGAGGCGGGTGGATCACGAGGTCAGGAGATCGAGACCATCCTGGTCAACATAGTGAAACCCCGTCTCTATTAAAAATACAAAAAAATCAACTGGGCATGGTGGTGCGTGCCTGTAATCCCAGCTACTCAGGAGGCTGAGGCAGGAGAATTGCCTGAACCCAGGAGGCGGAGGTTGCGGTGAGCCGAGATCGCGCCATTGCACTCCCGCCTGGGTAACAAGAGCGAAACTCCGTCTCAGAAAAAAAAAAGGAAAAATCAGCTGGGCATGGCGGCGTGTGCCTGTAATTCCAGCTATTCAGGAGGCTGAGACAGAAGAATTGCTTGAACCTAGGAGGCAAAGGTTGCAGTGAGCCCAAATGGCACCACTGCACTCCAGCCTGGGAGACAGAGCAAGACTTCGTCTCAAAAAAAAAAGGTGGCACTGTGTAACCACAGAAGCGGCTAAACTATTTAAAATATAACACAGGCGCACACACACCCACACACCACGGTGTGAGCCCTGTAATTGAAATCCTTCAAGGTTATGTGCTGCAAAACAGATACTCTTGTATTTACACACTTCCTTGGCTAAATATTAGTGACATAACATTGTAAAACAAGAAAAGGAAGAAAAAGGCTCCCCCTTTCCAAAATGTTACAGCAAGACTCTCATGCAAAAATTAATAAATTTATTGTTTTTAAAAATCACAGTTTTGCATTTATAGAATAGCTTTACTTTCAGAGTTTTGGTGGTAGTATTTTTTTTCCAAAATTATTATTATTTTTTTTTTTATTCAGGGTCTCTCTCTCTCTCCCAGGGTGAAAAGCAGTGGCATGATCTCAGCTCACTGTAACCTCCAGGTTCAAGTGATTCTTGTGCCTAAGCCTCCCAAGTAGCTGAGACTATAGGCACCCGCCACCATGCCCAGCTAATTTTTGTATTTTATTTAGAGACGGGGATTAACCATGTTGGCCAGGCTAGTCTTGAACTACTGACCTCAAGTGATCTGCCTACCTCAGCCTCCCGTAGTGCTGGAATTACAGGCGTGAGCCACCACATCCAGACTCAAAATTCTAATTGTTACTGTATTTCTATTAGCCAACATACAGTGAAACTCTGTAACTGAGGTCCAGTTTGTTTTTCCCCTAAAAGGAGACAGTTTTCCAACCTTTCCCCAACCTCTGCTTCCTCCAAATTTGCATTGAACTGGATCCAAAGCTGTCCTAGCTGGGACTTGCCACCTCACTCTCCTAACATGAATATCCACTATACCTTTTCAAGAACAAATCATTTCTTCATACATGCTCAGTTCCCTGGTTATCCCAGGCCCCTCGCATCAGTATTGCTTGTCTCAACTCTTGGGCCCAAAAATGTCCTAGATGTGATTGCATGTGTGTGCGTGTGTGTATGTGTGCGTGTGTGTGCGCGTGTGTGCGTGCGTGTGTGTGTGTGTGTGTTTTCATTTTCCTCACTTATCAGCAGTTGAGTAGGGAAGGTTAATATGAATATGCCAGCTTAAATAAACATCATACAGACTCAGAACTGCAAGAAACCCTAAATTTAAGTCGCTTATTTTTCAGATGAAGAAACAAACCTTGAGAGATTAAGTAACTTGCCTAGAGGCATGCAGTTCATAGTCAACAATGCCAGAACTGTAAGCAGTGCTCAATTATCAGGCCTCTCCTCCAATGCACCTACAATCTTCCTCTGTGCCATTATTTTCTCATCTGTAGCACAGGCATAATAACAGTTCTGCCTACCTCACAGAGTTGTTGTGAGAATTAATGAGATAGCATATGTGAATGTGCTTTAAAACCCTTGCAAATGTCAGATGCTATTTAAAATGAAAATTATTTCGATCAAGAAAACAAATGCATCCATAAAAAATGGATAATAAAATAATTCACAAATGAGAAATACTCTGCAGATGACTTCTAGCACTTATAATTAAGTTTCCAATTAACTCTAAGTACCAAATAGAACTGAAGGGAAAATAAGATGGTCTTCTGTGCATGGGGCTAAAAGAAATCAGCATGTGCCTAATGGAAATTAGGCAGCTACATGGGACTGAATGAAAATTAGGTTATGTTGCTAAGAGCTGGGGATTATATCATGCCCTTTATTTCCCTTCCACTATTGACTCACTTTCATGACACCCCCATCAGTAATGCAGCTTCGAGGTTACTATCGTAATTGAGATGATTAGGTTTTCTTATTCAAGACAAAAGTGGCCATGTTCAACAGAAGCGATTCCAGGGAAAGAGAAATTCTGTGGGCTGACACGAACTATAATCAAGTTTTGAAAAACTCTGAGAAGTAAAAATGGGAATGGTGGGGAGCAGAGGGGAAACCATGACTTCCTAGAATGTTTAACCTGCATGCAAAAACTAAGAATGAAAAATATGTAGAAAGTACTGAATTTGAAGAGTCGGACTCACAGTATTATGACTTTGTTCGAGTATTTTAGCAGCTGTGGGACAGCACGAAAAACTGATTATTCAGGGAGGACTGGTTATTCAGGAAGATCAATTAATAAAGGAATTTCCTTAACTGGGGCATTAAAAAGAGAAAGTCTTCAAAGGGAAAACTTTGCAGAGAGCAAGCCCCTCCTAATTACACATGTGACTATCTATAGTTAATTTTTCATAAGCTACCCCCAATACATACACAAAAAATGCCTTGGTCAACTAAACTAGGTCACTTCATGAGCAACACAGTGTCTCACTCAGCTATTCTTCCTTGCCACCTTCTTTCTGTCAGTGAGGAAGATTAAGTGGTGGCGGAACAAGGCCTAAGTGAGATGATAAGATCAGAAATTAAACACCTGTCCCTCAGGGCCAGGCAGCCACTTGGAAAACAAGCAATTAGAGACACCAGCCAGGTGGGAAGGGCATAGTGTCAGAAGAGTAAAATAACAGGCAGATGGGCCGCTAAACGGATGAAAGAAGCATAGCAATGGGGTCTCCTAGAGCAAGTAATATTCAGAAACCCAGGCAGCAAGCAGGCCTAGCAGCTGGTAGCTGGAACCCTGCTTGGAGAGTGGAGCTTAAGGGTGGGCAAATTAGCAAGATCAAGGCAGAACCTCTGTTCCAGAAGAACTGAGGGCTTGACCAGATATTAAGGCAGAGACTAAGGATGCAGGAAAATAGGACAAAGACTCATTTACTACAACAGCAATACCAGGTAGAAATTTGGCCCAAGGAACACAAAGGCTCATTACTGGAAATGAGGTGTGGGATAAGGCCTAAACTAATGCCTCACTGATGCTGAGCAGCCAAACTCTGGCCTGACTTTTTTTTTTTTTTCTTTTTAATTCTCCTGATTTGGAAGATGTCCCCACACCTTGGACAGACCTAAACGGAAGTAAAATTTGATATTGCTAATTGGGCAAGGTACTTCCTTTTTTTTTTTTTTTTTTTTTTGAGACGGAGTTTCGCTCTTGTTACCCAGGCTGGAGTGCAATGGCGCGATCTCGGCTCACCACAACCTCCGCCTCCTTGGTTCAGGCAATTCTCCTGCCTCAGCCTCCTGAGTAGCTGGGATTACAGGCACGTGCCACCATGCCCAGCTAATTTTTTGTATTTTTAGTAGAGACGGGGTTTCACCATGTTGACCAGGATGGTCTCGATCTCCTGACCTCGTGATCCACCTGCCTCAGCCTCCCAAAGTGCTGGGATTACAGGCTTGAGCCACCGCGCCCGGCATTGCACGGCTGGTACTTCTATAATACCCTGTATATACCCCTATTGCTGCACTTATTTCCTTAACAAATGTTTACGTAGCATTACTATCTTTCAGGCACTTCCCTACATAGTCATAAATATTAACTCCTACAACAACCCTAGAAGGTAGGTACAATGATAGTTGCCACTTGACAAATAAGGAAACTAGCCATAGAGAAGTGAAGTAGTTATGAAGTCCAAGGTCACACGGCTAGTAAGTGGCCAAGTAAGAATTTGCACCCAAACACTCAGACTCAAAACACATGTTTCTTTTTTTATTGAGTCTTGCTCTTGTTGCCCAGGCTGGAGTGCAACGGCGCGATCTCGGCTCACTGTAACCTCCACCTCCAGATTCAAGCGATTCAAGTGATTTTCCTGCCCTAACCTCCTGAGTAGCTCGGATTTCAGGTAGACGCCACCATGCCCAGCCAATTTTTATATTTTTAGTAGAGATGGGGTTTCTTCATGTTGGTCAGGTTGGTTTCGAACTCTTGACCTCAGGTGATCCACCCACCTCGGCCTCCCAAAGTGCTGGGATTACAGGTGTGAGCCACCATGCCCAGCCCAAAATCCATGTTTCTAGCCATGATCCCACACCATTTTGCTACTTTTGTCATATCCATCTTTGTTTCTCTTCTCCTCTAGAGTCTAATATATGGTCATGATGTGCTATCAATAATCCAGTCAGGCAAGGCACAGCGGGTAACATAGCAAACAATAAAAATAAAGGGCTAGCCAAGGTGCTGTAATCCCAGCACTTTGGGAGGCCGAGGTGGGTGGATCACTTGAGGCCAGGAGTTTGAGACCAGCCTTGGCATTATGGTGAAACCCCATCTTTACTAAAACTACAAAAATTAGCTGTATGTGATGCCACCCACCTACAGTGTCCCAGCTACTCGGGAGACTGAAGCACGAGAATCACTTGAACCCAGGAGGCAGAGGTTCTAGTGAGCTGAGATGATGCTACTGCAGTCCAGCCTGGATGACAGAGCAAGACTCTGTCTCAAAACAATAAAATAAAATAAAATGTTAGCCGGTAGTCTTAGTTACTTGGGAGCCTAAAGCAGAGTTGTGGGGAATGGGGGCAGCTGGGGGTCTCTTGAGCTCAGGAGGTTGAGGCTGCAGTGAGCTATGATAGTATTACTACACTCCAGCATGAGTGACAGAGAACCTGTCTCAAGAAAGAAGAAGAACTTCAATTATATTTACATTCCCAGTGCTTATTGCAATGCCTAGTGTATAGGGGGCCTTAATACATGCCTAATGAATGAATTAATAAATGAATATGTGCTCCACATATTAAACACACAAACTGCAGGTGCTTGACAGAGGGAGCAACAAAGGGATACTGAATTCTGTTAGCATAATCCACAACACTGCAGGACAGAAGGCAGCTAGCCTCCAAGACAAGGAGTGGCTACTGGAGCTGCACGGAGGAGGTGCCGGGGATATGGCTCATAGCAGAGGCTGTGGGTCAGTTCCTTTAAAAAGTAGCTGAGGTCAGAGGAGGCTGGGGCACAGGAAATGGTTGTACAATGATCTGCCACTTATAAGTGCCCCACCTCCCACTCACTGTGGTATTTTAGAGGTTCTGCCCCACACCTGAGAGGAATATATGGATTTAGTCAACCACAACTTGTATATGGAAGTGACTGTTGCCATAGATCATTGTCAGGAGTCTTACGAGACTGGCAGAGGATCATCTGTGGGTAAGGGTCAGCTGTAATAAGCACAGTTTGAATTCAACCGTCAAAAGGACAGAATGATATTTAAATATAGAACTGATCTGTCTAATAGCATAAAAGCCAGGAAAGTCCCTTTTGAGAAAAGTCTTCATAAATGTTTGAGCATTTAATGGGCCTTTGTTTTTTGGCTTTTATACACAGATACACCTAGAAGTAAAGGTGAACAGAAATCCACACATTTCTCACTCAGTTAACAATCCCTCTCCAGCCAGAAGCATCAAGCTAGACAATGAGTCAGCAGTCAGTGAGCATCACTTGTGATTCCAAGAGGAGAAAATAAAAACAGCTAACATTATTGAGCACTTACTTGGTGCTGAGTATTAATCTAAGTCCCTCACATACATTAGCATTGAAACCTCTCAACACTGCCCGTTTCATAGAGGCAAAGAAAGAGGTGTAGTGAACATATGCAATTTGTCCAGGGTCAATTCCCAAACAGTTGGTAGAGGCAGGGTTCAAACTCTAGAGACTGTGCTTAGAACTATAACTCGTATAAATCATCCACTTTGTCCAGCTAGTATCTGAATGACTAGAATGAAAATCTGGCTTCTGACATCCACACTCAACTCACCTTCAGACACCCATTTGGAGCCCATGAACTGTACAGATAAAGCCTCTTGACTATGCTAAATTACCCAGGTTGCTTATCCTCATGGTTTAATAAAGGCAAAGGATTGGAAGAATTTCAAAGGGCTTCCATATATGCAATTATAGTTTCAGGATAGAGAACCTTTTCTGGTTAGAGGTGGGTCAAAAACAGATCCAAGGAATGTTCTGTCCAAGATATGACAATGGACTTTGCTGCATGCTACTGGTCAGCACAATCTACTACTTAAATTGACTGTTTTTTGGTTTTTTAATTTTTCAAGCCACTACTACCATCCCTGAAGCTCTCCAACATACTTTCTTTAGGTCAAATTTATCCTCATGAGAGAATGCCCAGACAGGACTAGGAAGCCTTTGGCATTGAATTTCCACCTTGGCAAGAAACCAGAGTAAGAAGGTCCTGCTCAGCCAATGAAGACCAATCCCATCCAAAGCAAACAGTTCCCATAACTGTTTACAGTAGAACAAGCTTCTTCCTTTAAAGAGGACGAATGTGGAAAATCACCCAGCTAGGCATTGCTTGTTATTTTAACACTTTTGCAATCCAGGGAGGAGAGAGATCTAGCCCTCTAATCAAAAGATCTAACCCTCTTCAAGAGGGAAGTGCACAAATTTGGAAGTCCATCAAATATCCTATCAGAGGCTATAAAGATTTCACTGTTTCTCTAAAAGCACTTTTCTATAGTAATAACTTAAACCGTGATTATGTTTAATGTCTCTACCTAAACAGCACCTCCTGGCCCAGCTTTGAAATCCTCCCTGCTTTTCTGTGATACTACCCAGAGGAATTTCATAATGTGCCTGTGTTTCTCTGACCTGGCATTGGCAAAACCAGCAGAAAACACGGTGAGTTGCCTCCTAGTCATTGGCTTCCACTGCTGGATTATCCTAGCTTTTTCAGCTATGAATAAAGACTATTACGTTATTGCTAAAATATTCTGAGATAACCAGTAATGTATGGTAAATTATTTAAGAAAATATTTGCAGGTATTCACAGACCGACATCTGAAATGAGGGGAGCCAAAACAGGACATCTGGATAATATGCAAGTTAGTTGACTGTTTCATAAACCACAGGGTAGCGTCAGGTTAAGGGCTATGGCATAGGCCAGTACATGAATTATTTGAATGAAGCTACATGGATTTGAACTGTTGTTGTTGTTTTCTAGTTTTCCAAGTATTAAGCATCCCTGATGCAAGCTTGATTGAGCCTTTACTACTTTAAATTCTGAAATGACTAGCCCAATTAAAATAATTGATGGTATTAAATGTATTGGGAATAGCAAAACAATATTCAATTCTCATTTATAATGGGACCTGTTACAGAAATTTAAAAAAAGAGTATACAAAGAGAAAAATTACCTACTTAAATCTCCATGTTGCTACATTATTAAAAAGGGAGTGGGTTGGTGGGGTAGGGCAGGCAGCATGAAACAGCAATCTTTAAGAGGGTTTTACTTATTCAGGTTTAAAATAAAGTAGGCATTCATTCAGATGCTTTACAGGGATTAATTCATGATTACTTGAGACCCTGACAACTAATGATCCAGGAAAAAGGAATGATCATGGGAATCCCTGGCTTCACCCTTCTATGTGTGCAGCTAAGAATGAGAAGGCCCTTTGGCATCATGTGCCTTTCTTTGCCGTGAAGTGAAAGGCTGAGAGTAGACGTCAGCTCTGCTGTCAGATTGGCTAATGAATGTGCTGCCATGCGCCAGCAGCAGCTGCACGTGCTTCCAGAAAACTCTCCTCCCCACAAATCAGCCTTTGTATTCCTAATCCTGGGAATGAGGGGGCCATGCATGGAACTACCACCACTGCTATAGCAGTCTAGGAAATAAACAGCACTAACTCCAGGTCACAGAGCTGTCAAACTGTTTATAATTCCAAAAAGCCCTAAAAATTCAAATATACACTTTTATATATATCTTTTACATGAGGATTGCTTGAAATGTAAAAAATATACTTTACTCAGATGTTGTTGCTTTATTCTTTTTTAAAGTAGAGAAGACAAATTGTAAAGAGCCTTGGCTATTTTTTTAAAAGATAATTTTATGGTTTTTGTTGTTATTGTTGTGTTTTTTGTTTGTTTGTTTGTTTTTGAGATGGAGTCTCCCTCTTCCACCCAGGCTGGAGTGAAGTGGTACCATCTCAGCTCACCACAACCTCCGACCCCAGGGTTCAAATTGTAAGAAGTAAAAAAGTTTATCTTCAAAGTTTCTTTTCTCGTTAAAGAATAAATCATAAGGGTTAGAAATAATAATTTGTTTTAAAGACTTTCTTCAGCACCTTCTTGTTTTTGCTGGTAACTCTTTGTTAAGCCCTATCCTATGTAGCTGTTAGATATAAAAGAATAAGTACATTCTATGTCCTTGTGCTTGAACCAAGATATTTGTGCTAGACATGATCACAGGCATATAGTACATTCTATGTCCTTATACCTTAACCAAGATATCTGGGCTAGACGTGCTCACAAGCATGTCCCAGCTCACAGCCTATGCCCCTTCCTTATTTAGACTTCCTTTTGGTTCTCCATTGCTTTTACCTATTCAAGAAAGTTTTTAGTTATTAGCCAATTGAGTGCAGTTTTAGATTGTGAAGTCTAGCTCCAGCCAGCAGAGATCAGACACAGCAGTAAGGACAAGTCTGCTTTTCCTTTGTTCATTGTACTCTCATAGGAAGATAGCTAACAGGAGCACCCTTTCTGAAGAAAGTAAAATTGCCTTGCTAAGAGATCCTTTATCTCAGTGCTGATTTTTCTTTGCAGCACCAAGCATCTGTTTCCAACAAAGTGATTCTCCTGCCTCAGCCTCCCGAGTAGCTGGGATTACAGGCACCCACCACCACACCTGGCTATTTTTTGTATTTTTAGGAGAGATGGGGTTTTGCCATGTTGGCCAGGCTGGTCTCAAATTCCTGACCTCAGGTGATCCACCTACCTCAGCCTCCAAAAGTGCTGGGATTACAGGCATGAGCCACCATGCCCAGCCTGAGAACTTTTAGTTTCAAGCAGAGGGGAAACATTTAAAAAAAAGTTTATAATAAATGCTAGATTATTTACCATTACAAACAGAATTTGCAGGCATATGCAATGAGTAGTTATACTCTAATGCCTATTATTGGCATGTTTTTATTTTATTTTACTAAAACAGCCCATACCTGTCTCTGTTCACTATTGAGGGAAATCAAAATATTTCACCCCAGAATATATTTATTTGACATATTTTGTGATGGCTGTTCAGAGGGTTTGCAAACAGAAGTAGCCCTGCAAAGCTGTCTTTTGTGGGAAAGATATGCATCTGGGAAACATGCATTGCTACAGCCAGGCTTTTGCTGAGACTTTTCTTTGGCTGGATCTAGGAGAGATTAACTGGGATTCTGACACCTTCAAAGGTCTGAAGGAATCATTTACCTTCCATTCTCTCTGAGGGCTGCTACCCTGCAGGCAAGACCACCTTTGCTAGGCAGGCTTCCTCTTCTTCCCTTCCCATAACCTGTTATGTCACCTTAACCTGTTTTAGCACAGTCCAAGCCCCCATTCTTTGTGTAAGCTCAAGATGGCTTATAAGCTTCTGAAGCCCATTGAGGGACCAGGGTAATCACGCTGCGGTTCTCCCTCATGTACTCATTAATACATTTCTATGCCTTTTCACCACTTAATCTACTTTTGTGAGTTGATTTTTCAATCAACCTTCAGAGGGCAAAGGGGAAGTTTTCTCTTGGCTCCTACACTGTCACTTCATACCCTTATTTACAGAGCACTGTCTTAATCATTCTATTAATCACATGATCGGTACAAGTCCTTGATGCTGTATATGATATTTTTAAACAATGTTGAACAGTGACTGCAATCTTTTAGTAATTTCATAAATGTAGAGACCTCAGCTTTCTCTCTTGGGCTACATTGAATACATTCACCACATCAAACCAGAGCCACAAATTTCAGCTTGAGTCAGTTGTGTTTGTTTTCTGTTTATTTATAAACCCTGCTTATTCCCAAAAAGGATATGAGGCTGCCTGCTCTTACAGTTGATTAGTCACACCAGTCCTTCTGAGACCAACAGTTGTTAGAAACCAGTATTTCTGGTTCCTTACTGCCTGTGGAACCTTACCAGTGCTGATTCATAGCAATCAGAGACCTGTGCAGACTGGATGAGATAACCACCAGTAGAACTGGCCATGCTGGCTTGCTTCATCAGCCAAGAGTAGTGTCAGCCAAGGTCTTGAACTCTGTAGAGGCTATGTCTTTCTTATCAGTATAGAATAGGCAATCACTTCCACCTCTATCCCTCACTCTACCAGGGAAAAATATATCCAACTTCAGAAGAGTTTCTCAAAGACATCACGTTGACTATGTTGACATTTGCCCAAGGCTCTGACCGTCAAATGTCAACGCAGTCAACATAATCACCCTGCTGCCAACTCACAACATACACATCTGTGTTCTGTCATCAGTGTACTTTCTTCTCATACAGACAGCTTTCCAAATCTAGCCTTCCCATTCACTTATTTCTACTGTTCATTAGGAGCCAGAGATTTTCCAGGGAATATCCTGCTAAATGGTTGGATGGGTGATCAATGTTTTGATAGCCCAGAGACACAATGTTCCTTCTGGGATATGAACTTGTCACCCCTCATTTAACTCTGGACAGTTCTTATATAAGTGCTTTCAGAGACAGGGAGAAAAATCTGATTCTACAGAAACTGGGGTTGATGGTCCAAGTGGCAATTTTCTCCCTTGGGTAAGAATTAAATCAACACACAAGCTGAAACATGACCAGTCCTGGCATATTTTGATTTTTTGAAAATGCACCATTGCTTGAAACCAACACCCAGGGTAGTTTCAAGGTTTTCAAGGAAAACTTTTCCTCTCAAAAGAATATTATTTCCTTTTCTCCCATCAGAAAGTCTTTCATGAAAGAAAGCAACTCCATGTTCCCAGATCCAGTACAATATCTGGTATGTGTAGCTCATAGTGGCATCAATAAATGTTAAAAGGAATGGATGAATGATAAAATTCATGAATTCATGAATAAATGAGTTTCCTCCTCTTTTACTCCTCCCCTCCCCACCCTACCACTCCTCCCACCTCCCCACCCCCAACTCCCACTGTTTTATCTTCAATCTGTTGAGTATCCCTTCTTTAAATACTTCAAACTCTTAACCCACCAGGTAAGGGCTTTTACAGAAGAGTTGTCAAATTGAAAGAGGCAAAACATCTTCAGGAATAAGATAAAGTCAAAATGTCTCACACTAATCCCTTACAGTGTTGGAACGTTCCACTTTCAGTGTTAATTTCAATAAATAAAAATAATTACTTTATATCGATGTTTCCATTGTTTATTTTTTTGCATGTAGTATCCATGTGGAGTGTTTACTCTTACATATGTCTGGGATTGTTTCTAATTATCTGATCTCTATCAGCACTTAAGGTTGTAAAAAATAATCTTGGAGCAATATTGTCTATCTACATATCTTCAATTTCACCAAAGAAGAAAAATAACCTTAAAAAAAAAGATAGCATTTACAATGGTGCTAGAAAGTCCATAAACATATTATATATTCTTTCTGCATGTTTATGCCTATCCAAAAGATCTCTGTTTGGCCCCATAGGACTGATTTGAGGTCAAAGGGAAGCATGCATGCAAATGGCTTTCAGAGGTACAGAGCAATACAGAAATAAAAGATATCGAGGGCATGTCTCTAGTCTCAGCTACTAGCAAGGCTAAGACGGGAGGATTGCTTGAGCCCAAGAGCTAGAGGCTAGACTGGGCAACATAGCAAGATCCTGTCACCAAAAAATAAGAATTTTTTTTTTCTTTTTTTTTTTTATTGCATTTTAGGTTTTGGGGTACATGTGATGAACATGCAAGATTGTTGCATAGGTACACACATGGCAGTGTGCTTTGCTGCCTTCCGTCCCCTCACCTGTAAGAATTTTTTTAAAAAGAAATAAAAGATATTGTTGCAATCTTCTTTTGTTTCCATAGTCAGCAGCTAGTTAATTCCACTGAAGAATGCAAGAGACAGGTTTGCGATACAGTTTTGTAGAGATAGTCCCATTGTTTCAACTGTAAACACTCAAAAACACCATCAAAGACAAATGTTTGGTGTCCAAAGAGAAGTGTATACCAACCCAAATGCCCATCAGTGATAGATTGGATAAAGAAAATGTGGTACATATGTGCCATAGAATACTATGCAGCCATAAAAAAGAACAAGATCATATCTTTTGCAGGGACATGGATGAAGCTGGAAGCCATTGTCCCCAGCAAACTAACGCAGGAACTGAAAACCAAACACAGCATGTTCTCAGTCATAAGTGGGAGTTGAATGATGAGAACACGTGGACATAGAGAGGGGAACGACACACACCAGGACCTGTTGGGGGGTGGGAGGTGAGGGGGAAGCGGAAGGAACTAAGCAGACAGGTTAATAGGTACAGCAAACCACCATGGCACACGAATACCTATGTAACAAACCTGCATATTCTGCACATGCATCCAATTTTTTTTTTTTTTTTAAGAAATTTAGAAAAACAGAAAACAAATTTTAAAAAAAGAAGTCTGGGCACAGTGGCTCACACCTGTAATCCTTTGGGAGGCCAAGCTGGGTGGATCACCTGAGGTCAGGAGTTCAAGACCAGCCTGACCAACATGGAGAAACTCCGTCTCTACTAAAAATACAAAATTAGCCAGGCATGGTGATGCGTGCCTGTAATTTCAGCTACATGGTGGGGAAGGAGAATCGCTTGAACCAGGGAGGTGGAGGTTGTAGTGAGCTGAGATCACGCCATTGTACTCCAGCCTGGGCAACAAGAGCAAAATTTCACCTCAGAGAGAGAGAGAGAGAGAGAGAGAGAGAGAGAAGTGGCCAGTTGTGGTGGCTCATCCCAGCACTTTGGGAGGCCGAAGTGGGCGGATCACGAGGTCAAGAGATCGAGACCATCCTGGCCAACATGGTGAAACCCTATTTCTACTAAAAATACAAAAATCAGCAGGGCGTGGTGGCACGTGCCTGTGGTCCCAGCTACTCAGGAGGCTAAGGTGGAAGAATCGCTTGAACCCAGGAGGCGGAGGTTGCAGTAAGCCGAGATTGTGCCACTTCACTCCAGCCTGGAGACAGAGCACTTCACCATTGTATTATACGTGTATATGGTGGGTCCTTTTTCAGAAACTCTTTTCTTACCTGAGAGTTGACTTGTTTTCTGGGCTGTTTTTAACTGAGGAAAAAAACCTGCTTCCCGACCGGAGGCGGGGGCGGAGGACCCGTGTGTCCTTTCCCTCCCCCATGCGGGTCTGGAGCCCCGGCCCCCACCCCGCCCTCAGCCCAATAGGGTCCAGGGAGACGTTTGTTCTTGCTTTAAGTCAGGAGTCACAAATGACTTTTTTTTCAATTAAGGAAAAAAACTCCACCTCTCCCTTTAACATCACCCAGGCCCCGCCCGCCCGTGCCCCACCTGCTGCTAATGACAGTATGATGGTCATTCTGTTAACTCGGAAACTATTTTTATGTAATTAATGTATGCTTTCTTGTTTATAAATGCCTGATTTAAAAAGAAAAAAAGACAGAGCAAGATTCCATCTCAAAAAAAAAAAAAAAAAAAGAGTGGGAGAGAAGTGTACAAGTGAGGAGGTGAAATTGGCACTTCAAGACAGAAAACTCAATGACTAAAGTAGCTTCATACTAAACCCACTGAAGTGGAATCTTCTCTTCTATGTTTTCTGATCTACTCCAGACATCCACCACTTCTGGTGCTTAGTGATGCATAGTTCCTATTCCTTTGTATTAAAAAGTATGAATAACAAGTGTGAAGACTAGCCACTCCATTATCTCAAAGAAAGATTTTACAATAGCATGTGTGAGAAAGACTCACAACCTCCACAAATGGCAACGTTTTTCTTTGTTTTCTTTTTGTTTTCGTTTATTTGAGACAAGGTCTTGCCCTGTTGCTCTGGCTGGATGCAATGGCACCATCTCAGCTCACTGCAACCTCTGCCTCCCAGGTTCACTCAATTCTCCTGCCTCAGCCTCCCAAGCAGCTGGGATTACATGAACACCACCACACCCGGCTAATTTTTTGTATTTTTAGTAGAAACGGGGGTTCACTATGTTGGCCAGACTGGTCTTGAACTCCTGACCTTGTGATCCACCCACCTCCCAAAGTGCTGAGATTACAGGCTTGAGCCATTGGTCCTGGGTGGCAATGTTTTAATGCTTAATCCACTGTGGAATAGTTTTCTCTTGCTGTTGCATTATTTCTCTGACATTAAAGCACAGAGAAGTTGTCCTAACAGAAAAAAACTCTGATCTTTATGTCATTTACTTTGTATACTTCAGCAATTTTTAAATAATTAATCTAGCTTTTGCTCCATCAATTGCTCTTTTATCAATTGCCTTCTAATCACTAAATCCCATTTTCTTCTGTCCTCATCCTCCTTCAAGCATTCAGTGCTCAGTGTTGCTCATCCTCCTGAAATCCTCTTAAATGCTATCGCACTACACACTCCAGTTTCTCCTACTACTCAAATCATTCCTTCAGGATCTTAATATATCTTCTTCTTCTTTCTCCTGTCCTCTAAAATTGTGTTTTCCAGGGCTCTTTTTCTCACTATGTAGTTTTTCTTGGTGATCCCACAACTTCCACTATTATCCCTGTATGTCAACCCATATTCCTCGTCTCAGATTCTCTCTACACAGGTTTTCCCCTACCTCCAAGACATCATACCCACCATATTTCACTGAAATCCCAAACTTGACACATTCACAGGCAAACATGCTCTTCCTCCCAACTTCCCCACTGCAATGAATGGGGTGACCATCTTCCCAGCACCCAAATTTTTGAAGACACACACCTATTTCCTCCATTTAACATTTTCTGGACATTGTTCTGCTTCAAGTCCCCATGGTGTATTTATTGCTTGCAAGCTCACTTATGGCATGGAACATATCTTCCTGGCATGGCACAAAGCCTCCCTTGCAATCCAATCAACTGCCTTTATCTTATGTTCTCTACAGATATAAGCTCCTTAAGGAAAAGACAAGGCTGGGCACCATGGCTTACGCCGGTAATCCCAGCACTTTCAGAGGCCAAGACGGGTGGATCACAAGTTGCGGAGTTCAAGAGCAGTCTGGCCAACATAGTGAAACCCTGTCTCTACTAAATACAAAAAATTAGCTGGGTGTGGTGGTGTGCACCTGTAATCTCAGCTACTCAGGAGGCTGAGGCAAGAGAATCACATGAACCCAGATGGAAGAGGTTGCAGTGAGCCGAGATCCTGCCATTGCACTCCAGCCCAGGTGACAATGCGAGACTCCGTTTCAAAAAAAAAAATGGAAAAAGACTATATGCTCTACTCAATTTTGTACAGCCTGCAGAGTCTACCTCAGAGTCTGGTACATAGTAAGTATATTTAGTTGAAAAGATAAAAATGAGCATTGTTTGATATATTTATTCACATCTCCCACTATCCTTTGCCATCTACAACCAGCAATGCTGAGCTAAAATTATGTCACCTCAATACTCTGGGGAAAACAATCAAAGAAACATTCTAAGTAATACTATAGCATGCAGAGTGGTTGCTGCACTAAATTTATTGTGTGTGTGTGGCCCACATTTTCAGTCACTGGTACCACATGAAAAAAAAATTTATATTTGGAAGGGACACTGAAATGTGTGGGGGAAATTTCATGTCTCGTGTAAAAGCTATTCCCTTGGTTTGCTTCCTCAGTAGTGGAATCCCTTCTCAAGTTCCCTATAATTTGCTTGTCCTGTTATTACTCCCACACTTAGTTATGCGAGCTCTGTGTTGGTAAAAGCTATGTTCAAAACACTGCAACTTTAATTCAGTGAAAGCACGCACCTCTGAGGGTGAATCAGCCTTGCAATTGTGCACCCGCTCCTGCTTTCACTGATTGCATCACCAGCTCTGGGGTTGGTGTTGCCTGAACTTAACTAAGCACGTGCAACAATTTTTGAGTTTAAGGGTTGCTTTTTGTTTTGTTTGATAACAGAACTAGCACCATTATGGAAGACAACATGGTCAAGTTGTCTGATTTCCTGTCTTCATTCTAGTGTCAGATACATGGCTTTAAATCCATCACCAAGAAGACAACAGATGTTGGGTTATCATAGCCTGGTGAACTGAAAAGAAGCTTGCACTAACATGCATTCTGCCACAGACGGAGGTTTAAGAAACTTTCAACAAATCATTCCACTGGTCTCATATAGCTGAAAGGGCTATAAACAGATAAATTAATAGAGCTCTACCTCTGTCCTAAGGATTTTTCCAGATTTATCATTTTTGTTTATTTTATTTTATTTTATGTTTTCTGAGACAGTCTTGTTCTGTCTGCACTGCACTGGAGTACAGTGGCACAATCTTGGCTCACTGCAACCTCCGCTTCCTGGGTTCAAGAGATTCTCCTGCCTCAGCCTCCTAAATAGATGGGGTTACAGGAGTGTGCCACCACACGTGGCTAATTTTTGTATTGTTAGTAGAGACAGGATTTCACCATGTTGGCGAGGCTGGTCTCAAACTCCTGACCTCAGGTGATCCACCCACCTTGGCCTTCCAAAGTGCTGAGATTACAGTCATGAACCACCACACCCAGCCCAGATTTATCATTTTATGGGGAAAAAAATCTATCCATGCTTGAGGCATTTTCAAGAGAACTTCATCTAGCTCACAGTTTTTTGTTTTTGTTTTTGTTTTTAAGTCTGGCTAGTGGACAATATAAAGTCAACACATATATACCAACACCATTCATCTGTGAAAAGTTTAATTTATTAAGTCAACCAGGAACACTACAACTACAGAATTAAAAATGCATTTACAACTCAAATTTGGTTCACATTTAATGGTGGACAACATCTTAAGCTAATTTAATGTTTGGACCTTTGCCAATTGTTGAACATTGGCTAAAAATAGATTTCACCCTGAAAGATGCTGCCAGATTGTTTTTAATAAAGCAAAGTTCAGGTGATATCACTCATCTGTTTACTCTTCCTCACTTCCTACTGCCTGAAGTCTCATCTACTTCTACCTTATTTTGAACCCTTCCTCTTCACACTCCCACATCCAGACAACTGAACAATTTACTCTTCCCCCTCATGGATTTTTGCTTCTACGGATCTGATATGGTATTTAATGTGCCATTCTCTGATCTCACTCTCTAATCTCAGTTCAAACATTACCTCCTCCAAAGGCAATTCCTTGACTCTCCTTCTGACCAATTATTCCCTTTATCTATACCTCTCAAATAACTTTTATCACATTCTACTTTATATTTTTCTTGTTTTGTCTGCCAATCTTGATTTCCTCTGCCAGCATGTAAACTCCCTGAGGACAAAATCCAAAGAGAATTTGTTTTTGTATTTTTAGAACATATGCCACAATTTTTATATAGAGAAGTCATTTTTAATTTTTTTCTAATTTTAATTTTAATTTATTTATTTATTTATTTATTGAGGACTCTCGCTCTGTTGCCCAGGCTGGAATGCACTGCAAACTCCAACTCCCAGATTCAAGCAATTCTCGTGCCTTAGTCTCCCAAGTAGCTGGGACTACAGGCGCACAGCACCATGCCTGGCTAATTTTTGTGTTTTTAGTAAAGACAGGGTCTCACCACATTGGCCAGGCTGGCTCGGACTCCTGACCTAAGGTGATCCGCCTGCCTCGGCCTCCCAAAGTGTTAGGATTACAGGCATAAGCCACTGCGTCCGGCCAAGACATCAGTTAGTATACCTTGGAATAAAAATACAGGTCGGGTGCCATGGCTTACACCTGTAATCTCACTTTGGGAGGCCGAGGCAGGCGGATCACCTGAGGTCAGCCTGGCTAACATGGTTAGCTACTCAGGAGGCTGAGACGGGAGAATTGCTTGAACCCAGGAGGCAGAGGTTGCAGTGAGCTGAGATGGTGCCACTGCACTCCAGCTTGAGTGACAGAGCAAGACTCCATCTCAAAAAACAAAAAACAAATGCTTCCAAAGTTATAAATGACAGTAGAAAGTCCTTGGTGATTTGACTGTACCTTGCAGGTCAACCACCTATGAGTCCTCCCGTTGGGTTAACAGTCATTGATGCCATTGGCATCGTCTCTTAAGACTTTCTTTCCTTATAAGGAGCTACTTCATGTTTGTCTTGTGCCAGGCTTCTTCATTGTCAGTGGCTGTTCTTCAGCGTACAGTGGCTTTACTGAATAATTTCCATAAGCTTCATCATAAGCATGGGGCACAGGTTTTATATGTTGCCATAAAAAAAGAGCAAAAAAAGCCAGGCGAAGTGGCTCACGCCTGCAATCCCAGCACTTTGGGAGGCCAAGGCAGGTGGATCGCCTGTGAAGAGTTTGAGACCAGCCTGGCCAACATGGTGAAACCCCATCTCTAGTAAAAATATAAAAATTATCTGGGCATGGTGGCACATGTCTGTAATCCCTGCTATGTGGGAGGATGAGGCAGGAGAACTGCTTGAATCCAGGTGCAGAGGTTGCAGTGAGCCAAGATCTCGCCATTGCACTCCCCTGACGGAACAAGATTGAAACTCCATCTCAAAAAAAAAAAAAAAACTAAGTAAGTCGCAATTTCATTCATTCTTTCTAAGGCAATGCCAGCAATCCTGAAGCAGCCAGCACATAGTCACTAATGTCTTGCCAACTCTTCATACATTGTCGACTCCACTGGCATCAAAGCCAGGCATCATCATTGTCTACTATTTATTCAGTTGCCACAAAATGCTTGGCATCATGCTAAGCACTTGAGTAAAAATGCACCTGAATTGTCGAGAGTATAGTGCTTCAGTTCTTGGAATTTCTTTCTTAGAGCATGTTGGCATGACTGTCATTAATAAGTTACAAGACTGAATGTTCATAAATCAATTACAAGTTAAATTTCTAAAGCAGTTACCTTGGAAGGCCGTGTAATTCCAATGATGTTGACATTGCCTAAAGTTATTTCAGAATTCCTCTTTTGATTGGTTTTTAAAGTCAATTTATGTGCCATACTTATCATAATCTTTTATTCAATTTTATTTTATTTTATGTTTTTACTTATTTATTTGAGACAGAGTCTCTCTCTGTCTCCCAGGCTGAAGTGCAGTGGCTGGTGTTGGCTCACTGCAACTTCCGCTTCCCATGTGATTCTGGTACCTCAGCCTCCCTAGTATCTGGGTCTACTGATGCCTGCCACCACACTGGGCTAATTTTTTGTATTTTTAGTAGAGATGGGGTTTCACCATGTTGACCTGGCTGGTCTCAAACTCCTGGCCTCAAGTGATCCACCTGCCTTAGCCTCCCAAAGTGTAGGGATTACAGGCATGGGCCACCACATCCCACTTTTTTCTATTTTATAGTTATCAGATTTTGTTTTGTTTTAACCTCAAGTGGAAGTATCCAACTTTACTATCAAGACTTGACTTCAAATGGCTATTGGCGATTTTGTTTTCTTCTCAGATGGGGTCTCACCACCAGGCTGCAGTGCAATAGCGTGATCTCGGCTCACTGCAACCTCCACCTCCTGGGTTCAAGCGATTCTCCTGCCTTAGCCTCCTGAGTAGCTGGGACCCCAGACACATACCAACACACCTGGCTAATATTTTTTGTGGAAAATATTACGTGCCTGGGGTTTCACCGTGTTTGCCAGGATGGTCTCAAGCTCCTAACCTCAGTTAATCCACCCACCTCGGCCTCCCAAAGTGCTAGAATTACAGGCATGAGCCACCGTGCCCAGCGACCATTGGTGATTTTTAAAAATCACATCCATCTTCAAAAGATGAAGATTTTTCATAACTGAGGACATTTCAGAGAACATTCTAGAGACCCTAAAGGCTATTCTAGAAATACTTTGAATAATAGCAGCGTTAATGGATAATCTTACTGGGGAGGGAAAAAACTTAGAATGTTTGTTTAGACCTATTTACTTTATAGTCACATTTAGTATGTTCCCCAAAAGAACTGCAAAGGGCAAATAGAAAAATCATTTAGGAATTATTTTCTATTGCATATGTGTATATTGCCTTCTTTCAGCTTTACTGAGGTATAATTAACAAATAAAAATTGTATATATTTAAGGTATACAATGTGATGATTTGACATATGTATACATCATGAAATGATCACCACAATCAAGCTAATTAACATATCCATCACCTCACATAGTTATCTTTGTGTGTGTGTGGTGATAATACTTAAGATTTATTCTCTTAACAAATTCCAGTATATAATACATTATTATAGTTACCATGCTGTACATTAGGTCTCCAGAACTTATTCATCTTACAATTGAAAGTTTGGCCAAAGAGTGCATATCACCTCTTAAATAAATGTTTGGTCAACAAGGACCTGTCTTTCTAATAAAAATTAACTAATTATTAGGCCAGCCGTGGTGGCTCATGCCTGTAATCCCAGCACGTTGGGAGGCCGAGGATGTCAGGCAATCAAGACCATCCTGGCCAACATGGTGAAACTCGTCTTTACTAAAACACAAAAAAATAGCCAGGTGTGCTGGTGCATGCTTGTAGTCCCAGCCACTTAGGAGGCTGAGGCAGGGGAATTGCTTGAACCTGGGAGGCGGAGGTCACAGTGAGCAGAGGTCACACCACTGCACTTCAGCCTAGGCGACAGAGCAAAACTCAGTAGCCAAAAAAAAAAAAAGAAGAAGAAGAAGAAAAGAAAAGAAAAAGAAAAAAATTAACTAATTAACTTATGTGGGAGCCAAAGCATTGAATCTGAGGTCAAAGTGGACTCAGTAAAACCTTCAAACTTATCTCACAGGAGTGGACTTGTTGGAGAATAGTTCACAAATCTTAGTTCTTTCTTACGACGTGCTTTAATTTGGTTTTGATGCTATAGGATCTCTCTCTGCTTTTCTAAGTCATGCCAAAAGTTTAATGAATTAACACCTTCAACATGAATGTTTTGCATCTCTGCAGACACTCTTCAAACCTGGCACATAAGCACTTGAAACTTAGCTTTACTTGAACATGGGGACGTTAAGGTGATACAATCTCTGGACCCCATAGGATACTTGAGACACCACAGCTGGGTCACACCATTTGGCCACATTATGCTATGACATGAGGGCAAAAAATTATCTTATCTATGACCAAAGGTAGAAAAACAGACCCAGTCTCTAGTGTAATGTAAATGTGTGTTTTGCGGGCATGTCTTACAATTATCTTTAGGCTTTTTAAAAATCTTTTTTTTTTTTTTTTTTTTTTTTTTTAGATGGAGAGTCTTGCTCTGTTGCTCAGGCTAGAGTGCTATGGAGCAGTGGTGCAATCTTGGCTCACTGCAACCTCTGCCCCTGGATTCTAGCAATTCTCCTGCCTCAGACTCCCAAGTAGCTGGGATTACAGGTGTCTGCCACCACACCTGGCTAATTTTTGTATTTTTAGTAGAGATGGAGTTTCACCATGTTGGCCAGGCTGATCTCGAACTCCTGACTTCAGGTAATCCACCCACCTTGGCCTCCCAAAGTGCTGGGATTACAGGTGTGAGCCACCATGCCCAACCACCTTTAAGTTTTTCTTTCTTTTTTTTTAAAGACGCCCAGGCTGGAGTGCAATGGTGTGATTTTGCTCACTGCAACCTCTGCCTCCTGGGTTCAAGCGATTTTCCTGCCTTAGCCTCCGAGTAGCTGGGATTACAGACACCCACCACCAGGCCCAGCTAATTTTTATGTTTTTAGTAAAGATGGGGTTTCACCACGTTGGCCAGGCTGTTCTTGAAATCCTGACATCAAGTGATCCACCCTCCTCAGCTTCCCAAAGTGCTGAGATTACAGGCGTGAGCCACTGCGCCCGACCTAGGCTTTTCAACTGCTTAGTTGAGCTAATGGAATATGAGGATCCATCCTAGGAAAATAAAAACATCTAAGTTATGAGTATGCTAAAGAAAAGTCCTGCAAATGATACACTGCAGTTGAAAATGTGAATTATTATTATAAATATTATCTTTCCATGAATAATGCATTAAGAAAACATCTCCAGTATTATAAAGGTAATTAATTATTTGATGAGGCATTCTAAATCTAATTATAATAGCTCCATTTATTGAGCACCTATTCTGTACCCATAGTGCATACTTGCAGGTAACTATTTTTGTTTCCCCGCCTCCTCGCCCTCCACCTGCAGGTAACTATTAAGTGCCCTTACTTGATACGCGGAGCGAATGACACTCAGAGGCACACAGCTGGCAAATGGCAAGGCTTATGATGTGTGTCTAGACCCGACAGGAAGGCCTCCCCAGATTTCTGTAAATGCATCTCAGTCCTCAAGAATAACACGGGTGGTAATAGGGGGGAAAAGGAAAGAAAAGAAGGAAGGGAGGAATGGGGAAAGAAGGAAAGGAAGGAAGGAATGAAGAAAAGAAAAGAAGGGAGGGAGGGAGGCTGCCACATAGTATCCATTGCATATACTCTATTCATGGTTGGAATTATTCCATCTGTGAACCCACAACCTATATACCTGCTGTTGGTTCTTGTTTTGGCTGAGCCCAAGGGAGTATAGAGCCATTTGTCAAAGTGAGAAGATGGCTGTGGTTGGTATACAATAATGCTAGCTTCATATATTATGGTCCCTGTCTTCCTGGAGTTTATATTCTGTGAGAAATATGTCTGTTTTCTCACTAATATGCCCCCAGCATTTGGCACAGTGCCCATCACAAATTGTGCCCAATAAGCCTTTGTTGCTGAAAGCATATTGAATGGAGCATTTTGAGGGAAATATGAATAAATTTAGGGAAGTGACTGCTTGAAACAATCGAAGAGCAACAGAAACTGCTCCTATGCAAAAAGAACCTCCGAGATGTTCCGCTACTCAGAGGCCTAATTGTGTTCATATGTTTCTCTTTGAAGAGGTATGCAAAGCAGTCATTCACACCTTGGTGTCAATGCTTTTACTAGGTAAGCATCTTTGTGAAGGGGGTGTAGGAATAAAAGGGAAGAGGATTAGAAAGTGAAACTAAGAAAAAGTAGGACTGTAATCCCAGCACTTTGGGAGGCCAAAGCACTGGATCCCCTGAGGTCAGCAGTTCGAGACCAGCCTGGCCAACATGATGAAACCTCATCTCTAAAAATACAAAAATTAGCTGGGCATAGTGCCGTCAGCCTGTAATCCCATCTACTCAGGGGGCTGAGGCAGGAGAATCGCTTGAACCTGGGAGCTAGAGGTAGCAGTGAGCTGAGATTGCACTACTGCACTCCAGCTTAGGTGACAGTGCGAGACTCCATCTCCAAAAAAAAGAAAAAGTAGAGAAAGATCGCATTCATTATGATAACCTATTTCCTTTTGCTCCTCCAGCTTTGTCCCCACTCCACTCTCAACTTTTATTTTTGAGACAGAGTCTCACTCTGTTGCCCAGGCTAGAGTGCAGTGGCATGATTTAGGCTCACTGTAAGCTCCCCTCCTGGGTTCAAGTGATTCTCCTGCCTCAGCCCTCTGAGTAGCTGGGACTACAGGTGCCCACCACCACACCCAGCTAATTTTTGTATTTTTAGTAGAGACAGGGTTTCACCACGTTGGCCAGGCTGGTCTTAATTCCCGAACTTGTGATCCACCCTCCTCAGCCTCCCAAAGTGCTGGGATTGCAGGCATGAGCTACCATGCCCGGTCCACTCTCAACCTTTTAATGAGTCCTCTTCTTGGGCAAGGCAGTCCTTTTTTAAACAACACCGAAAAGTGTCTGGTACCATCATCAATGCTACAGTAAGAAGGTATCTCTTGGCCAGTAGCTACCTTTATTTATACCAGATGCACATGGGTCGGATAATACTACCAACAATCAGACCCATACAGTTTGTGAACAAAATGGACAAAAACAGAGAGAACTGACTGCAACCTGTTATTTACTATCTTTTTTTTTTTTTTCATATGTTTTAGAGTTGGCCTGGAGTACAGATTTAGAGAAAGATAATAGAACACCAAGCACTAATGTGCTTCTTTTTTTTTTTTGAGACGGAGTTTCGCTCTTGTTACCCAGGCTGGAGTGCAATGGCGCGATCTCGGCTCACCGCAACCTCCACCTCCTGGGTTCAGGCGATTCTCCTGCCTCAGCCTCCTGAGTAGCTGGGATTACAGGCATGTGCCACCATGCCCAGCTAATTTTTTGTATTTTTAGTAGAGACAGGGTTTCACCATGTTGACCAGGATGGTCTCGATCTCTTGACCTCGTGATCCACCCGCCTCGGCCTCCCAAAGTGCTGGGATTACAGGCGTGAGCCACCACGCCCGGCTTAATGTGCTTCTTAACTTAGGTTTTCTAATCGAATCTTAGCCTAGGTTTTGAATCACCATTTACTGCTTGGTATTTTAACCATTGCTTTAATTGTATAACAACATCTATGTCTGAAGCCATGATTCTTAACAAATTATTTTTCCATGTACACGGAATATAGATATATAGAGTTGCTGGTAATGCAAAACATGATGCAACATAATTTGCATTCCTTAAAATAGAAATTAATTTGTCCCAAGGCTTGAGTGGTGTCATGTGAAAAGTGATGATCTTAGGTTTGTAAATCTTCAAGTCCTAATCCTCTATTTATTATGTGTTTGTCCTTAAATAACAGTCTCCTTGAGCTTCATTTTTCCTTGTCTGTAAAGTTTCATAATAACGCATACCTCACAGAGTTGCTGGAAAACAAAAGGTGATAACGTGGGTAACTGCTTTGAAAACTACAGAGTTCTGCACAAGTAGAAGGTGCCATTACTGTTTGAAAAACCAGAATTATAGGAGTTAGATAAATTTGGGTTCCAATCCTGGCTCTACCACTTCAGACCTGTGTGACATTAACAGTTACATTATCCAAATTTTCTTTATTTGTTAAAGTAGAGATAATAATATATCTCACAGGTATGTTGTAAGGCTAAAACAAGAAAATGTTCCTGGAGTACTGCCTGGAACATAGTAGGTGCTCAGTAAATGTTAGCTTCCTTTCCCTTCCCTGCCACAGTTTTAAATGCCTGTATTTTCCTTAAATCAGAATAATTTCCACCACTCTTTGTTGCCCAAGGATAGCCAAAATGAGTCATGACAATAAAATGAAACAACAAAGCAGCAAGTCAACAATACGTTAAATATGATATGAACGTTATGATAAATCATGGTCTCTTCCCATTCAGTCATACCCTCTAATTTTGCTGGAACCATCAACAGCAATTTGCATCAAATGCCAAATAAATAGCCAAGGGAACAGCATGAAGCAACCATTGTAAGATAAACCAACATGGAAAGCTACCATAAAAATACGAGGAATAACCTTGGAAACATCCTTATTTATACTCAAAAGATAATTGCAAATTACTTAAGCAAACAAGGTATGTTCAGTTAGATTCTTGAAATTTTATAGACAAATGGTTTTGGCTTTCTAAGACCTTGTGATGCCCTGAGCTCACACTCTGTGATGCATAAAGCTACTGAGCAATTTATCTGGGATTACTTTTTACCACAAACAATCCCAAAAAATGCATAATATTGCATACTCTGCCACTAAGCTCTTCTGCGTCTTATTTCCTAATTAAGGATGCAGACAGGCTGTGCAGTAATGATGATTGATGTCTGCTGCACATCTTAGTGAGGAGCAAGGTGAGAATGAGCATTAGCTCCAGCCCACAGGAGAAAGGAGTAATTGCTATTGCTGACTGCACTGCAAATCACATCTTCCTGGAATTACAGAAGAGGCACTTAAGAATAGAGAATGATCTTGCATAAAATTGCAGTTTTGCTCATCCTGAAGAACAATTCTATGAAGCACTATTTTCCATTAATTTCAGTATGTAAATTAATGTCAATGTAATTCTTATTTCATTTTAGTTGGGGCATCCAAATACCAATAATAATAATAATGGTTTATTTTTGACTTACTGACATGGACTTCTTTTCATCTCCTGTGTTTTAGACTTACCTTCGTGTCTTGAGATTTGTCAGTCTTTTAGTCTGTACTTCACCTGCCAGCTTGAAACCAGCTATTTTAATGGTAGTGGTAATAACTGTCCTTGAAATAATGAGAAACAGTCAATGACTTAAAGCAAGTTCAACAGCACTGGCTCTTGGCTTAGTCCCACCATCCTGTGGCTTGATCTCTCAGTAAGTCACTTCTTTCCTCAAAAATGAAACATAGTAATTATCACCAACTAACAAATGCCAAACACAGGTAATGCATGCAACCATACCAGATACCATGTCGATTTCATAGCATAGGGAAGATTTGCCAACAGAGACTGTTCCTGTTACTTTCCCAAGAAGCACTAAAAGGGGTCTTTGCTTAGAAGAGATCTGCATACTACCCAAAGTTCATCTTATAAAGCAGACTTTCTAAAACGTATGGGTTCTCATCTATGCTCTCTGAATTATCCAACTAAGAAATAAAGAAGCAGAGTTAAAATGTTCATCGTTATTCAACCATAGAAAAGAAAGCAGAACTGGGATGAATAGAAAAGCTCATTTATATGGAGAGAGACGAATAGGGGGAAAATGTGAATACATGTGTTAGATGTTTCTATGGATTGAAAACATCTGGAGAGATATACAGAGAGTGTCTTTGTACATCTTCTTCATCTACCTATATTATTTGCCTTGTTCACTTATTATTTTTTTAATCTGAAAAAAAGCAGGGATAGCTTGGGTCTACAGTTCTTCAGGTTCTGCAAGTCAGTTTTACCCTATTGCTGCTTTGATCAAGAATAAAAACTCTGTTCCAATATGAATTCTGTATGTGTCTGTTTTATCCCATGGGGCACACTGGTGAATGGTCAGAGGCAATAGGCCTGGCTTCTTTCTGATTATGACACGAAATGTGAGAAAAGGTGGTTAATTCACATTTTGCCTAATGATTTTCAGAAATCAGAAAGAACACAGTGTCTGGCTTATTTAAGGAGGCTAGCTGGTTTTTTAAGGGCCGGGGGTGGTTCTTGGATAAACTGGCTCTACCATTGGAAGGGGTCCTGAGTGAATCAGAATCAGCCTCCGGTAAACTCAATGCTCCCTTTCAAGGGCAATTTTGTCCCACTCTGAAAATAAAGGAGGGAGAAAATCAGGGATGTAGAGCCCCATAGTGCAGATAAAATTGAGGCATTTTATGCTCAAAGAACAGAGTGTCATTAAGGAGTAGGTTCACGTTTTTAAAAATTTAAAAGCTTAGCACAAGCCAGGCTAGGTGGGGCTCAAAGTGGAGCAAATGTAACTGCGGGAATTTTGCTCCTTGATCAGGAACCACCAATCACCTGAGAAACCTCAAAAAGAGGCACAGCGCTGAGCAGGAGTTAGAGAGCTGCTTTGGGAGCAGGCCTTCAAGGCATTCTCCCTTCGCAGAGACAAAAATGTCAGGACAGCAAGACTCATTGTTATACTTGCCCAGTTCACCTCACTCTGCCTGCTCTTCCTTAGTTGAGATGTGGAAATTTGGAGTGAAACAATCCCCTCATTCTACCAAAGTGTAAAGGCAGGCTGGGTAAAGGG
Organism: Saimiri boliviensis; assembly: GCF_048565385.1. Lineage (NCBI taxonomy): Eukaryota > Metazoa > Chordata > Mammalia > Primates > Cebidae > Saimiri > Saimiri boliviensis. The sequence continues at coordinate 37,160,270 of NC_133453.1, forward strand.
AGTGATTTGCTCAAAGTCCCACAGCTAGCTATTAGTAAAGTGGTAATCAGCATTTTGATCCCCTTAGTCCCCTGGCCAGCTCTTTCTATTGTATCAGTGGCCTCCTGTGCTTAAGTCTCTGGTTTCCCAAAATGAATGAATTGCTTCTTCCTGCAGTGCTAACAGCAGACAATGGTCCAATGTTGCATTTCATCCGGAGGCTCCTGCATTTTTAAATATGCCACACCTGAAATAAAATATTTTATTTCAAAGGAGGGAATATCCAATGATGAGAAGTCTAGAGTAGCACATCTGTCTGTTACCAGGGCTTCCTTTTATTTCTTTGCCTCCACTGAGGTTACACAGCCAGCAGTGATGTTAACAAATTTGTACTTAATTGAGTTGGAGGGTTGATGGCATGAGTTTCCACAAGCAGCTCCAGACCTCAAGGTTGCACAAATTATGTATGATTTCATAACTCGTGGAGTTTCCAACTGGTGCCAGTATTCTTTTTCTGAGTCAGTTATTTGGAAAATAAAAGAAGTATTTTCATTCTCAGAGATATTTTAAATTCAGATGTTTAGAAAATTTTCTCAAAAAAACAACTGCAAAGAGATACAAAATTACAGCTAGAAAAGAGGAATAAGTTCTAGTGTTCTATACCACTGTAGAATGACTATACTTAACAATAATACATTAATAGTTTCAAATAGCCAGAAGGAGGTTATTGAATGTTCCCTACACAAAGAAATTACAAATGTTTGAGATGATGGATATGCTAATTACCCTGATCTAATCACTATACATTATACATAAGGAAGCATCACTATGTGCCCCCTTGAATATGTACAATTACTGTCAATTTAAAAAATTAAATTTAAAAAACTGCAGACAAAAAACAGGCATTGCATATTAGCATTTTCCAGCAGAACAAGGAAAAGCTATTTTTTTCAATAAAGGATTTATACACATGGAGAAGAATGACTACATATTGACATTGTTCTTTACTATCATTAGAATCATATACAAATGTGGTTGACTCTAGATATCAGACAAAAGCAAACCTAAAGTACTTCTCTTTCATCTGTACAATAAGAAATAATACCTTAGAGTAACGTGTTACAAATATGCAATCCCCATCATTCTGAATTAGCAAAAATTATCCAAGATTCTTCATCTGTAGAAAGATGATCTCTAAGGCTCTCTTGAGCTCACAGGCTTCTCTTTCTTCCATGGGGAGGGGAAAAAGAGTTTGCCAATTAGCTAATTGCAATGAATCAGTGGCAATATGACTTTTACCTTGGGCAATTCTTTTCTATTTTGCCGTGTTAATAAAGTCCCTGAACTTAAATGAAAACCCAGATGGTTTAATTTGTACTTTAAGAAATAGGGACAAGATTTTTTCCTTATAACAAGCCATTTATCTCAGAAGGCAGGATATCTGAGAACCTTACAGATCTTTTTATGCTGTTTTTACAGCTTCCATTGTGTTAAAATGAATTGACTAATGATTCAAATAGAGTAGTGTCACAGAACAGATCTCCTTGTAGATTGTGTGGTATTCAGAAAATATAGAAAATCATTTTTGGTAAGAATATTGCCTTCCCAAAGCAATACGTGAATTCCACTTCCATGGAAAAACAGAACCATTAATGCAAAAGGTTACATTCTTCTGACCATTTCTGTCTTTTCCTTCCCTTTTTTTTTTTTTTTTTTTTTTTGAGATGGAGTCCCCCTCTGTCACCAGGCTGGTGTGCAGCGGTGCATTCTCGGCTCACTGCAACCTCTGCCTCCTGGGTTCAAGCAATTTTCTGCCTCAGCCTCTCGAGTAGCTGGGATTATAGGCACCCACCACCATGCCCAGCTAATTTTTGTAGTTTTAGTAGAGACGGGATTTCACCACATTGGCCAAGCTCGTCTTGAACCCCTGAACTTGTGATCCACCTACCTCAGCCTCCTAAAATGCTGGGATTACAAGCATGAGCCACATGCCTGGCCCCTTCTTTTCCTTCCTATCATGCTTGACTTCCTTTTGAGACAGAGTCTCCCTCTGTCACCCAGGCTGGAGTGCAGAGGTGCCGTCTCAGCTCACTGCAGCCTCTGCCTCCCAGTTCCCGTGATTACAGGCACGTGCCACCACACCTGGATAATTTTTGTATTTTTTGTAGAGACAGGGTTTCACCACATTGGCCAGGCTAGTCTCAAAATCCTGACCTCAAGTGATCTACCTGCCTCTGCCTCCCAAAGTGCTGAGATTACAAGCGTGAGCCACTGAGCCTGGGCTTCAAAATAAGTAATGAAGAGTGTTAGTTTGTTTAATACACTTCCCACACAATTAAATGCATAGCCTAGGTGGAAGGAAACTCACTACCACTCCAAATTTTGGATAGCAAATATAATTGTAATGCTAATTTGCGGGGAAGAACAAACTTAATAATGTCCTATAGCTTCTGCAATGGTTTGAATATAGCTTGTCCCGGCCAAAACTCATGTTGAGGCAACCTGCTCTGTTTATCTTGAGGGCAATAGGGATTCATTGAATGGTTTTGAAATCCAAACTTTTTTTGTTTTTTGAGACAGTCTTTGCTCTGTCGCCCAGTCTGGAGTGCAATGGTGTGATCTCCGCTCACTGCCACCTCCACCTTCTGGGTTCAAGTGATTCTCCTGACTCAGTTTCCTGAGTAGATGGGATTACAAGTGTGCACCACCATGCCCAGCTAATTTTTGTATTTTTTAGTACAGACGGGGTTTCACCGTGTTGGCCAGGCTAATCTTGAACTCCTGACCTCGTGATCCACCCACCTCGTCCTCCCAAAGTGCTGGGATTACAGGCGTGAGCCACCTCACCCAGCTTAAAATCCAAACTTCTTACCATGCCATACAAGGGTTTTCTTTGGGCACTCTCTATTTTTCATGTGATACTATACCTAAATAATAACAAACCCTTATTATTTTGTTATATGCCAGGCACTATTCTAAGCAATCTAAGCACTTGTATGTATCAGGTGTATTACTTCTCACAACAATCCTATAAGACAGGTTCTGTTACCATTCCTATTTTACAGATGGGGAAACTGAGGCAAAAAGAGATTCAATATCTTGCCCTAGGTCACATAGCAGCAGAGTCAGGTGGTCTGACTTTGAGATCACGATCTTAACTACTTTGCTATACTGCCAAACAGAGCTACTTAAGAGCTCCTGGAAGACGCTGTGCTTCCTGTGTCCTCTGGCTCACACGCGCACACACACACACACACACACACACACACACACTTTCTTTCTTTCTCTCTCTCTCTCTGTCTCTCTCTCTCTCTCTCTCCTTCCCTATGTGCTTAGGTAACTCCTACTCATCTTTCGTCTTTATACAGAAACCAACTCTTCTGGGAAGGCTTTTCTGACCACTCCCCCACCCCCATCCCAAGGTTGGTGACTCTCCCAGGAGCTCCGCAGAGTCCCATGCATGCCCCGTCAAAGCCATGATTGGTTGTTGGTTAACTTGCCCATATATCTTTGTAAACTCAAAGGCCCTCAAGGTAAGGGCTGTGTCTTGGTATGATGTGTCTTCAATACTTTACACAGTGCCTGGCGTATGGTAGGGGGTGAGTAGTAGGGGATGGTAATTGCTGAATAAATACAACAGGAATGTTAAAATGGCATCAGCAGACAGGGTGGCTTGAGGCTAAGTTGTCTAGATACTGGCCTAAGACTCTTTAAATTCTCCCAGCCCTGACAGAGAGTTGTTCCCAAATATAAACATAGGGCTGAGCCTACAAGTAAGGGCTTGGGATCCCAGCTGTTGGAGCTAAAAAGAGGAGATCGCAGAGAGCCAGGAGGAGACTAAAGCATTAGCCTTGATGGGAGCCTGAACAGATCTTATAAAGTGGATTAGGCTGTAAGAACAAATGAAAGCAGATAAGCAGGAAGGAGAGCAAAGGATTAGAGAGAACTGTTATTCTGGGAGGTTAGAATCAAGGGAGGAGTGTGGGAATTTGATAGGCGAGCTTTATCTAAATTTAAACTAGTGAGTTTAAAGTTCCCAACCCCACACAACCGATTTGGGAAAATGCAACCAAGTCAGATAGTAGTCATGGTGCATTTAGAATAAGCATTTTTGCGTGATTGGGAGTGTGCTCTGCTAACTTGTAACAATTCAGTTCTTGTAGGTTCGGGCAGACCTGGTATTTTCTGTGTTTCTTTGCCACTCTAGAGTAAGTTGGAGTCAACATGGCAAAAGATAAAACCCCTGTTCTAGTTGAAGGTCCATTAGTAACCCTCGGATATGCTTTCTGGATGAAGATTTATCTTAGGTTATAATCACTCCATTCACAAAGTCTTAATAAGATGCCCGAGGCCAGGCACAGTAGCTGATGCCTATAATTCCAGCACTTTGGGAGGCTGAGGGAAGAGGATTGCTTGAACCCAGAAGTTCAAGACCAGCCCAGGCAACATAATAAGACCCCTTCTCTACAAAAAGTGTTTAAAATTTTTTAATTAGCTGGGCATGGTGGCATGTCCCTGTAGTCCCAGCTACTCAGGAGGCTGAGGCTGGAGGATCACTTGACCCTGAGAGATTGAAGTAGCAGTGAGCCAGGATTGTGCCACTGCACTCCAGCCTGGGCAACAAAGTGAACCTCTGCCTCAAAAATAAATAAATAAATAAATAAATAGATTATAAAGAAAGATAATACATAAAAAGCACTTAAAATCGTGCCTACCACATATAGGAGCTATATGATATTACATATTGTACTATACTGGTACTGAATTTAAGACTTCAGACAGGTGCAGTGGCTCACACCTGTAATCCCAGACCTTTGGGAGGCCGAAGCAGGCGGATCACAAAGTCAGGAGGTTGAGACCAGCCTGGCCAATATGGTTAAAACCCCGTCTCTACTAAAAATACAAAAATTAGCCAGTCACGGTGGCGGACACCTGCAGTCCCAGCTACTCGGGAGGCCAAAGCAAGATAATCGCTTGAATCTGGGAGGTGGAGGTTGCAGTGAGCCGAGATCCCACCACTGTACTCTAGCCTGGGCAACAGAGGGAGAGTCCATCTAAAGGAAAACAAAAAAGACTTCAGGAAAACATTTTACCTCCTTAAGAACATAAATTATTCTTTAAAGACTTTTAAAATCTGTGTCCAGTTGTTCAATGGATATAGGCTTCTGTCATGCAGGATAAACTTCTAGAGATCTAATAGCCAGTTGGATGCCGTGGCTCATACCTGTAATCTCAGCACTTTGGGAGGCCAAGGCAGGTGTATAACCTGAGGTCAGGAGTTCAAGATCAGCCTGACCAACATTTTAGAGAAAGTGGGCCCACAGATGCATGGGTGGCTGAGGCAGGAGAATTGCTTGAACCCAGGAGGCAGAGGTTACAGTGAGCCAAGATTGTGGCACCCAGACTCCAGCCTGGGTGACAGAGTGAGACTCCATCTCAAAAATAAAAATAAAAATAAATAAATAGAGTCCAGCAGAATATCTTATCAGAAATGTTTAGTAAATGACTGTAATAAGGGTACTTGTATTGTTGGAGTACCACTGGCTGCTGTAACAAAGAAACTAGTATTGTCTTACAGCTATTACACATCTTGGGGCCTACTTTACCCAGAATAGGTTGGCAGGCAGCTTTCTTCAAGATGGCGATTTGGGGAGCAGGGTCCATGCATCTGTGGGTCCACCTTCTCTAAAACCCCATCGTCATGATCCTTAGTCAGATGAAGGAGAAGGAAGAGGAGATGACAGAGGATAGAAAGATCCTAAATATATGCGTACCCAACACACGAATACCCAGATATATAAGACTTATAAAGAGACTTAGACTCCCACACAATAATAGTGGGAGACTTCAACATCAATATTAGACAGATCAATGAGACAGAAAATTAACAACAATATCCAGGATTTGAACTCAGATCCAGAACAAGTAAACTCAATTAACATGTATAGAACTCTCCACTTTAAATACACAAAATATACACTCTTTTTTTTTTTTTTTTTTTTTTTTTTTTGAGACGGAGTTTCGCTCTTGTTAACCCAGGCTGGAGTGCAATGGCACGATCTCGGCTCACCGCAACCTCCGCCTCCTGGGTTCAGGCAATTCTCCTGCCTCAGCCTCCTGAGTAGCTGGGATTACAGGCACGCGCCACCATGCCCAGCTAATTTTTTGTATTTTTAGTAGAGACGGGGTTTCACCATGTTGACCAGGCTGGTCTCGATCTCTTGACCTCGCGATCCACCCGCCTCGGCCTCCCAAAGTGCTGGGATTACAGGCTTGAGCCACCGCGCCCGGCCTAAAATATACACTCTTATCAGTACCACATCATACCTACGTACAGGTTTAAATGAAATATTGGTTGGCTGCTTGTTTGTTATTTTCTTCCCTCATTTTTTCTTTATGTCTCTATTATTAAGCACAATTATAGGCATACCCATTTTTAGACTGCATTCTAGCCCGGGCAATAAAGCAACACCCCCATTCTCTCTCCCTCTTCCTCTTTCTCTTTCTTCCTCTCCTTCCTTCTTTTTAATTTTATTTTATTAATCTTTTTTTTCTTTCTTTCTTTCTTCCTTTTTTTTTTCTTTAAAAAAAAAAAAAGATCTTGGCCCAAAAATGACAATGGTCACTCCTGCTCACTTTCCATTATCCAGAACTATCACATGGCCACACCTAGATTCAAGGAAGGCCAGGAAATCTAGACCCTGACTCAGGAGCCATGTTCCAGCAACAGCTATAACCATAACAGGGAAAGGAATCTGGGGGACAGCTGGCTGTCTGCCAGAGAACTTGAAAATAATGTCTAAAAATATTTTCAATATTAATTTCAGACTTCTCAATAAATCAAACTGGCATTCTCTTCAGTAAATTTACTGCAATTGCCAATATCCTACAAAATCACTTTAGATTTTTTTTTAGACGGAGTTTTGCTCTTTTACCCAGGATGGAGTGCAGTGGCACAATTTTGGCTCACTGCAACCTCTGCCTTCCAGTTTCATGCTATTCTCCTGCCTCAGCCTCCTGAGTAGCTGGGATTACAGGCACTTGCCACCATGCCTGGCTAAGTTTTGTATTTTTAATAGAGACAGGGTTTCACCATGTTGGCTAAGCTGGTCTTGAACTCCTGATCGCGTGATCCGCCCGCCTTGGTCTCCCAAAGTGCTGGGATTACAGGCGTGAGTCACCGTGCCCGGCTAGAATTATCTTTTCTTATAATTTTTTATTTGTACTTTTGTCATGTCCTTAATTTCCACATAGCTTACTTTTAAATGTGATTTAGAATGATTCAAGAATCACAAAACTCTTTTCAAAACACGAATATATAAGAAGCATTCAATAGTGACAAAAATGGCCTCCAATACTTTTTTCTAGCTATAAAAATGTATCATTTCATACTGTGCTCACAGCATATGTTTAATATGCACAAGGAAAAATAATGTCAGCCAAATTTCTATTTAATTGATACAGAATATTCACTTATTTAAATGTCTGCCTTTGGCTTTCATACCAAATTTATAATGCAGTAATTTTTGTATAAAAGATAACACTTTATGAAAAAATCATTTGCTCAAGGATTAAAATGGAAAATAAAACTCCTGAATTGGCACTGAAGGTGAGTTCCTAAGAAGTAAAAGTAAATGGAATTAGGGCATCACAAATATGAGGACAGAGGATAGGACTTCAACTTCCTCCTATTTGAGAAGAGATTGAGTCAACAATTTGGGTGAATCATCTGAACTTGCTTATTTTGTAGGTTTTTCTCATAAGTAATATGTGGTCATATGTGCATTTGTATTGTCATCATTATTATTTTAGTTAGTAGAGGTATCAATTAAGGCTGGGCACAGTGGCACATAACTGAAATCCTCACACTTTGGGAGACTGAGGCAGGAGGATCATGTGAGCCCAGGAGTCTGAAACCAGTTTGGGCAACAGAGTGAGACCCCGTCTCTACAAAAAATTGAAAAATTAGTTGGATGTGGTTGTGTGCACCTGTTGTCCCAGCTATTTGGGTGGCTGAGGTGGGAAGATTGCTTGAGCCTGGGAGGTCAAGGCTGCAGTGAGCCATGATTGCCCCACTGCACTCCAGCCTGGGCAACAGAGCAAGACCTTGTCTCAAAACAAACAAATGACAACAACAACAAAAAGAAATAGCAATTAACAATGATGAAATAGTAGCTTACTCTGTAAACCTGGACCAGTTCTGTTTGGAATGAAACTGCTTTTTATTGAATTGTGATTTAAACTTTAATGAAGAATTAATTATTTTCCTGTATGATAAATGTGTCAGGGTTCCTGGCCTTGAAAGAACAATTACTTTAGTCTGAGGAGTCCTCTGACAGGTGGAGGTGGAGGACCAGCCTTCTCAACCAAATTACCCAATCTCCCTGAGAAAATGGTCCCCTCTGTGTAGCTTCCATTCAGTCTTGAAGATAATGCCACCATGTTGGTCATGTTTCTGATCAGATTTCTGGTTGGAGTCAACCATTTGGTCAATAGCCGAATATTGGCTGAAAAGCTCTTTGGGAAACCCATCTAAAGAACCAAGTCTGAAACAGAGTAAGGTCTTTTTAACAACAAAACAGCTTTGCATGGTTGCAAAGCCAACCAACTAGGTCAGACTTTCTAGGAATGGAACTTCAGTAGGATTTAAACTTTGTTAGAGACAATTCACACCTCAGTCTCTATCCAGTGGATCAATCTGTTTCTGGACGAAGCTCTATGTAACCGAGTAAATCAGAGCTTTCTTTGGGTGGGCCTGGAACTTTTATATTTCAAAAATAACCAGCCTATTATCCCAGCACTTTGGGAGCTTGAGGCAGGAAAATCACTTGAGGCCAGGGGTTCAAGACCAACTTAGATAACATAGCGAGACCTTATCTCTACAAAAAATAAAAAATTAGCTGGGCATAATGGCACATGCCTGTAGTCCCAGCTACTTGGGAGACTGGGGCAGGAGGATCACTTGAGTTTAAGAGTTAAAAGTTGCAATAAGCCGATCATGCCACTGCACTCCAGCCTGGGTGAAGATTAAGACCCTATCTAAAAAAAAAAAAAAAAAAATAGAATAACTAAAGTCAGGGGCGTAGTCATCTATCCAAGATGGAGTCTAGGCAGTCATCCGGGTCCCTGTGTATCCTAGACCTTTTCCCTACCCACTCTAACACTGGCTACGTCCTCACTTCTCAATCCTAACTTTACCCCCTTTCCTTTTTTTCCCCCAGGATTCCCAAATATAGATAATGGATTTCCATAATATTTTCTTTTTCTTTTTCTTTTTTTCTTTGAGACAGAGTTTTACTCCTGTCACCCAGGATGGAGTGCAGTAGCACGATCTCGGCTCACTACAACCTCTATCTCCTGGGTTCAAGCAATTATTCTTCCTCAGCCTCTTGAGTAGCTGGGATTACAGGTGCCTACCACCACGCCTGGCTAATTTTTTTGTATTTTTAGTAGAGATGGGATTTCTCCTTGTTGGACAAGCTGGTCTCGAACTCCTGACCTCAGGTGATGCATCCACCTCGGCCTCCCAAAGTACCAGGATTACAGGCGTGAGCCACCACACCTGGCCCAGAATATTTTCTTTTATTCCAGTTATAATTAGAATTCAATTACAAATTCAGATGACAAGTCTTATTTTCCTACATTTCGTGTCTCCTATATCCCTTTTTTTTTTTTTTTTTTTGAGACGGAGTCTCACTCTGTCACCCAAGCTGCAGTGCAGTGGCACAATCTCAGCCCACTGCAACCTCTGCCTCCCGAGTTCAAGCAATTCTCCTGCCTCAGCCTCCTGAGTAGCTGGGATTACAGGTACGCACCACCACACCCGGCTAGTTTTTCTATTTTTAGTGGAGACAGGGTTTCACTATGTTGGCCAGACTGGTCTCAAACTCCTGACCTCAAGTGATGTGGCCGCCTCAGTTCCCAAAATGCTAGGATTACAGGCGTGAGCCACCACACCTAGCCTCTCCTGTATACTTTCTACTTTTTAATAAGAAAGGTTTTAACCATCTTTAAATGTGATTCATTATCTTTGCTAATGTAATACTGTATTTATTATTATTGTCATATTTTTCTCAACTGAATCACAAGGCTTCATAGGTGTTCTGTAAGACCTCTTGACTCTCATTTTTGCAATATAGATCAATCACTTTAACAGGTATTTCAATCAATCTATCAATAGAGGCATACATGTTGTGATTTTCCAAAATGAAAAGTAGTATTTTTTTTTTAGTTTGCATGATGAAAGACATGATCTTGGAGCTTTCAAACAATGGGATATAATTTTAAGAGAAATTTGACAATAGAAGACCACAGACTACTCCTTCTCTACCCTCGAAACTCTCCATGCCCACAGGGCACAGTGACTCATTGCCTGTAGTCCCAGCACTTTGGGAGGCCAAGGTGGGAGGCTCACTTGAGCCCAAGAGTTCAAGGCCCACCTGGGCAACATAGTGGGACCCTATTTCTCCAAAAAACATTTTAAAACTTAGCCTGCACCAGCCAAGATGGCTCACGCCTATAATCCCAACACTTTGGGAGGCTGAGGTGGATAAATCACCTGAGGTCAGGAGTTCAAGACCAGCCTGGCCAACATGGTATAACACCGTGTCTACTAAAAATACAAAAATTAGCTGGGCACAGTGTTAGGCACCTGTAATCCCAGCTACTCAGGAGGCTGAGGCAGGAGAATTGCTTGAACCAGGGAGGCAGAGGTTGCAGTGAACCAAGATCATGCCATTGTACTCCAGCCTGGGTGACAAGAGTGAAACTCTGTCTCAAAAAACAAACAAACAAGAAACACTTAGCTGGGCATGGTGGTGTATACCTGTAGTGCCAGCTACTCGGGAGGCTGAGGTGGGAGGATTCCTTGAGCCTGGGAGATCAAGACTGGAGTGAGCTGTGATTGTGCCACTGCACTCCAGCCTGGATGACAGAGTGAGACCCTATCTCAAAACAAACAAACAAATGAACAAAACATCTCTCCATGCCCTAATCTAGATGCCTTGGCCCTCTCCCAGGTTCTGAGTCTAATCCTGTTTGGCCATAGGGGATCTAAGAAACCTGAAAATCAGCCTTCTCTCAGGTATGCTCTGCCTGGTCCTTATCACTGAGCTTCATCCCAGTTTCCTGCATCTCCCATCTCTTACTCCCACTTCAATAGCTGAATCCCCACATCCATCCCATTATTTTCCATGGAGTTTCAGCCTTGGTTTTTATTTCAGTTAGGTGTATGTTTGACAGTATGCAACAGAAATTCCAATAGTGGCTTAACCAAGCAAGTGCTCCTTTTTTTTTTTTTTTTTTTTTTCCACTTAACAAGATGTCTGGAACAGGCCATCCAGGGCTGGGACAATGGTTATTCAATGTCAGAGACCCAGCCTGCTTCTCTCTTCTTCCTCCACCATCTTTGGCTTATTGCCTTCCATCACTATGTACTGCCACAGCATGCAGCATGCAGCATGCGTATATTCAAGGCTAGAAAACAAAAGTAAGAAAAAATGTTCTTACCAGGTATGCTTAACACTATTTATCAGGAAAGCAAAAGATTTCTCAAAAGCCTGCCCCTTATTCCCAACAGACATCTTTTAATAGCTCTTGCATTAGAATCGAATCACATGGCTACCCCTCACAGCAAAGGAAGGAGGCTTGCGAAGCTTTGGTGTGGTAAACAATACTATCCTTCATAGTTTCTACCTTAGGTACTCTAGGCCTGTGATCCATCTTGCTCTTGACCTCCTGGGAAAAGGAATAGCACTGCCACAAACCAGGGCGGTGTTACCCACTTCCAGGCCTCCCTACTACAGACCACCAGTCTGGGATTCTATTCATTGCCCTGACATGACTGCATGGCTGTTAATCTCAGGAGACTGGTTGAACAGTTTCCCATTGCCTTAGCCATCAAAGTACCCATCCTATGCCAAGTGGGCAGTCTGAAACTCAGAGCTCCCTCCCTCATCACCCCTCACCAAACCAAGTTAGTAGAATTGAGCTCCCACAGTGACTATGGGACACAATTCAGCATTTCAGCCCTAGACTGCATTCTAAGAATATACCTGGGCCAGGTGCAGTGGCTCAAGCCTATAATCCCAGCACTTTGGGAGGTCGAGGTAGGTAGATCATGTGGTCAGGAATTTGAGACCAGCCTGGCCAACATAGTGAAACCCTGTCTCTACTAAAAATACAACAATTATCCAGGTGTGGTGGCAAGTGCCTGTAATCCCAGCTACTCAGGAGGCTGAGGCAGGAGAATCGCTTGTAATGGGAAGGCAGAGGTTGCAGCGAGCCAAGATTGGACCACTGCACTCCAGCCTGGGCAACAAGAGTGAAACTCTGTCTCAAAGTAAACAAATTAATAAATAAAATTTTAAAATATATACCTTACATATAGTAAGCCCTTAATGTAAATTTTTTGTTGAATCAATACATGATGGATAAAGATTAGAGTGACAGAAAGTCAGGCAAAGCCACAAATCCAAAAGAAATTAACTATGGTAATTCTTTGTTCTGTATGATACTCTAGGAGTACATGTTTCTATGTGATAAAAATTTTGATGTAGATGATTTGTTCTTCAGTTGCTATGCCACTTAGAGAATGCTGAAGGAAAAGGGTTTTTCTCCCCTTTCTTGGAGTCTTAAGGAAAAAGCCAGGCACACATCCTCATGTTACACTGAGAGCTAATTGCTGGCTTCCGTGTGTGAAGTTTTAATGTCCCAGATTTTATGAACCATGACATATAGACATGGGTCATCAGCAGCAGATGTACATATCTTTTTCTCTAGAATAAGTTTAGGAGAATATGATATAATTAAGGAATAGTTTCAACAAACATTGATATTTATTTTGTGTATGTGGGTTTTTGTTTTGTTTTGTTTTTGAGATGGAATCTTGCTCTGTTGCCCAGGTTAGAGTACAATAGGGCAATCTCAGCTCACTGCAACCCCCGCCTCCCAGGTTCAAGTGATTCTCCTGCCTCAACCTCCTGAGTAGCTGGGATTTCAAGTGTGTGCCACTACACCCAGATAATTTTTGTATTTTTAGTAGAGGTGGTGTTTTACCATGTTGGCCAGACTGGTCTCAAACTCGTGACCTTAGATGATCTGCCCACCTTGGCCTCCCAAAGTGCTGGGATTACAGGCGTGAGCCACTGTGCCTGGCCTTTTATTTTATTTATTTATTAGAGAATCTTGCTCTGTCACCCAGGCTGGAGTGCAGTGGCGTGATCTCACCTCAATCTCTACCTCCCAGGTTCAAGCAATTCTCATGTCTCAGCCTCCCAAGTAGCTGAGATTACAAGCATGGGCCACCACGCACAGTTGAAACATTGATGTTTAATTAAAAGCCATGTTCCCTTTAAATAATTCTTAAAGAATGTTTTCATTACATAAAATTATGAAATATAAGTAAGAAAAATGGTAAACATATTTAGGAAAGAAATATTTCACTTAGTACACGGTAGGTATTTGACAAATATTCCATATAGATGGCCCTTTAAATAGAAAAATGAATGAAAAGCCCTTGTGGTTTCCCATTAATTGTGGTAACGGCAAAGAATCTCTGTTTTATATATATACACACACATATGTATTACTCATCCTACATTACCATGATATTCTAATTATAAGTTTTACTTAGCATTGCTATCATATGCATAAATGTATCCAAAACTAAAGCAGAAGAAGAACAGAGCATACAAAAGTTTCCAGACAAAATGGAGACTCCTATGTTTCCTTCTGTCAATGCATGAGCTTCTAGGAAAAGAAAAACAATAATTATAGGGCAAAAGTTATTACAGAAGTTGCAAACATATCACTGAAGAAACTGCTGGTATTGACTTGCCTTGGTCTTTACCAGCTTATTTTAGGAAAATAAAAATCAGTGGACTTGAGTTAAATATAAAAACACATGAGAATATTTACTACAAATCATCAGGTGATTCTTCTTACAGTACAATCATAATTATCTAAATTACATCCTCACTGATATTTTTGTGGGGTTTTTTTGTTTGTTTTGAGACAGAGTCTTGCTCTGTCGCCAGGCTGGAGTACAGTGGCTGATTTCGGCTCAGTGCAACCTCTGCCTCCCAGATTCTCCCACCTCAGCTTTCCAAGCAGCTGGGACTATGGGCGTGCACCACCCGGCCCAGCTGATTTTTGTATTTTTAGTTGAGAAAGGGCTTTCACCATGTCGGCCAGGATGGTCTCTATCTCTTGACCTCGTGATCCACCTGCCTTGGGCTACCCAAAGTGCTGGAATTACAGGCGTGAGCCACCGAGCCTGGCCTCTCATTGACATTTTTTAAGGCAGAGTCATGTTCTGAAAGGACAGAATACCTACTGGAATTTTCTAACTTTATCAACTGATCCAGATTACAGGTGCCTATACTTTTAATCTTTTACCTACTGGAATTAAACTTGTAGTAAAAATAAATGTAAACTATGGAAACAAATTTATACACCCATTTTATTCCTCTGACCTTTGACTTTTCCTTCCCAATCAGAATTTCTGAATGACTTTGTAGAAAAGGGTAGGTATCAAGTATAATAGCTTACTGGTGATTGACTTGTTTGCAGGCAAAAGATTCTCCCTGTTAACTCAGCTGAGCAAGCTTGTGCAATTTGTGTGGGAGGATGGAGCTTTTGAGATACGTATTTATGGCTACCTCTGTGTATTTTCCTCTTTCTTGTCGCATATTGAGGAAGGTAGTAGGCCCCGTGCTTCTTTGCCGCAGGGGAATATTAATATGTCACAAGGGGGAAAGCAGAAGTGGCTTGCAAGATACTTCCCTTCTTGGTCTTTCTTTCTAAACTCCTAAACACACAGAGAGGTCTATGCTGGATTCCCTGGAAGGAAAAGAGAACTGGGTTTGCCTCTGTGGAAAAGGGTGGGTATGTCTTGAAATGAGAGATGTTTATCTTTCTGTGTCATTCTGAAGTCCTACTAAATAAGGGAAAAAAATTTTTTTTTCAATACATGACAAATTAGGATAAGAAATTTAAAAATTAAAAAAAAAGAAATTTACAAATTTTTAAAAAGAGAAAATGAGAGCTGTCTTCCATAGCTGTTCTCCTGCACTTTCGTGCCTGGTAGTGCCTTGAAAATAGGGCCAAGCATTTCTGGCTCGCCAAAGGCTCTTGTACCCAACAGTGGTATGAAAGCAGCAGAGTTCTTGGATCTGAGGGACTCTGAGGACTAAGATAGTGAACACCTTCCAGGGAAACCAGTGTGGGCAGATGAAGGAAGGGATCTTATTGTGCTTGAAGCTATGTAAGGCCTCTGCACCTTCCTGGAGGGGGTTGGGAACAACAGGGGAGGGTAGCCCCAGCAATGACTGATCTTGAATTTCTAACTTTCCTTGTAGAATGGGAGACTTGAAATCAAAGTTCATTTAATTCATGAAAACTAAGAAATATTAAATTTTTCACTCAGGAGAGTTTGAGGATTGAGATTCATAGCCAGAACAACTAAACAGAGATGCTTGAAAGCATAGACAAAGAAGATATACCTCCTTCCCCTACTGAAAAAGGGTAGTGGTCTCTTTCACCAATCGCTGGTATTCTTTAGAAAAAAAATCCAGTTTTGTTTACTGTGGTGAACCACCTGTAAGAACTAGCTGTGTTCATCTGAGAATGTGATCTTTAAATATATATGAAGCGGCTGGGCACAGTGGTTCACGCCTGTAATCCCAGTGCTTTGGGAAGCCAAGGTGGGTGGATCACGAGGTCAGGAGATCGAGACAATCCTGGCCAGCATGGTGAAACCTCGTCTCTACTAAAACACAAAAAATTAGCTGGGTATGGTGGTGTGTGCCTGTAGTCCCAGCTACTCTGGAGGCTGAGACAGGGGAATTGGTTAAACCCAGGAGCCTGAGGTTTCAGTGAGCCAAGATCACGCCACTGCACTCCAGCCTGGCGACAAAGCAAGACTCCATCTCAAAAAAAAATCATGTATATATATATTTATATATGTGTGTGTATGTGTGTGTGTGTGTGTGTATGAAGCATTTAGTGTACCAGTGTATACCAAATGCATAATATACATTTATATATTAATATACACATAATATACATTATTATAATCATATTTATAATACAAATGTATAAATAATTCATATATTAAATATAGAGTCCTGTATCATTCCTCAAACCACTCCATTCATGCAAGGAATTATTTCATTCCCCCATTCATTTGTTCCCTGAGCTCACAGACAACATTCATTCCCCAAGTGTATTCCCTGTTATGTGCTCTTATAGAACCCCTTTACCTGCCTTTGGTAATGCTCACTGTCTAACTTCTCTACTAGGCTGTAATGTCCATAAAAGAGGGCTTTGAAAGAAATTATTCTTCCTGGAGAACTGTTAAGCCCATTATTTGTTCCATTTCTGAAATACAGTGTAAAGACAAGAACAGGGAATGAAAACACTTTACCCTTATCTGTCCATGATCCAGCTTTGATGCCAATATTTTTACTCAAATAAAGGTGGAAATGGATACTAAGTTGTTGTAGAAATAGAAGTAGGAAAGGAAAGGGTAAAGTTTGCCATAAGTATTATAAGTTACTTGCGGAGGACAATATGATATTCTCTCCAATATTGTCACATAGTGAGTAAACAAAGTCACAAAAAATATTCATGGCTTCAAGTTCAATTTATTTCCAATGAGACTCTGGTCATTACAGCAAAAAGATTTTTTTTTTCTTGGATGCTTAAAATATAGGGGAGACAGTTTACTGTGGATAGATATCCGTAATGCATAATATTCTTAACAAAAGAGCAATATTTTTATTTTATGCTTCCTTTCTTTTCTCCAACTAAGTACTAATTCAGGTGTTTGGAATTACTTTTTTTTTTTTTTAATAGGCTATTTTTGGAGCAGTTTTAGGTTTACAGAAAAGTTGAATGGGAAGTACAGAGTTCCCATATGCTTCCTTCACACTTCCTCTCCAGCTTCCCTTTTTATTAACATCTTACATTACTGTGGCACATTTATTACAATTGATGAGGCAATATTGATATGTTATTAACAAAAGTCCATCATTTACCCTGGGGTTCACTCTTTGTGTTGTACATTCTACGGATTTTCACAAATGTATATTGTCGTGTATACATTACTACAGCATCAGGCAGAACAATTTTATTGCTCTAAAAGTACCCTATACATTACCTACTTATTCCTCCCCTGACCCCAGCTCCAGATATGGGCTGCGACATTTCACTGGTGCCCTACTGGTCCTACTTCACAGTACTACGCAGAGTTGGGCTCTGTTTTGTGTTAATGTTAGAATTATTGGGGAAAGGGTGTAATTGTCCAAGCAGGGTATACTGCTGAGTGTTTGTAATACTTGATTTGGACTTAAAATTTATGCTTCCACTTGATGTAAAAAAATATGCAGATATTAATATAATTTCATAAGCAGATATAGGGTTACAACTGAGCCTAGTTAAGTTTTCCCTTGGAAGCAAGCAGATAAATAGGTCAGGCAGAGGTTTTTAACTTATCCCTGTGTGTATCTGGAATAAGAGATCCTCCTTTCATGGTGAAAATGATAAAAGCATCTGCATATGGGGATCTAACATTTAAAAACTTTTCTCCCTTCTGTATAAAAGTCTTACAAAGAAGATTCTTAGAGTTTTTAAGAAACTTATTTGGTTATCTTATTCAATTCCTTATTTTTAGACAAAATTACCCTTAAGCCATTTTTAAAAGACTTTTTTGACAATTGTTATTTAGTTTCTATTTCATAATCATAAACTTAACTCTGCAATTGGATAGGCATGGAAAGAAACAAGGAAAAACATGGAACCCAAAGGGAACTGTAGTGAGAGCACAAAGACTCTAGGATACTACAAGCAAATGGGGTGGAGGGTGCTCTCCTGGGTTACAGAAGGAATAGTCTGGTGGTTAAGATAAAACACAAGTCACCGGGCGCGGTGGCTCAAGCCTGTAATCCCAGCACTTTGGGAGGCCGAGGCGGGTGGATCACGAGGTCAAGAGATGGAGACCATCCTGGTCAACATGGTGAAACCCCGTCTCTACTAAAAATACAAAAAATTAGCTGGGCATGGTGGCGCGTGCCTATAATCCCAGCTACTCAGGAGGCTGAGGCAGGAGAATTGCCTGAACCCAGGAGGCGGAGGTTGTGGTGAGCCGAGATCGCGCCATTGCACTCCAGCCTGGGTAACAAGAGCGAAACTCCGTCTTAAAAAAAAAAAAAAAAAAAAAAAAAAAAAAAAAACACACACACACACAAGTCAAACTTATTAGAGTTGCCCACAGTCAGCAATGGTGACCTTCTTGCTGGTCTCACCATTCCTGGACCCAAAGCGCTCTATGAGCTCCACGATACTCTTGCGTTCTTTCACTTTGCCGAAGACCACATGCTTGCCATCCAACCACTCAGTGCTGGCGATGAGGATTAAAAACTAGGAACCATTTGTGTTGGGTCCAGCAATGGCCACGGACAAGATGCCAGGAATTGTGTGCTTTAGGATGAAGTTCTCATCATCAAATTTCTTCCCATAGATGGACTTGCCACCAGTGCCATTATGGCTTGTGAAGTCACCACTCTGACACATAAACCCGGGGATAATTCAGTCAAAGTAGGAACCCTTATAACCAAATCCTTTCTCTCCAGTGCTCAGAACATGTAAGTTTTCTGCTGTCTTTGGAGTCTTGTCTGCAAACAGCTCGAAGGAGCCGTGGCCCAAGGGCTTACCTCAATGGTGGTGTAGAAGAACACAGTGGGGTTGACCATGGCCGATAGTACAGGGCTTCCAGCGGCAGCATCTGCAAAACCTAAAAAGACTTTTTTTAGAACTACCATAGAAATACATTATACATACCAGGAGCAGTGACTCACGCCTGTAATACAGCACTTTGGGAGGCTGGAGTAGGAGGATCACTTGAGGCCAGGAGTTCGAGACCAGCCTGACCGACATGTCCCTACAAAACTCTGTCTCTACAAAAAATACAAAAATTAGCTGGGCATGGTGGCTCACACCTGTAATCCCAGCTACTCAAGGAGAATTGCTTGAGCCTGGGAGATGGAGGTTGTAGCAAGCCCACATCTCACCACTGTACTCTAGCCTGGGCGACAGAGAAACTCTGTCTCAAAAAAAGAAAAGAGGAAAGAAATACATTATACAAAGTTCAGAACTCATGTTATTGTTTGACACCTTGCTGTGAAAAGTCTATCCAGACATACTTAAATTTCGTCATGTGATTATTCCCCACCTCATTCTTAATTCCTAAAGAGGAGGAACCCTATCTTCTAAACAGCAAATTTTCACAAATGTTAAGATTGTTAGGTCTGCTTCCACTATTTCTTCTCACAGCTAAATAATTCTGGCTTCTTTTCTCATCAGGTCTTACTTCCCATTCTTAAATTATCTTTGTAGAAATGATGAGAAAACATACAGTATAAGAATAACAACTTAGTGTCATGAAACTGTCCTCCAGTGTACCAGGTCATTTCTCACTTACAAATACTCACAATGTCCACTGCACTTTCTTCCATGGAAGACTCTCCCTTAAAGTTTCTGAGCTTCTTCTTAACATGTGATTTAATTAATTAGCTCTGTGAGTGCAATATGTAAGACATGGTATGGTTCTAGTCATCATGGGGTTTATAATTTATTTGGAGTGACCTCAAACTATAAAAAGTGGACATAGGTCTGGAATACACGATGTAGACCTTACATATTATAAACATTCTGAAAGAGAAAGGGAATTCCAAGGCTGATTTGGGGAATGTTTCATGGATATGTACTGGGAGTGGCTGGGAAGGTTTTAGGATTTGGATGGGCAGGGAGGGGGAAATGAAGATAGTCCAGACAAGGAGTCTAACAAGAGCAAAGCCTTGAAAGCAAACTCCATAAACTTGAGTAAGAAAAGATGAGGTCAGCCAAGTGGGGGCAGAGAAGGAGGGGGTTGTGAACAGCTTTGAAATCAGTCAGAGGAGCTAATTGGAAACTGTTATAAGAAACCAGGAATTGTTGTAGGCTTAAAAAGATTCCTATTTTAATCCCGACTCTTGTTGCAAACGATAGAAACAGCCAGTTTTGGCAGAAAGGAGAATCTATTCGTCTATATAGCCAAACCTAGGGAAGGAGGGAAATAGAATTGGTCCTCAGACAACCTGAACCAAGGATGCGTATAACCACTAGGATTCTCTCTCTCTCTCTGTTTTCTTCATCTTTGCTTTGCTGACATGTTTTCTATGATATTAGAGCCATAGTCACCAGCATTTTCTGGTTTGCATTTTCCTGAGACTCTCATTAAAAAATGAACTTTTTTTCCTAATTCCAGCTAAATGAGAGAGCAGAAGGAAGGAAGGAAGGAAGGAGGGAAGGAAGGAAGGAAGGAAGGAAGGAAGGAAGGAAAGAAAGAAACTCGAATGCCTTTGGTTACCTTAGTGTGTATCACATGTTCTCTCCTGCAACCAGGGTAAAGAAAGAGGTACCTCTTTAAACCAACAAAAATCAGAAGACAGAAAGAAAAAAGAAAAAGAAAGAGGTGCCTTAATTGGCAGCATCCCTAAGAACTACAGGGTTTAGTTAGGGGCTGGGTTGGGAGGAGCAGTTCCAAAAGAAATTTGCTGTCTCAAGAAGAAAAAAGAGCAGGACAGAGGAAATAGCAGATGTACCCTATAGTAACATTTATTGAATCGTTCTTGTTGTTGACACTCTACACAAAAGTAGTGCAAGATTGGGCCGGGCACAGTGGCTCACGCCTGTAATCCCAGCACTTTGGGAGGCTGAGGCGGGCGGATCACGAGGTCAAGAGATCGAGACCATCCTGGTCAACATGGTGAAACCCTGTCTCTACTAAAATACAAAAATTAGCTGGGCGTGGTGGCACCTGCCTGTAATCCCAGCTACTCAGGAGGCTGAGGAATTGCTTGAACCCAAGAGGTGGTGGTTGCGGTGAGCCGAGATCACGCCATTGCACTCCAGCCTGGGT